>NC_047088.1:84722506-85025536 GCF_902459505.1 Geotrypetes seraphini | reverse complement strand
TCGGAGCAAGAGGGAGCCCAAGCCCTCTTGCCCGGCCGACTCCCCGACGTCCGATACATCCCCCCCCCCTGGCAGGACCACTCGCACCCCCACCCCGAACGACCGCTCGCACGCGCTCCCACCCGCACCCGCATCCACGATCGGAGCAAGAGGGAGCCCAAGCCCTCTTGCCCGGCCGACTCCCCGACGTCCGATACATCCCCCCCCCGGCAGGACCACTCGCACCCCCACCCCGAAGGACCGCCGACTTCCCGACAATATCGGGCCAGAAGGGAGCCCAAACCCTCCTGGCCACGGCGACCCCCTAACCCCACCCCGCACTACATTACGGGCAGGAGGGATCCCAGGCCCTCCTGCCCTCGACGCAAACCCCCCTCCCCCCCAACGACCGTCCCCCCCAAGAACCTCCGACCGCCCCCCAGCCGACCCGCGATCCCCCTGGCGACCCCCACGACCCCCCCACCCCCTTTCCCCGTACCTTTGGTAGTTGGCCGGACAGACGGGAGCCAAACCCGCCTGTCCGGCAGGCAGCCAACGAAGGAATGAGGCCGGATTGGCCCATCCATCCTAAAGCTCCGCCTACTGGTGGGGCCTAAGGCGCGTGGGCCAATCAGAATAGGCCCTGGAGCCTTAGGTCCCACCTGGGGGCGCGGCCTGAGGCACATGGGCCCAACCCGACCATGTGCCTCAGGCCGCGCCCCCAGGTGGGACCTAAGGCTCCAGGGCCTATTCTGATTGGCCCACGCGCCTTAGGCCCCACCAGTAGGCGGAGCTTTAGGATGGATGGGCCAATCCGGCCTCATTCCTTCGTTGGCTGCCTGCCGGACAGGCGGGTTTGGCTCCCGTCTGTCCGGCCAACTACCAAAGGTACGGGGAAGGGGGGTGGGGGGGTCGTGGGGGTCGCCAGGGGGGTCGCGGGTCGGCTGGGGGGGCGGTCGGAGGTTCTTGGGGGGGGCGGTCGTTGGGGGGGAGGGGGGTTTGCGTCGAGGGCAGGAGGGCCTGGGATCCCTCCTGCCCGTAATGTAGTGCGGGGTGGGGTTAGGGGGTCGCCGTGGCCAGGAGGGTTTGGGCTCCCTTCTGGCCCAACTACCAAAGGTACGGGGAAGGGGGGGTGGGGGGGTCGTGGGGGTCGCCAGGGGGGTCGCGGGTCGGCTGGGGGGGCGGTCGGAGGTTCTTGGGGGGGGCGGTCGTTGGGGGGAGGGGGGTTTGCGTCGAGGGCAGGAGGGCCTGGGATCCCTCCTGCCCGTAATGTAGTGCGGGGTGGGGTTAGGGGGTCGCCGTGGCCAGGAGGATTTGGGCTCCCTCCTGGCCCGATATTGTTGGGGAATCGGCGGTCCTTCGGGGGGAGGGATGTATCGGACGTCGGGGGGGGGCATCAGGCTTTCAGGATGGGGACAGACCTTCAAGGGGGGACAGTGCACGGAAGTCAGGGGGGGTGAACGGAGAGTCGGGACAGCGCACGGAAAGTCAGGGCGGGCGAAAGGAGCGTCGGGCAGCATGCGCGGTATACCCGTGAGCGCGGTATACCAAAGTTTTTGTACATATCATCGTGATTTCTGCGCGCTATACCCGTGTGCGCGTTTTATACGGGTGCGCGTTATTTGCGTGAAAATACGGTAAGTACCCTTTTGGCCTAAGTCCCTAAACGTTCAACCCAGAAGCAGGGAAAGTGTCCATAACCAAAACAAACATCCATGTTTTGATTATGGCCTTCCCCTGTCTAAACGCCCAATCTCCACTACGTCTAAAAGTACCCCCACAGCATGTCTACACTTTTAAGCCATAATGAAACAAAAAAACGCCTAAGCCAAAAACGTCCAACAGAAGGGCTTTTAGGCGAAGGAGGAGCCAGTCCTTCACCTAAAAGCTGGATTCTGTAACCTGTGTCTGTCAAAAACAACACCGGTTACAGAATCCCCCCCTCCCCACAACCATCCAGGCAGGAGGGTGCCAAGCCCTCCTGCCATGGCAAACCGCGACCCCCCCCCCCTCCCGACAACATCGGGGCAAGAGGGAGCCCAAACTCTCTTGCCCCTTTGAAGCCGCGACTCCCCCGACTCGATTGGGCCAGGAGGGAGCCCAAGCCCTCCTGGCCCAGGCAACCCCCCTACCTCCACCCCCCACTACATTACGGGCAGGAGGGATCCCAGGCCCTCCTGCCCTCGACGAACCCCCATCCCCCCAACGTCCGCCCCCCCAGAACCCCCAATCGGGCCCCCCAGCTGACACGTGACCCCCCCCGGATGACCCCCCCACCCCCACCCCCCTACCCCATACCTTTTCATCGTTGGCCAGACAGACGGGTGCCAAACCCGTCTGTCCGGCATGCAGGCCACCGAAGAATGGGGCCGGATTGGCCCAGCGGTACCAAAGCCCTGCCTACTGGTGGGGCCTAAGGCGCCTAGGCCAATCAGAATAGGCCCAGGAGCCTTAGGCCCCTCCTGTGGGAGGGGCCTTAGGCACATGCCCCGATGTTGTTTGTGTGTGGGGGGGGTTTGTGATCCATCGCGGCAGGAGAGATGCCTCATCTCCCCTACCGCGATGCCATCACTCCTCTACCAGAACTGCCGCGGGTCACGGCAGTTTGGGTAGAGGAGTGATGGCATCGCGGTAGGGGAGATGAGGCATCTCTCCTGCCGCAATGGTTAGGTTGCCGGGCCACTGAACTGATGGCGCCAACGGCCATCAGCTCAGCGGCCCCTTTTTCAGCACTTAGACCTGGTTTTATTTCGTCTAAGTGAAAAAGGTCTAAGTGCCGATTAAACTGTATTGGTTATACCTGTTGTACGGCTAGGTGTAGGTCGGCCCACCTCCTGCCCACTGCCCGCCCTTTCTCCTCCTCTAAACACACCTCTTTTCTCTCTGTGCGTTTAGAGGCAGGGGAAAGGCCTAAGTTGGTTTTAGATACGTCTAAAAACCAGCTTTGGTTATGGGTACTTGGACGATCAGGCTTTTTGATCGTCCAAGAAGCCATTTAGGATACTTTTTAGATGTTTTTTTTTAAAATTATTATTACCCCCATAGTGTTTAGCACCCCGGGCTGTGGTAAAAACCTCTATCGTGGCTTGGTAAAAGGGGGGCCTATGTTTGGTAGTCATATGATGCTGTATCTTTTAATTGTTTTGTGTTTGAAATTATGGGAGTTAAGACAAAATCAAAACAATTTATTATTCTACACCCAATAAATCTGTTTCCCTGAAGTCCCTGTCACGCTTTTCCAGTAAATCCACTGTGGGTTGCAGTAAATCCACTGTGACAACCTATAGTTGGCAGATGAATGTGGTGTTCCTGTAAACTACAGCAGCACCTCATGGCGAAGAGACATTGTTTATCCCACGTGACACGAGATCCCTGGCATTGCCTTCAAGCTGTTTAGAGTTCTGAGCTGTCAGTGAACCACATGCCTGCTTACCCGGCACAACTTGACAATGACAGCTTCAGAGAGCAAAGCCAGGCACGCTATGTCCTGTAAATTCTAATCCCTTTTGCACAGTTTATGAAAGATGCCCAATTAAGGACCTGGACATCTAACAATCTGGATTGCAACAGAGCTCAGAAAAAAGGATGAGAGACCCAAGAGCACCATTTTGGTAAAATCTAAAAGTAGGAAACAGTAAACACATTGGCAGCGATCAAAGGAGATATAATCCTGTGACATAAACCTGTGCGTTATACCCAACATGTTTTCAAAAACACACAGCTACTTTAGTAAATCTAAATGTTGCTGGCTTTTGAAGTATCTCAGAGACCCCCAAACCTGGTCTTTGTGCATGTAAACGCACTAAACCCAGTTCCTGTGCAGCTGGTCTTTGAGATATCTTAGAGACTGAAAAATCAGAAATATGTGGAACCCTAATTAATCCACACAGTTAAATTCCACCAATATACTGTATGTATATTTATAACTATCATGTCATATTATGAGTATTCTTAATATATTTATAATTTCACATATTTCTATGATCTTATCAAAGTTCCTTGAACTGGAGAAAAAGCCTCAGGGCATGGTTTGGGCCTATAAATGCCCTCAGAAACCTTTCAGTGCCTTCTCATGGCATAAAAGCCTCCATAAGATCAGCCCAATACTAAACACTAATGATAATGTCAAAACATAGCCAGATCCAATTAATAGGTTAAGTTTCCTTACACTTACAAATTCAATTATTCCAGTCAATCAAATATAAATCTTGGAAAAATATACAGCAACCTGTCTTGTAATCCCAGCTGGGTATCAAGATTCTCTTCTCGCTTTACATATGCGTTTTACACTGCTGAGACCCCCAATAGTATCTACTAGACAACTAGAGGGTCAATTTTGGACCCTATATCTATTTGTGTTGATAGTTTTTTGTGACCTTTAACCAAGCTGTGGACGTATAAAGTCAATTCCCAGATCCCGTTGCCAAAATGTTAGCACCCTATCTGTGAGTTGCACACTGCTAGCAGTTTGTGGAATTCTTTCTAAGTGCTACTCTATAAAGGATGCCCAACCCAAAGTACACTTTATAGTATAGTACATAACATAGATTTCTCACAGTCCCTAAGTTTGAGTGACTTTTACTGGCCCTGAATGTTCACAGAGGAGAGTGTGTGGTGCAGTGGTTAGAGCTACAGCATTGGTACCCTGAGGTTGTAGGTTCAAATCTCACACTGCTCCCTGTTATCCTGGGCAAGTCACCTAATCCACCATTGTCCCTAGCCCATTAGGACAGAGAGGGAAAATGCTTGAATACCTGAATGTAAACCACTTAGGCTATAAGTGGTATTATAAATAGATAGAAAAGATCAGGTTCTATGAATGGCACCAAAAACATAGTGGTTGTCAATTTTGAGTTAGGTGACATTTATAGAATCACACCTAGCAGTGCCTAAATTGGACTTAGGTGCTGGTATGCATCAAAATCTTAAGCACCCCTTATGTATGCCAGGGCTTTCTTGACATAAATACTGGTGCCCAAGTCCAATTTAGGTGCCTAGATGCAAAACATACCCATGGCCTGCCCCTAACCATGCCTGCTTTATGGTAGGCACCTCAGTCTAGGTACCTACCTGGAAGTTATAGGCGCCTACCAAATTAGGTACCTACAATCTAATAAATTGTTTTTTAAATCGCTATGTAATGATGATTTTCAATTAATGGTATCAATTAAGCCTAATTGAGTAATTAAGATAGGCAACCGGATCAGTTATGTGTGCTGATCTAGACCCCCTAACTTTAGGCATCTTTATAGAATCAAGGCCAAAGTGCTCACTTGGGCCCAAATTCTGTAACCAGCGCTTAAGGTTAGGCACCTATTTCGGAGGCGCCCGCCTATCTAAATAAAATAACAAGCCCAATTAAGCTTTTTAATCAGCACTGATTGAAACATAGGTGCCTATCAAGAAAGCGCAATTCTGTAACAAGGCGCCTCTAAAAATTTAGGCAGCCTTCCAAAAAATAGGCGCCATGCATGTTAGGCATGGGCGTGGCTATGTGTTAGGCGCCTTCTTACAATATCACTTGCTTATGCGCTCGCATGGGCGCCTAACTTTTAGTTGTGGCTCGAGCTGGCCTCCAAAATGGGCGCCTCCAAAATAGATGCTGCTCAGCGTAATTCACTAAACAGCACCCAATTTTACTTGAATCGCGCTAAACAGTGCCTATATCGGCGCCTAACTTTTGGGCGCTTCTTATAGAATTTGCCCTTTGGTGGCTATCAGCCCCGTTTTAGTTAGATCGATGAAGTAGATCAGTGCATCTTTTATCAAGCTGCCCTAGAGATTTTTAAAGTGTTCCAGCGAGGTAAGTGCTCCGGCACTCATAGGAATTCTACAAGTGTCGGAGTATTTGCCACGCCAGCTCATGTTAAAAACCTCTACTGCATCTTGATAAAAGGAGCCCTAAGTTTCTCCAGAATCTGCTGACATAGAGCCTTCTCTAAAATAAGGGAGAAATGGACATTTATGCAATAGGTGTGTGCACCATAAACATCCATTTTAGAAAGAGAAAATGAATTAAAAATCAACAGGTTCAAAGCCAACACATATCCCCCTCCCCCTTTTACAAAACCACGCAAGAGGTTTTTAGCGCCGGTTGGCATGCTCTGCGCTGCTCTTACAATCAAAGAGTACCTATGAGCATCGGAGCAGCGCAGAGCATTAGAACACCAGCCAGTGCTCAAAACCTCTTGTGCGGTTCAGTAAGATGGTTTTCAGGTTTTTCAGGTTTTGATGGATCGCTTATTCAAATTAAGCGATTTACAACTTCATAAAAGCGGGTTACAATAAGTAAACTACAAACACAAGTCTTAGAACTAACAATTTTAAGACGTACACGAAACGTAAGGATAAGGGGTAAAGTTACATCTTCATGGCTTAAGAAAAGAGAGAAAATAAGGAAGGGGTAAAAAATCCGAGCCCTAATATTTGTATCTAAAGAAGAAGGTTAAAGATTAAACGCTTCTTTAAAAAGACAACTTTTTAGAAGTTTCTTAAATTGACTGAGGTCTTTTTCTTCTCTTATGTAAAGAGGAAGAACATTCTACAATTGGGGAGCCATTACTGAGAACATATCGTTTCTTCTAGTGCCAATGATTTTTTGTGAAGGGACTGTAAGGAGCTTTTGAGTCGTCGATCGAAGCGAGAGACAAGTATTATGAGGAATAAGCATTCGGTTGATAAATTGTGGTTCTTTGAAAATTAAGGTTTTGAAAGTTAAAAGTAATGTTTTAAAAGTAATATGATGGCTAATTGGGAGCCAGTGGGAATAATCAGTAGGGGGTGACATGATCATATTTTTTACCGTTGTGTTTTGACCGCTGTGTTTTGTATGATTTGAAGACGTCTTTTCTCTTTTTGTGTAATATTGATTAGTAAGGAGTTGCAATAGTCAAGTTTGGCCATAATCAGAGAGTGAATTAGTATATTGATCGATTTGGGCTCAAAAAATTTTGAAATCGAATGTATTAGGCGTAGTTTATAAAAGCACAGTTTGACTATATTGCTTATCTGATCGTGGAATGAAAGTTTGTCATCAATGATAACGCCTAAAAATTTTAAGGAAGTCACAGACTCTAAGTAGATATTATCAAGGGAAAATGGAGTGTTCAAATGTATATCTTTTTTCCATGGAAAAAGCAGGGATTTTGTTTTTTGGATGTTTAAAGCTAGTTTATTGAAATGAAGCCAGTTTTTTATCGTCTCTAATTTCTTATTGAAAGGGGGGAGGATAATCAGTTATGTTGTACAATAGCAACTTAACTGTTTATGTAGTTAAATAGCAACATAACTTATAAACTGCATATTTCGGCAGCTAAAAAAATCATTATGCTTCAGAAATAGGGCCGGGTAAAAAATAATCCCCAAAAGTTTTCAATTTATGTATAATCTGGCTGTGCCTTCTATTTTAGGAGCTGCTTTAAAGGAGGGAGGAGTGTGGTGTGTGTGTGGTATAGTGGTTGGAGCTACAGCCTCAGCACCCTGGGGCTGTGGGTTCAAATCCCACACTACTCCTTGTGACCCTGGGCAAGTCACTTACGGTAGTCCTTCATAGCCCCAAGTGCATTAGATATACTGTGAGCCCACCAGAACAGATAGGGAAAATACTTGAGTACCAGATTGTAAAACCACCTCGATAACCTTGATAGGCAGAATATAAAAAGCCTAATAAACTTGAGCAATCTCAACCATCAGCACAGTCCTTGCTGATTTCTTTCTAAATAAAGTAGTTACAGTTCATTAAGATCTAGAGAAAACTTCCTGACCTACTATACAAAATGATAATATCTTAGACACTCCCACTTCAGGAATTAGTGCAGATGAGATATGGGATAAATTTGATGCCATAACTGTTGAAGATTTAAATCCTCTGGTAAAGAGCTTTTCTACATGTTCTTGGAATGGGGAATATTGGTATCACTCCTATTCCTAAACAGAATGGTGACTTATCACAGACTTCTAACTTCAGACCAGTTGCCAATATACCTTTCTTAACCAAAATTTTAGAGGCATTAGTGAATAAGCAGCTTTCAAGGTTCATTGATCATTTTTCCTGTCTGCATGATACTCAGTTTGGGGTTTGACCCAAACATAGTACAGAGCTGCTATTGTTAACATTAACAAATAAAGTTAAGCAATGGTTGAGTCAAGGTTATCAATTGATTTTGTTACAATTTGATTGGTGCAGCTTTTGACTCAGTCGATCATATTTTGTTGATCAACAAACTGAATGAGTTGGGTATATGTGGATCTGTATTTAATTGGTTTGATGATTTTTTAGTAAATTGAAATTATAGCATGCTGAAGGATGAAATCTTTTCTAGAAGCTGGGCTTCTTTCTGTGGAGTGCCACAGGGCTCTTCTATTTCTCCTATGCTTTTTAATATCTTTGAGTACTCTGCAAAAAGTACGTTTGTATGTTATCTTAAGAACATAAGAACATAAGAAGTTGCCTCCGCTGAGGCAGACCAGAGGTCCATCTCACCCAGCGGTCCGCTCCCGCGGCGGCCCATCAGGCCCACTGCCTGAACAGTGGTCTCTGACTAATTTTATAAAATACCTCTAATCCTATCCCTATAACCTTACTTCTACTCTTATCTGTACCCCTCTATCCCTTTGTCCTCCAGGTACCTGTCCAGACCTTCTTTGAACCCCTGTAGCGTGCTTCTGCTTATCACATCCTCTGGTAACGCATTCCATGTATCCACCACCCTCTGGGTGAAAAATAATTTATCCCAGGACAAGCAGGCAGGTATTCTCACTAGTGGGTGATGTCATCCGACAGAGCCCCGATACGGACGTCTCACAAGCATGTCTTGCTTGAAGAAACTCAGAAGTTTCGAGATGCCCGCACCGCGCATGCGCCAGTGCCTTCCCGCCCGATGGTCCGGGCGTGTCTCCTCAGTTCTTTTCTTTCCGCGGAGCTGAGAAGTCTTTCTTCGTTCCTGCGCTGATTGAACTCCCGTTCTTTTGCCTTCCATAGCCGCGGTTTTGAGTTTCTTTTACTCTTTTCGTGTGTTTTCTTTCTTTTATTTCATTTAAAAAAAAAAAAAATTTCTTCCAGTGATTTGGCCGAGTCGGCCGCGTGGCTCAGGCCCCGCTCCTTTGATCTCACGGCGGAGATTTTTCGGCCTATGTCCCGGCCAATCGCCGGTTTTAAAAAGTGTAGCAAGTGCCAGCGCGCGATTTCGCTGACGGACCCGCATCGACGCTGCCTGCAGTGTCTCAGTCCGGAACATTTCCCAAAATCGTGCATGCCTTGTTCCACACTCACAGCGAGGGTGTTTAAGCGTCGCTGTTTTTTGTGGGGTCGATGTTCAAGATGGAAGCTGTGCAAGACCCTTCAGCTTCGACCTCGGCTGGTGCTTCACCCTCCCATGCGAAGCCCACCACCGCTCCTGCTGCTCCGGGTCTCCTGAAACCGGCTTCATTTGTCCTGGTTACAACCCCGTCTTCGGCGCCGGTGCCTTCCGTCTCTCAGGTTCAGGTACCACCTTCTACAATTCCACCCGTGGTTATCAAGGTGCCGAAAGCTTCAAAGCAAAAGCACTCGGCCACGAAGGAGCGCGAAGACCGTGCTGGAGGACCCCCTTTCGGTACGGATCCCTCCATATCGGCTTCGTTGCGGTCCCTTTTGGAGGCTCAATTTGTCGAGCTCATGCAAACCATGGGGCCCAGGTTGATTGCCACCATCCAGGGTGACCTCCCGGTTCCGATCCTGGGGGGCGGACCGCCCCCTCCTCCTCCTCCTCGCCGGTCGACCTCGCTGCTTGGCGAGGAGGAGCGATGTATGGCGGCCGGTTCCTCGAGGCGGGCCTCCTTCAGTGATATGCCCCCTTTAGAACCCATAACGCCTCCGTTCGAAGAGGCCTGGCATACCTCTTCGGGTAATCGAAGCCCTGGGCATCGCAAGTCGCAGGAATAGTTCTTCCGCACTCCCTACCAGGCATGGGCTGTGTCTCGAGAGGTGTCACGTCTCCCGCCTCTTCGCTCCACGGCCTCGAGTCCCATCTGCTCACTGGAGGCGTCGGGGGACCATGCTAAGCATCGTCATTCTAGATCCCCCTCCAGACACCGGGAGGGGCATCGGTCCAGGCATTCCTCGAGGCACTCCTCGAGGCACTCGGAGGTTTCCCCGCAGAAGAAGCAGCCACGTTTGGGGTACTCTTCATCGGACATGTCCCCTCCACAGGGACCGGAGTATGAGGAACCATCCACCTCTTATTCTCCCTGTCGCTCCCAGGTCTCTTTGGATCCCGAGGCCTCGACTTCGTCCAGTCCTTCTTGGAGGCCGGTGCTGGCGGACCAATTGTCTTTTTCCTCCTTCCTCCGGCAAATGGCGGATGACCTGGACATTACATTGGATACCGGTTCACGGTACTCCAAGGAATACCTCGACACCATGCATTTGCCGCATCCTCCTGCGGAGTCTCTTCGCCTACCTCTCCACAAACTTCTCGACCAAACGTTTATGAGATGTTTTGAGACGCCATACTCCATTCCTGCGGTCCCCAGCAAGTTAGATGCCCGATACCGCACGGTCCATCACAAGGGGTTCGAGGGCCCTCAACTTTCCCACCAATCCCTGCTGGTCGAATCGTCCCTCAAGCGGTCTCATCCGTCTCAGGTGTACGCCTCAGTGCCTCTGGGGCGCGAGGGCAGGACCATGGACAAGTTTGGCAGGCGGATTTACCAGAACTCGATGATGGCTTCCAGAGTTCTTAATTATATGTTCCATTTTGCTTCTTATTTGGAGTTCTTCTTGCCTGTGCTTCGGAAGTTCACTCCTTACATTGAATCTCAGGCTCGCTTCGAGTTTGAAGAAGTGGTTGCTTCGCTGTCCCAGCTGCGCCTTCAACTAATGCAGTCCTCCTATGACGCCTTCGAGCTCTCGGCTCGAGCTGCTGCCTGCTCCGTGGCCATGCATTGTCTGGTCTGGCTTCGCACCATTGACATGGACCCGAGCCTCCAGGACAGGCTAGCCAATGTTCCTTGTGCGGGTGCGGATTTATTTGACGAGTCTATCGAGACTGTGACGAAGAAGCTCTCTGACCATGAAAAATCCTTTCAGTCTATTCTTCGGCCTAAACCTAAGCCTCAACAGTCTCGACCTGCCAGACCGCCCTTGATCTATCAGAGGCGTTACACTCCGAGGCAAGCTCCAGCTGCCAGGCAGCCTGCAAAATGAAAGCCTCCGTAAAAGGCTCCGCAGAAGCCTCAACCGTCTAATGTCCCTAAGGCTACTCAGCCTTTTTGACTCTCTCTTAGGGAGCATAACCAACCTCGTTCTGCCATCCCCTGTTTTCCCCATTGGGGGGGTCGCCTCCATCATTTTTTCCATCGATGGACGGCTATTACCACCGACCTCTGGGTCCTTACCATCATCAGGGAAAGGTACTCTCTGCAATTCCATCGGGTCCCCCCGGACCACCCTCCAAGAGAGTATCCTTCAAACTTGACTCAGACTGCCCTTCTTCTTCAGGAAGCTCAAGCTTTGCTCCGGCTTCGTGCCGTCGAGCCGGTCCCTGTGGACCAGCACAACCGGGGGTTTTACTCCCGGTACTTCCTTGTCCCGAAGAAGACGGGCGACCTGCGACCCATTCTGGACCTCAGGGTCCTCAACAAGTTCTTGGTCAAAGAAAGATTTCGCATGCTGACCCTAGCTTCTCTCTATCCCCTCCTCGAGCAGAACGACTGGTTATGCTCTCTAGATCTCAAGGAGGCCTACACTCACATTCCCATTCATCCGGCCTCTCGCAAGTTCCTCAGATTTCGGGTGGGACATCTACATCTGCAGTACCGAATGCTTCCGTTCGGCCTGTCCTCGTCTCCCAGAGTCTTCACGAAGTGTCTGGTGGTGGTGGCCGCTGCACTTCGGACCAGGGGTCTTCAGGTATTTCCCTACCTCGACGACTGGCTCATCAAGGCCCCCTCGGCTCCAGAGGTCATCTCAGCGACCCTGGCCACTATTTACTTCCTGCGGAGTTTGGGCTTCGAGATCAACTTCCCCAAATCTCATCTACAGCCTACCCAGTCTCTCCCATTCAGGGGCGATCCTGGACACCATTCGACTCAGAGCATTCCTTCCTCCTCAACGCATGGATGCTCTGCTTCATCTCTGCCAGTCTGTGTCTTCTCGCCAGTCCATCTCAGAGAGACACATGATGGTCCTCCTGGGCCACATGGCCTCTACAGTTCATGTGACGCCTTTTGCCAGACTCCATCTCAGAATTCCTCAGTGGACCCTGGCTTCTCAGTGGACTCAGGTGTCGGATCCGTTAACTCGGCACATCATAGTCACTCCTGCTCTTCGGCAATCTCTGCTTTGGTGGATGACCTCTTCGAATCTATCCAGAGGTTTGCTGTTTCACACTCCTCCCCACCAGAAGGTTCTCACAACCGATTCCTCGACCTATGCCTGGGGAGCTCATCAGGAAGGTGTTCGCACTCAGGGATTCTGGACCAGTGCGGACCGACTTCATCAAATCAACCTTCTGGAGCTCAGAGCCATCTTTAATGCTCTTCAAGCTTTTCAACATCAGCTTCACGACATGGTGGCCCTCATTCGCACAGACAATCAGGTCGCCATGTATTATGTCAACAAACAGGGGGGCACGGGCTCGGCCTCCCTCTGCCAGGAAGCTCTCAGAGTCTGGGATTGGGCGGTTCGCCACAATGCCTTCCTCAAAGCTGTCTACATTCAGGAGAAGGACAATGTCTTGGCGGACAGCCTAAGTCGTCTTCTCCAGCCTCACGAATGGACACTCCATTCCAAGCCCCTTCATCAGATATTTGCACAGTGGGGGACGCCTCAGATCGACCTCTTTGCAGCTCCCCACAATTTCAAGCTGCCTCAATTCTGCTCCAGGATCTACACTCCTCATCGTCTCGAGGCAGATGCCTTTCTGCTGGATTGGGGGAATCGTTTTCTGTATGTGTTTCCTCCCTTTCCTCTCATTCAAAAGACTCTGGTCAAGCTGAAGTCCGACCATGCCACCATGATTCTGATAGCTCCTCGGTGGCCCAGACAACCTTGGTTCTCCCTTCTACTTCAACTCAGCAGCAGGGAGCCGTTCCTTCTTCCAGTGTTTCCTTCACTGCTTACTCAGCATTAGGGATCTCTACTTTATCCCAACCTGCAGTCTCTCCACCTGACAGCTTGGTTCCTCTCAACGTAACTCCGCACCAGTTTTCCCAGGCGGTGAGGGATGTCTTGGAGGCTTCTAGGAAGCCTGCTACTCATCAATGCTACTCCCAAACGTGGACCAGATTTTCTTCATGGTGTGTTTCCAATTCTAAGGAGCCTCAGCGAGCCTCCCTATCCTCTGTATTGGACTATCTTCTACACCTGTCTCAGTCTGGTCTCAAGTCTACATCTATACGAGTCCACCTGAGTGCTATTGCGGCTTTCCATCAGCCTCTACAAGGGAAACCTCTCTCTGCTCATCCTGTGGTTTCCAGGTTTATGAAAGGACTTTTCCATGTCAATCCCCCTCTCAAACCTCCTCCAGTCGTTTGGGATCTCAATGTTGTCCTTTCTCAGCTTATGAAACCTCCTTTTGAGCCTCTCAGCAAGGCTCCGCTAAAGTTTCTCACTTGGAAAGTGGTTTTTCTAGTAGCCCTCACATTTACTCGCAGGGTCAGTGAGCTTCAGGCCTTGGTGGCGGATCCACCTTTCACAGTATTCCATCATGACAAGGTGGTCCTCCGCACTCATCCAAAATTCCTGCCTAAGGTGGTCTCTGAATTCCATCTCAACCAATCCATTGTACTTCCAGTGTTTTTTCCAAAGCCTCATTCTCATCCTGGTGAATCGGCTCTTCATACTCTGGACTGTAAACGTGCTTTTGATTTCTACCTGGATCGCACCAAACCACACAGAACTGCTCCTCAACTTTTCGTCTCCTTTGATCCAAACAAGTTGGGACGGCCTGTATCGAAGCGCACCATCTCCAACTGGATGGTGGCTTGTATCTCTTTCTGCTATGCCCAGGCTGGATTACCCCTTCCCTGTAAGGTCACAGCCCATAAGGTCAGAGCAATGGCAGCCTCGGTAGCCTTCCTCAGATCGACACCGATTGAGGAGATCTGTAAGGCTGCCACTTGGTCCTCGGTTCATACATTCACCTCTCATTATTGTCTGGATACTTTCTCCAGAAGGGATGGACAGTTTGGCCAAACAGTGTTACAAAATTTATTCTCCTAAGTTGCCAACTCTCCCACCATCCCATTGAGGTTAGCTTGGAGGTCACCCACTAGTGAGAATACCTGCCTGCTTGTCCTGGGATAAAGCAATGTTACTTACCGTAACAGTTGTTATCCAGGGACAGCAGGCAGCTATTCTCACGTCCCACCCACCTCCCCTGGGTTGGCTTCTCTGCTAGCTACCTGAACTGAGGAGACACGCCCGGACCATCGGGCGGGAAGGCACTGGCGCATGTGCGGTGCGAGCATCTCGAAACTTCTGAGTTTCTTCAAGCAAGATATGCTTAGTGTTCCCGCTAAGCTGCGCTGGGGTGCGCTGGCGCACAAAATATTACCTCGCAGCGCACAAGTTTCTCGTCACAGCGCACACAGTGTAGAGCACAGTTCTTCAACCGCCGGTCCGCAAACAAAATCTTGCCGGTCCGCGAAGGATTCGGTCCCCGCCGCAACGAAAGGCCGGCGTCAGCTGACTTGCAACTTCCTGTTGCAGTCGCTGTGCCGGGACTCCTGCCTTCCACCGCGTTTGCCTCCTGCCTTGTCTCCTCACTTCCAGACCACCAGCAGCAGCTCTGTTTGCTTTTAACTTCGGCACAGAGCTGCCCCTAATCAATAGTTTAGCGCGGTTTCATAAGGCAGCCTCGGGGCCTTTGCTAGGCCGGCCCACATCGCATCATCGAAGCGGGCCGGCTATCAAAGGCCCCGAGGCTGCCTCATGAAACCGCGCTAAACTATTGATTAGGGGCAGCTCTGTGCCGAAGTTAAAAGCATACAGAGCTGCCGCTGCTGGTCTGAACTCTTGGGCCGCTGAAGGAGGGCAAAAAGCAGCTGTCCTGGAGGTTTCCCTTCCTCTCGCCTTTACAGGTTCCTTTTTTCCACCTTTTTTTTTTTCCTTCAAACGGCAACGGGCCCCAGCATCGACATCAATCAAGTAAGTTCCACTGTCAATCAAGCGGTTCTGCTCGGCCAAAGCTTCCCCTGTGACATGAGCCACCCTCAGGGGAAAGAAAGTGACCCACAAAGGTGAGGGGAAGGGGGGGCAGATGATGGAAGTTGGGGGGGGGGAGAGAGAGAGAGAGAGAGAAGGGGCAGATGATGGAATGGAGGAGATGAGAGAGAGAGAGAAGGGGACAGATGATGGAAGTGAGAAGAAGGGAGAGAGCAGAAGGCAGATGGATGTCAGTTGAGAAGGGAGAGCAGATGCTGAATGGAAGTGGGGAAAGAACACATACTGGATGGAAGGAGGAGATAAATAAAGGGGGAAGAAAATAGTAAGATAATGGAGGGGTGAGGGAAAGGGGTGACAAGCTGTGTGTAGACACAGTGAAAAGAGGGAAACGGGACTAAATAGTAAGAAAGAATTTAATTTAGATGGAGGCAGAAAATAGAGAAGGAAGACCAGAGAAGAAAAGGGAAGAGAGAGCAGAGAATGATCAGATCTGAGTGGAGGAAATGAGAAGAGAGATATGCTAAAAACCACAGGGGGGAGGGAAGGATAGAGATGCCAGACCATGAGGGGAACAGAAGGAAGATGATGGATGCTAGACCAAATTGGGGGGTGGGGGGGGGCAGGAGGAGAGATGGCAGGGAAAGACAGACAGTGAATGGAAGGGGCAGATGCTGGACTGAAGAGACAGAGAAGGTTATCATGCTGCTGTACCGGGCCATGGTACGCCCTCACCTGGAGTACTGCGTCCAGCACTGGTACTTTAAGAAGGACACGGTACTACTCGAAAGGATCCAGAGAAGAGCAACTAAAATGGTTAAGGGGCTGGAGGAGTTGCCGTACAGCGAAAGATTAGAGAAACTGGGCCTCTTCTCCCTTGAGCAGAGGAGATTGAGAGGGGACATGATAGAAACATTCAAGGTACTGAAGGGAATAGACTTAGTAGCTAAGGCAGGGAGAACGAGAGGGCACTCTCTAAAGTTGAAAGGGGATAGATTCCATACAAACGTAAGGAAGTTCTGTGGTAGAAAGCAACATATTTATTTGGCTCATAACTTGCTGGCGCCCGATATTTTTAGCTCACAGTGAAAAAAGTTTGCTCACAACACCCGCCCGCTTAGAGGGAACACTGCTTGTGAGACGTCCGTATCGGGGCTCTGTCAGATGACATCACCCTGGCGTTAGTTCTAAACCTCTCCCCTTTCAATTTCAATTTCTCTGAGTGTCCCTTTGTACTTGTGGTTCCCCATAGTTTGAAAAATCTGTCCCTGTCCACTTTTTCTATGCCCTTCATGATCTTGAAGGTTTCTATTATGCTGAAGATATTTTTTATTAATTCCATTAAGTTCAAAAACGGAGTACATTTCAGCTAAGATCACTGATTGCATGAATAGAATTGGAGTAAGATGAAAGTTCTTTGGTTTCATAATTCACTATATTCTTTTCCTTCATTTTTTACTCTACAATCAGGCACTATCCTGAAAGTAGATAAAACGTCTAAAGTTTTGGGTATTCTTTTAGACTCTTTTCTTACATTTGAAGATCAAATTTTTAATTTATGGAGATAGATTTGATATATTATGAGGGGGGTAAGTTTAAATCAACTATTGGGGTGATAGATAGGTGGATATAGTATGTTTTGGGGGAGTTTTGGAGGGTTCACCATATAATCTACGGGGGTTATGGTGAGATGTGTACCTGGCACCCTTTAATGTGAAGTTCACAGCAGTGCCTCCTAGGGTGCCCCCCTGCTCTGCTGGCATGTCTGTATGGCCAGTCCATTAAAAATGCTAGCCCCTCCTACATGACTTGTTTTGCACATTTTTAATTTGGAGTGTTTTTTTTATAATGGCAAAAAAAAAAAATAGATGTTTGACTGGAGAAAACATCTAACTGGGCTATTAAAAAAAAAAAAAAAAGATAGACATCTTGCAGATTTGAAAATGGACATTTTCATAACCTGATTATCAGATGTTTTTCTCAAAACATCCAAAGTCAGATTTAGACATCCTATCAAAACTGCCCCTCTTTGGATTTAAGTGAGAAATTGATTCAGCGAGGATATCCAACATTGGTGGTGAAGAAGCCTTTCACGCAAGCCCTATCCGATCAATGACTAATGGAGTTTTTTCAGGAACTATGATGGGAACTGTTTGTGAGATCCTGTACCAGAAAGCGTCCATGCAGGTTCACCCAGGTCCTTTTTCTCTGTTTAGTAGGTGCTTTATTTGTGTGGTGTATCAGTATGATGGAGATGATTTTGTGATTGTTATTCAGCTCCTGAATTCTTACAAGGATGGACACTATTTTCATTCATATCCCAAATCCTTCTTCTGTGTCAATATACTAGTATATCCTTTCTCCTTCTCCTCTTGGAACAAGGAAGATGAGTTCCTTCCCATCTTTTCTTCTCTCTAGAGCATTAGAATTATGACTGAACAATTTGAGGGTGCATCTTAGAGAATGGCCTTGCCCCTGTCTTCCAAACTTCACTTTGTATTCCAGTGGGAGAAATATAGTCACCCTTGTAAGGATTCTATTGGTTCTTACACGTGCTAATAATATCTAGGACAGCTTGACACTCGTCTGCTAATAAGCAGTTAGGTTGGAAGCAATGGGTTCCTGAGGAAATGCCAGGTATATGAATGACAAGACATGAAGTATCTTTGGTAAAATGAGGGTAAAATAGACCAAAAAGAGTTGTCATCTTTCTCCAAAGAGACAGACAATATCTCTGTTGGAAGCAATTCTTTTCTTAATGTTCGAGGAGAGAGGAGAGAGAAATAAAATACAGCTTATGAACGGCTGATTGTTTAAAACTTTTCTTTTATATGAATGCAGCACAATAAAATATACTCTAGAATTGTTTTATATGCATTTTGTTCTCCTATTTAATTGCAGTTTTGTAAAGTGCCCGCAAGTAGCACCTGCCTCATTTGAAGAATGGCAAATGGCTCCATGGGGCGTCTCACTGATGAAGACGCATTACGGAATTTACTGCACCAACTGCATTGCAGAGATGGGAGACTGGAGCGGATTTATGCTGAAGGCTTAGCCAGCCATGTAATTAATAACAGGAGTCCATACGGGACAGGAATAAGGACAAGAATCCTTGTGGGTCTCCAGGGAATTGATAGAGTGCGAGAGATGAGTTTATAGTGCATAATTCTCTGCCACCTGGCACTTGTAAATTGCCCTCGCTAGTAATTTGCAAGCCATAAACCCACAGAAAGTGTTCATTTGAAGGTCATCAGATGACAGCCATAATAAAGTACACAGCAGGTTAAAAAATATATTGGTTAACTGAAAGAATCTTGGAAAAAAGCCCTTATCAACAACATTATGTTGTTGCCATAACATTATCAGAGGGATGTTGATGTAAAACTCGAATTACAATGCTACCAAAAAAACTTGTTGATATTCTTTACCACAGTGATTCTTGAACCTGTCCTGGGGAAGTCTACTTTTCAGGATATCAAGAGTGAATATACATAAGATAGGTTTGCATACACTGCTCTATTGCTTGCAAACTGATCTTCTCTATATTTATTGAAGATATCCTGAACAACTGACTGGCTTGTGACCGGCTAGGACAGGTTTGAGAATCACACGTTAGTAATGAAAATTCTGAAGTCCATCAACTTTCAAGGATCTTTCAACAGTGAGGGACAGGCACTTTCTGGAAGTAATGTACTGTACCAGTGGTCAGCAACCTGTAGCTCGCGAGCCACATGTGGTTCTTTTCCCATATGGCTGCGGCTCTTCTATAGATAAGCCCCCCCTTGGACCTTTTGAAGTACCTGGTGGTCCAGCATTGGTCTTCATGGCAGGAGTGCGACCATCTCAATCCTGCATCTTCACGGCTGCTTTCTAAAATGGCTGCTGTGATCTCTCGCGACAGCTCATGGTACTACAGGAAATGCCTCGAGCAGCCATGAAAGGTCATGGCAGTCATTTTAGAAAGCAGCTGCGAGAAGGCAGGAGTGAGAGGGCCGCGCTTCTGCCACAAAGACCCTGTTGAACCACCAGGTACCTCGATAGGCCTATGGAGGGGGCCTACTTATGCATGGTGGAGTGGAGGGGGGCAGGGGCATTGTAGTATGAGCTGCCACGAGAGGGCCATGCTCCTGCCACAAAGACCCACTCTGCTAGATCCAGTACCTAAGTAGGCCTAGGGATTCATGGGGTTGGAGTCTGGAGAGGGGAGAGGGGGAGGGAGGGATGAGAGGTGCAGAGACCTATGAGGGGTTGGAGGGGAGAGAAGCTAGACCTTGGAGAGGGAAGAGAGATCTGTAATTTCTCAAACCCCCTTCTCCACCCATTGTAGCTCTATAAATTTGTGGCCAGACATTTAAGATAAAAAGGCTCTTTGTTTTAAAAAGGTTGCTGACCCCTGTACTATATATACTATGCCATCCAAGGAACAGGAGAATCCTCTTGTTAATGGTATTTTTTTTTTTTTTTAATTATTTACAGATTGTGATGGCCTATAAAACCAATATTAAAATTGTCCAAAGGTGTATATGAGTTTTAAACATCATATAGATCCTTTTTGTCAGAAGAGCATTTCACTGAAGTGAATAGTAGAATCTGGCTCTGAATATATAGCTATAAAAAGTATCAAATCTTGTTCTGATTTTCATGGCATGCTATTCTAAAAAGAAGGCAGGTTGTGTAGGGTTGAGATACATCTTGCCAGCAGTAGAGATAATCAGGTTACTCTTACTGTCATTGGATGCCCTTCACATCCATCTCTTGCCTCCATACTTCTCTGTACACCAACTATGTTGACTATGATGACATTTGGGTAACTTTATTCTTCATTTATACTATATATTATGTTATATTATACTATATGTTATATTATACTATATATTATATTATTGTTATATGTAGGAATACTGAAAATCTTGAATGATATATATGTTACCTGTACAGATATTAATGTAATGTATGTAATTACATTACATTACATTACATTACGGATTTCTATTCCGCCTATACCTTGCAGTTCAAGGCGGATTACAAAAGATTTGACTGAACATTTCCAGTGAGGATCACATTACAGAAGATTTGACTGGACATTTTCCAGTGAAGATACATTTTTTTTTTTTTTTATAAGGGGGTAGAATTCTAGGGGACCTTACGGGTTGGATAGTAAATTGACTGTGCCGAACTGGGTGAATTAGCAAATGGAATACAGTTAGAGTAGGCAAGATTACAATCTATTTTAGGGGTCTGTTTACTTGAAATGTGTTTAAGTGGGGTATTTGGGGAGAGTTATCTGGCGGTAGGTGAGTTGTCTAGAGGTAGGTGAATTAGTTGGAGGTAGGTGTAGAGGGTTTAAGATATTTGGATGAATTTTTTGAAAAGCAGGGTTTTGATTTCTTTACGAAATGTTTTGAAGTTGTCCGAAGTTGTCAGTAAGTTGGAGATGGAATGGTTGAGTTTTGCTGCTTGTGTTGCCAGAAGGTTGTCAAACATTTTCTTGTGTTGTGTACCTTTGAGTGGGGGGAAGGCAAAAGGGTTCGGTGTTCTTCTGTGTCTTGAGGTGGAGATCTGGTTTAAGCGGTTGTTTATGTAGGAGGGGGAAGAGCCGTGTACTGCTTTGAATAATAGGCAGTGGAATTTGAATTGAATTTGTGCTTGTATGGGTAGCCAGTGGGAGTCTAAGAAGGCAGTTGTTATGTGATTATATTTTCTAAGTGAGTAGATCAGTCTGAGGGCGGTGTTTTGTATAGTCTGGAGTTGCTTTATCATAATGGCTAGACAAGGAAGATATAGGGAGTTGCAATAGTCTAGCAGACCTAAGACTAGGGATTGTACAATTAGTCTGAATTGTGTTTGGTTGAAGAATTTTCTGATTTTACGTAGGTTTCTCATGGTGAGAAAAGCTTTCTGGGTCGTCTTGTTGATTTGAGACTGCATTGTGCAACATCTGTCTATGGTAACTCCTAGGAGTTTTAATTCGGGTTGTATTGGGTATTTGGTATTTTTGATTATCAGTTCTATGATGGTAGGAGTTTTGGCCTACTGTTTGTTCATTTGTATGACATTGTTTTAGATTAAAAATCAATAAAGATTAAAAAAAAAAAATAAAGAAAAATAAGGGGTTTTGGTGAGATGTACTTCTGGCACTCTTTACCTGAAGTTCACAATAGTGCTTTTTAAGGTGTCCCACTGCTCTATTCGGATGTCTATGTGGCCAGTCCATTACAATGCCCCTCCCATGTTCAAATGGTCTGGATTTGGAGGTTTTGAACTTGGATGGTTTTGTGGTTGAAAATGGTAAATAAAACAGAATGTCTTAAGGGTTGGATGTTCTGGTAGTCAAGACATCTTACTAGGTGATTTTTTAAAAAATGGAAACCTTGTGGTATTGCCTGTTTCGAAAGTGGTCGTTTCTCCGCCTCTGACTTTGCACATCTTGTGGGAAACATCCAAAATTGGACTCGGACATCCTATCAAAAATGTCTCTCCTCACCTTTCAACATAGATGAACAAATACTGTTACTCACCTTTTACCGAAAGCCTTTTAACCATGCATATAAAAAGCTGCCCATACCATGAACTGTAAATGAGTTCACTACCTGAAAATGACTGTGTCCATCGGGAAAAATATAATGTTCTACATTACATAGCTTGTAATAGTTAGCACCGGCAGATAATGTCAAGGCTATTTGTACTCGTAGCAGAAAAGTCTCTCTATTGTAAGCTCCCCATATATTGTATGAGCTCCTAACTTCTGTAAATCACTTTGAACCTATATAAGCATAGAACGATCAACAGATTAGATTAGATTAGATTAAAGTGGATCTTTGTCGTGAATTGATAATGAATATGACTTTTGGGCAGATTGGATAAACTATGTAAGTCTTCAGCTGCCATCATTTACTATGTTATTTGCAGGTTGCCACCACTGTGAAATCATGTTTCATAGCCCTGTGATACCTCCATGTGGTCCACCAATACTTGGATGAATCAGTTCAGTTGACTTTTCTCTATACATTTAACATATCACAATTTGGCTACTCTAATGTCATCTATGCCAGTGTTTTCAACCTTTTTATACCTATGGACCGGCAGAAATAAAAGAATTATTCTGTGGACCGGCGGTTGAAGAACACAGGGCTAAGTTGTGGGCCGGACCCTGACCATCTCTACCCAATCTCCACCCCAGACCCCGCCCCCATGATAGTACTAATTGCACCTTGCAAGTCCCGTGCCTCATCTGGAAGCCTTCCCTCTGACGTTGCAACATCAGAGAGAAGGCTTCCGGTTCAGGCGCACGATGCCCGTAGGAGCCACTGCCCGTGGCTTTGTGCACTGAATCAGTTAGAAAGAGGAAGCTGGCTTGAAGATAATGCCGCATCGATCGCACCGTGGACTGGCGGTTGAAGAACACTGTTTTGGACCTGATGTACATGCTGGCCCTGTGGACCGGCAGGAAATTTCTGTGGACCGGCACTGGTCCATGGACCGGTGGTTGAAGAACACTGATCTATGCTATTCTCAGTTCTTTTTTGCCCAAAAGGCTACAATTAGTTCAGAAAACTGTGATTCTCTCATAGGCGTGAAAATTTGAGCACATTATTCCTTATTATCTGTCCTCATTATCACTAGATCCCCATATCTAATAGAGTTCAATTTAAAATCTTGAAGCTAACAAACAAGACTCTACTCCAGTAACCCAATATACCTGGCATCCTCAGTTTCACTATACACCCGATTCAGAATCTTGTGATCCGCCTAATTTGTTTGTTTAACCATTCCCTCTTGATTTTTGGGCTCATTTAGAATCCATTCACCAAAGTACTGTACTTATATCTTTACTGCTCCAACCTTCTGGAATATACAACCTGTTACTCTTTTCACACAAATTTTTGGTGTTGCACTAGGTGCTGTAGACACTGCCTTTTTTTTTTCATCTGTTCCTTTCTTTCTCTTTGACCTCATTCCATTTTTCCTTTCTTGGTATTCCTTTCTTCTTTTGTTATGTAAACCACTTTGATGGGAGGCCCTGAAAGGTGGTATAATAAGAACCAATAAACAAGCAGTTATTTCATTATTTTGAGCATTTTTTTAGACCACTTATTGCAAATCATCATAGCAGTTTACAACAATCCAGAGCTAGTCAAATAAATACCAGATTTTAAAAGTCTAAAAATAGCAGCTAAAAAAATGCTAGATTTATAGATTAGAAAGGGCATAATGGTTATATAACAATCATATCCCAACAAAACAAAAACCCGATATGAATAAGCTAGAAACACAAGGAGGGAGGGAGGTTGAGCCTAGCTGAGCTCAAGGAGCATTACTGTGATTAAAATATTTGTAGACCTGGATGAATAACAAAAGTTTTTAATGCTGTTCAAGTTGAAAATATGAGAGCATAGAATTCTTGAGAGTTGGAGCACTGCAATAAAAGGCTGAGGTATGTGCAGAATATGTCTAAACACAATTTAGAGAAGGATGGAGTAATAAGATAAACATTTTCAGAACAAAGGACTTTGGGAGTAAAAATATAAACAAGAATTCAAGAAAGTATGTGATAAGCACAGATGGCTCTTAGGTAAAAGAATGTGAGGATAAAGCTTGAGAACAGGCATGCTCTGGGGTTGTACATTAGGAACAACCATACCCAGGGCAGGATTAATTTGTTGAGGGCCCCTAGGCACACAAGTACACTGGGCCCCCTGCCCTGCCCCACCCCACCATGCACCCAGGCGGAAACAGGAAGCTGCGTCAGAGGGAAGCTTTGGGCAAGCAGCACCGCTTGCAAAATTACAGTTCCCGTTGCCTTTCTTACCCACGTTGCTTGCTTGTCTTACTTTCCGTCGATGGGGGGGGGGGGAGACCTTTGTTGCCAATTGATGCTGGAGGGGCCCATCGCCATTTGGAAAAAACAATGTTGATGCCCTCCTTCATCAGGCCCCCCCTGACCATTTTGGGCCCTAGGCACGTGCCTACTGGGCCTATTGGTTAATCCTACCCTGACCATATCTTCTCTGCTCTCATTTTCTATTTTCAGACTATTTGGCAAAAGGGCAAAGATTTGTGTGCACTGTATGTGTGTGTGGCCGTCAAAATAACTTCTCCCTGAATAGGAAAGCTATCAATGCAGGCTACTGTTAAGATAAGCTATTTTACAATTAATTCATGCTGTTGTAGCATAGGTCTCATTTTATGCAATGAACCCTAATTACTAATAACCCCTATTAACAGTAAACAACCCCTCACAATAGTAATCCATATTGATAACTTCACCTTGCAATGTGTTATCAATGTGTCATCACAGTCACTTCTTATCTTTCTATCTTTTTATATTTCTCTTTATCATTATTCATCATTACCTCTTCCTTTTAGAACCCCTGAGGAAGGCGTGTTCGCCAAAACACGTGTAGGGTCCGGTTGGATTTATATCACAGTATTTTTTATAATTGTACTTTTTTAATTGAATTTTCAGTGTTTAATAAATTATCTCTAGAACATCTGTATCCACAGTTTTTGTTTTTATCAATTTTCAAGGGCATAGAAACACAGAAACATGACAGCAGATAGAGACTGAATGGCTCATCCAGTCTGCCCATCCACAGCATCCACTATCTCCTCTTCTCCCTAAGAGATCCCACATGCTTGTCCCATGTTGTCTTAAATTCAGGCATACACAACTATACAAAATAGGGTAAATATAATTAATTCATTAAAATGCTATACCAAGAATACCAAAACATAAAATTAATTAAGGACTCCTTTTACAAAGGTGCACTAGTGGGGTTAATGCGCGTGACTTTTCATCACGCGCTAACCCCTGCGTTGGCCAAAAACTACTGCCTGCTCAGGAGGAGGCGGTAGCGGCTAGCGCGTCCAGCGGTTTAGCGTGCGGTATTACGCGCATTAAACCGCTACCACACCTTCGTATAAGGAGCCCTAAATGTTTAATTTATTAATGTCTTTAATTCAATTAATATATGACTGGCACACAGTGGAGCCATGGGGTCTTAACCACGAAATTGAATGGCCTGCCAAAATTTTCTAGCTTTCTTTTACTATAGGGGGGACATTTTAATTTAATTTATCTCAATTGATTCTAATTTAACTTCATTCCAATTTAATTCCATTCCTTGGATGTTAAATTGGATAACAATTAAGCTCCCAGAGGATAGGTCGTTGGGAGTCATGTGACCGGGTAATCTCCTCCTATATAAGGAGCTCTGTGGTGGTAGTTCCCTTACTTGATGTTTCCCAGCAGGAACTCTTAGCCGGAGATCTGTATCAGAAGTAATTTCAGGTAAAAGTTATAATTTTAAGTAGTTTAAACAGTTGTAAGATAGGTATTCATAGCTAGGAACTGAGGATTAATGGTTATTGGAATGTATCTGACTATAGTAAATGCACTAGTTGTAGTATTTAGTATTTAGAAAACTCTTCTTATTGTCTTAGTACTTATATCTTCAACCTCCCTCCTATGCTTTTGTCATTAGCAGCACTCTGCACTTTGTATTACTTATTATTGTAGATTTTAAAGGTAAATGAAATAAATTTTGTTAGTTTTTAGGATATTAATTGAATTAAATAAATTAATAAATTAAACATTTAATTAATTTTGGGCTCCTTTTACGAAGCCGCATTAGTGGTTTAATGCGCGTAATAGCGTGCACTAAACCACCAGATGCGCTAGCCGCTACCGCCTCCTCTTGAGAAGGCGGTAGTTTTTTGGCTAGCGCAGGGGTAGCACTTGATTAAAAGTCGTGCGCGCTAAAGCCGCTAACAGAGCTTCGTAAAAGGAGCCCTTTATGTTTTGGTATTCTTGGTATAGCATTGTCTCCACCACCTCTACTGGGAGACTATTCCATGCACCTACCACCCTTTCTGTAAAAATGTATTTCCTTAGATTACTCCTGAGCCTATCACCTCTTAACTTTATCCTATGCCCTCTCATTCTGGAGTTTTCCTTTATTTTAAAAAGACTCACCTCCTGTACATAAATGCCATGGAGATATTTAAACATCTCATATCCTCTCTCTCCTGACTTTCTTCCATAGTGTACATATTGAGGTATCTAAGTCCGTCCCCATACGATTTATGACAAAGACCATTATCCAATTTTGTAGCAAGGATCTAAGAGGAATTGAGTATGAGTATTTTCTTTCTGAGACACATATTACATGACTGTATTAGACATGTACCAATATGCTTTCTGAAAGGATCATGGCATGGATTCTTTGCTGGTGACTACATTGGATGAACTTCTTTGTGGATTTGACTATGGTCTAAAATACTTGATGGTGTTCTTTGATATTCCTGCAGCTTTTGATAGTAGACTTTTTGATTGCAGACTTTGAGGAACTGTTTTAAAGTGGTATGAGCCATTCTTGAAAGATAGAGTGCAAGAGGTATATGTAGGGGGCAACTTTACAAAGTGTGGGGAAATGGGTATGGGTGTACCACAAGGTTCAGCATTATCTGCAGTCTTGTTTTTTTGGTTTTTATATTCTTTATTCATTTTTAAAACTTACAATAAGTGCAAAAGCATATAACATCAATTTATATTTAAATATATCACTTAATATCCTATTAAAATTTAATTCAGATCCCATAACCCTCCCTCCCCCATATACAATGACTTTCTTCAAATGTAAGAAGACATATAATAACCCTCCCCTCCACATTATTTGCACTTATAAGAAAACCAAAATACCCCCCACCCTTCTTTCCCCCACCATGCAGCAGGGGAATTTTAGGAAATTTCAGGATATTTGGGAACCATTAACAAACTATTATAATGAATTAATATCATTTTTCCCCTTAAATATGCACATCTGCAGTCTTGTTTAATTTGTACCTGCCGCCCTTATGAAAATTGATGAAACAGCAAGGTATATCAAATTGGCTTTATGCCGATGATATACAATTCTTCCCAACTGAAGGATCATTGTTACAAGCTGTGGATAGACTAAATGATATTTTGGATGTCGTTAGGAATTAGATGGCTGTAAATACACTGTTGAATGTTTCAAAGACAAAAATTATGTTTGCTTTGAGAGATTTAGAAACTGAAACTAATGCTGGTAATACATTAATGCATTGTCCTACTGTGGTGCATTATTTAGGGGTAATACATGATCCTCAGTTATATTTTCAATTGCACTTGAAGTATGTCATTAGGAAAACCTACTTCAAGTTGTAAATGTTGAGCAAGCTTCAGTTGTACCTGTCCAGGCATGATTTCAAACACATAGTTCAATCTATTATACTTGCAAGATTAGATTATTGTAACATTGTGTTTTGGGGACTGCTGTCATCAAGCCTCTGTGCCTTGCAGGTAGTACAGAACTCAATAATCTGTCTACTATGTGGGATCAACAAATCTGAGCATGTAATTTCACATTTCATTGCGATATATTGGCTATCTATGGAATTTTGTGTATAGTACAAATTGTTATTGATGGTTTATTTGAGTTTAAACTAATTATCACCCAAATATTTACAAGACTGTTTGATGCGTTAAATATCAACAAGATCCTTGTGCTCCGCAGCCCAATTAGAGATATTTGTTCCCCCTCGGAACAAAGTACATTTAGGAACAATGAGGAAGAGTATATTTTCCTATGCAAGGCCAACAGAATGGAACAAACTGCCAGTGTCTCTTTGGCAGAAGAAGATCACTATCAATTTAGGAAACTGTTGAAACATCATCCTTTTTGTCAGATCAAATATGTACCTTAATGTGCAAGATTAATTGGATGGAATGATTTTCAGTGCTCTTTTGGCAGTCGATTGACTTATTAGAGTCTTGAAATGTTATTACTAATAAAAATAAGAACATAGTAACTGCCATATCCGGATCAGACCTTCGGTCCATCAAGTCCGGTGATCCGCACACATGGAGGCCCAGCCAGGTGTACACCTGGCGTAATTTTAGTCACCCATATCCCTCTATGCCTCTCGTAAGGAGATGTGCATCTAGTTTGCTTTTAAATCCTAGAACGGTAGATTTCGCAATAACCTCCTCTGGGAGAGCATTCCAGGTGTCCACCACTCGTTGCGTGAAGCAGAACTTCCTGATATTTGTCCTGAACTTGTCCCCCCTTAGCTTCAGTCCATGTCCTCTTGTCCGTGTCACATTGGACATTGTAAATAATTTTTTTTCCTGCTCTATTTTGTCGATTCCTTTCAGTATTTTGAAAGTCTCGATCTTATCCCCTCGCAGTCTCCTTTTCTCAAGGGAGAACAATCCCAGTCTCTTAAGTCATTCCTCGTAATGTTTCAATGATGTTAAACTTGTATTTAATTATGTATGTAACATTGTAATCCACTTTGAATAAAAGCAGACTATAAATAATAAACCAGGGCTGTCCAAGTACAGTTTTCGAGATCTACTGGCAGGCCAGGTTTTCAGGATATCCACAATGAATATGCATGAGAGAGATTTGCCTGCATTGCCATCTTGGTATGCAAATCTCTCTCATGCATGTTCATTGTGGATATCCTGAAAACCTGGCCTCCCAGTAGATCTCGAGGACCGGATTGGGGCAGCCCTGTAATAAACTATAACTATAAACTGTGTAAACACAATTGTTATCTCTTGATAACCTTTTGATTTGGAATCAATTCTGCTTCTGATTGTCATAAAATTTTTTATCACATTGGGTATACTTTTTGGGACTCTCATATTCCATGACTACACCTTCACATTTATTCTCCCTATTAACTTTTGGGTTTCTATTCAATCCACACCAAATTTGCAGGACATATCAGAGTAGTTTGTTAGATTCATGTGCTTTCCCATATACAAGACAATTATGTCACCTCATGAGATGTCAGATGGTCAAAGATGATCATGACAGGTGAAAAAGTAGGCCTTTTTCAATCTACATTCATGCACATTTCACAGATATATTCATTATGGTTAGCAAGAAAAATAGCAGACTGTATCAAGTTGAAGGTTTTATTGCCTACTTTGGCTCCCAAGTTTTATTCATACATGTCTGACATAGGCATGTTTCACCAAAGGGGGCTGCTTCAGGGGTGTTTATTAAGGTACTTATATACCATCCTTTGCAAGACCATTGCTGCAGGCTCACAATCTATCTACATCACCTGGGGTAATAGAGGGTTAAGTTCTTTGGCCAGAGTCACAAGGAACAACACAGGAATCAAACCCTTGACCTCAGGGTGCTGAGGCAGCAGTTTTAACCACTAGGCCACTCCTAGTAGGTGTAAAAGCCCAAACTTGACCAAACTGATATAAAATGTATCTCTTACCTGGGATTTTCAAGTAGTGAATAAAACCTTCAAATTTACATGGTCTGCTTTTTTACTCATTAACCATACTCGATCTTGCAAACTGTTTGTCTTGCTGTTTCCTTAAACAAATATGTTCATATAAGTTATGCTTCCTAACATTTTGGTTTTCTGTCAGATGTACATCAAATTTTCAAGACATGTTTGGGGGTTTATGAGGAATATGACAGCATTATTATGAGGGGGAGGAGGAGGAATCCATGTATTTCATGAATTGCACATGTAATTATGCCACCTACAATTTTTTGGTTTTGCATCTGATTGGCACCAGATTTTCAGATGTCAGGCAGGGTGAAGAAGTGTAGGATTCAGACCTTTTTTTTAAAAAAAAATTCACATAGGCATTCTAGCACATGCAAGAAATTAGGCTCCAATAATTCTTGCTGAACTTCAAGTCTGTGTTTAGAAAGAGCAAATGCAGTGCCAAAGAACACAGCAGAATTCCAGAACATGTTGAAGAAAAGATTGATTGGAAGCAGTGCGTGCAGAGGAAATATGTAAAAATCCCATGTGAATTTTGATACTTCCTGAGAGATTATGGTTTATTCTTGGTCCCATGGGTGGCATCGTAGTCTAGTGTCCACCTTATCTCTTCAAAACTGCTATACTGCTGTCATGTTGGATGGGCAAGAAAAGACTCAGCGGTCTAAGGGCTCCTTTTACAAAGGTGCGTTAAGGCCTTAACAAGCGGAATAGCGCACGCTAAAATGCCACGCGCGCTAGCCGCTACTGCCTCCTCTTGAGCAGGCGGTAGTTTTTCAGGTAGCCACGCTAATCCGGTGCGTGCGCTCAAAACACTAGCGCACCTAAGTGTGCTACCTGGCGTCACGACACATAAAACAAAGGCTATGCGAAGTCATTTCATTCTTGCAACTTACGGAAACATCGAGCTCTGGCACCGGATAAATGTTCCGAGTGACACCGGATTTACAAGAACACAGCAAGAGGAATTCAGCACAGGTTTTGCATTAGAAGTGATTGTCTCTGGTGTTATAGTCCTTCCCTCCTCATTAACATCTTTTACTCCAATTATTACTCATTAATGACTCATTATACATATACATATACATATACATAAATACCCACTTCAACCTTTACTGCAACAACAGGACAGCACGCAGAATTCAACTGTTCGCCTTCCCCTCGCCAAAACACTGCCTTCTCAGAAGATCCCTCGAAAGAACTTTCGCCTTCCAAGCAGCCAAGTTGAACCCATGGCTGGCCCAGATGATACTCGAGGCCCCCACTTACCTTGCCTTCAGAAAACTACTAAAAACTTACCTATTCAACAAACACGACTCCTATTTAATCCCTTCACCTCACATAAACCCGGCCCCACCCCCAACCCCTTCCTCCCACACCTGATTCCCCCTTGACCCTCTCTCCACTTCCCTTGTCTAGTTCAATCTAATCCACAATTTTCAGTTAAACTAATTTCATTACAGACTACTGTAAATTGTGGTAACTTCATTGCTGACTGTTGTAATTTGAAAATTGTTGTAATCTACTGTAAATCTGCAGGTAATTTGTTTGTAAATCTGCTTGTAACATGTTGTAAATAAGCTTGTCAATGCAGATCGTTTGTTAATTGTTGTAAACCGCCTAGAACTCGATGGGTATGGCGGTATATAAGAATAAAGTTATTATTATTATTATTATTATTATTATCCAGCTAAGTTGCAATATGTGACTGAATCTGGGCAACGTACAGAGAATCTGGGGGTTAATACACATGTAAATGTTAGCACTCAGATTATAGAATTGCCCTTCACTTGCCACAAATGTAGAGGCTCAATTTTGGTAACAGCAGTTGGCGTAACTGGGTTTAGAAAAGGCTTGGACAATTTCCTGGAAGAAACGTCCATAGTCTGCTATTGAGACAGCCATGGGGGAAGCCACTGCTTGCCCTGGATTGATAGCATGGAATGTTGCTACTATCTGGGTTTTTGCCAGAACTGTTTTGACCACTGCTGGACACAGGATACTGGGCTAGATGGACCATTGGTCTGACCCAGTAATAGCTATTCTTATGTTCTTATCTCCACTTGTAATGGCATTTACACATGTACTGTAGATTGCATACACATGTATTCCTCATTTTTAAAAGGGAATACATATAGAAAAAAATTCCCAGTTGGTTTTAGCAGCAGCTGAAAGATGCATATAGAATGTGAAAAAGTGTTCATTTTGGCCAGGGCTTCTTACAGTGGACTAAGGAGTAATTCTTCTTAATCCTGCATTGTTTGTTTCTGTCTCCAAAATGAGAAAGGATTCCACACTTTCTTTCTCCCCTCAAATAAACATTGTGACAAAAAAATGCTTTTTCAGTCTCCGGATGCTCAGACGGGTTCGCCATCTATTTTTCCAACAACATTTTAGAGTTCTGGTCCAAGCTGTTATTTTATCCCAACTAGACTATAGGCTCCTTTTATCAAGCTGCGGTAGGCGGTTAACGCGTGGAATATCATGCGTTCAACTGCCTGCCATGCTAGCCCTAACGCCTCCATTGACGAGGCGTTAGTTTTTTGGTGTGCCGCAGGGGTTAGCGCGTATGAAATGTCTGACGCATTAACCCCCTGTAGCGCACCTTGATAAAAGGAGCCCTATGTTAATTCACTTTACATATGTTTGAGTAAATGCAACCGAAAAAGATTGCAACTCATTCAAAATACAGTGGGAAAAATTGATCTTTGGCAAATGTAAATATGATCACGTAACTCCTTTGCTAAAGGCACTCCACTGGCTACCAGTTTATTGGAGAATACATTTTAAATGTGTTAGCATAATTTTTTAAATTATGTATGGGATTTTCTCCCCTTTTGTCTCTATTTCCTTTAATTCTTTTCTGCCATCGAATTCCAGAAGTGCCCACAAACATAAACTCAGCTTTCCTCCTTAAAGAATATCAAAACTACAGCTAATTTCTGTCGCTCTTTCCCTTTTTTATTTGCAAAGATTTGGAATGAGCTTCCATCTGAGATTAGACTTCTCTTTCAACCTCCAACATTTTGTAAAAAGTTAAAAGCTGACCTGTTTCAGAAATCTTTAAAAAAATATTTTCTGCAATTACCGTATTTTCACATAGATAACGCGCACCCGTGTAAAACGTGCACACGGGTATAGCGCGCGAAAAACACAAATTTATGTACAGAAATTTTTATATACCGCGCACACCCGTATACCGCGCATGCTGCCCAACTCTCCCGTCGCTGCCCGACTCTCCTTTCACCCGCCCCGACTCTCCTCTGGCCACCCTGACTCTCCTTTCGCCCGCCCCGACTCTCCTCTCCCCCTTGAAGTCCTGTCCCCACCCTGAAAACCTGATGCCCCCCCGACGTCCGATTCACCCCCCCTCGCAGGACCGCTCGCACGCACCTGCACGCGCACCCCAACCCCGAAGGACCGCTCGCACGCACTCCCACCCGCACCCGCACCCCCACCCTGAAAGACCGCTCGCACCCCCACAGCCTCCCGACCCCCACATCATGTAGAAGCTCCTACCGGTGTCCTGCTGCTTCCTCTTGGTGGTCCCGACTCCCCGACACGATCGGGGCAAGAGGGAGCTCAAACCCTCTTGCCCCAGCCAACCGCGGCACCCCCGACACGATTGGGGCAAGAGGGAGCTCAAGCCCTCTTGCCCCCCCCCCGACTCCCCGACACATCGGGCAAAAGGGAGCCCAAGCCCTCTTACCCCGCCGACTCCCCAACTCCCCGACAATATCGGGCCAGGAGGGAGCCCAAGTCCAACTGGCCCTGGCGCCCCCCCCCCCCGCTAGTTGTTCGGGCCAGGAGGGAGCCCAAATCCTCCTGGCCACGGCGACCCCCTCCCCCCACCCCGCACTACATTACGGGCAGGAGGGATCCCAGGCCCTCCTGCCCTCGATGCAAACCCCCCTCCCCCCAACGACTGCCCCCCCCAGCCGACCCGCGACCCCCCTGGCCGTCCCCCATGACACTCCCACCCCCCTTCCCCGTACCTTTGTGTAGTTGGCCGGACAGACGGGAGCCAAACCCGCCTGTCCGGCAGGCAGCCAAAGACGGAATGAGGCCGGATTGGCCCATCCATCCCAAAGCTCCGCCTACTGGTGGGGCCTAAGGCGCCTGGGCCAATCAGAATAAGCCCGGGAGCCTTAGGTCCCTCCTGGGGGCGGGGCCTTGGGCACATGGTCGGGTTGGGCCCATGTGCCTCAGGCCCCGCCCCCAGGTGGGACCTAAGGCTCCCGGGCCTATTCTGATTGGCCCAGGCGCCTTAGGCCCCACCAGTAGGCGCAGCTTTGGGACGGATGGGCCAATCCGGCCTCATTCCGTCGTTGGCTGTCTGCCGGACAGGCGAGTTTGACTCCCGTCTGTCCGGCCAACTACACAAAGGTACGGGGAAGGGGGGTGGGGGGGTCATGGGGGTCAGCCAGGGGGGGTCGCGGGTCGGCTGGGGGGGGCGGTCAGAGGTTCTTGGGGGGGCAGTCGTTGGGGGGAGGGGGGTTTGCGTCGAGGGCAGGAGGGCCTGGGATCCCTCTTGCCCGTAATGTAGTGCGGGGTGGGGGTAGGGGGTCGCCGTGGCCAGGAGGGTTTGGGCTCCCTCCTGGCCCGAACAACTAGCGGGGGGGGGCACCAGGGCCAGTTGGACTTGGGCTCCCTCCTGGCCCGATATTGTCGGGGAGTTGGGGAGTCGGCGGGGCAAGAGGGCTTAGGCTCCCTTTTGCCCCGATCGTGTCAGGGAGCCGGGGGGGGGGAAGAGGGCTTGAGCTCCCTCTTGCCCCGATCATGTCAGGGGTGCCGCGGTTGGTTGGGGCAAGAGGGCTTGAGCTCCCTCTTTCCCCGATCGTGTCGGGTGTCGGGACCGCCAAGAGGAAGCAGCAGGACACCGGTAGGAGCTTCTACATGATGGGGGGGGGGTCGGGAGGCTGTGGGGGTGCGAGCGGTCCTTCAGGGTGGGGGTGCGGGTGCGGGTGCATGCGAGCGGTCCTTCGGGGTGGGGGTGCGAGCGGTCCTGCGGGGGGGGGTGTGAATCGGACGTCGGGGGGAAACTATGTAAAAAAAATTTTGTACAACGCGCTCACGCGTATAACGCGCAAGGGTGTGCGCGGTACATAAAAACCACGTATAACGCACACGTTATATGCGAGAAAATACGGTAATTAATGATCTTTTACCTATTAATCATGCTTATTGTTATTATGATTCTTAATATTTGTAAACCAAGTCGAGCCCTCTAAGAGGGATGAATCGGTATATAAAACCAAAGGATTGGATTGGATAAAAATTGTGTCTTTGTTTCTTAATATGCAGCACTTAAAGCTGTATGTTTGTAAAATTGAATAACTGCATGTGAAATTGTGAATTGCCACTTCTTTGTGGAAGAGCTGAGTTTATGTTGCTTATTTTTCCCATGTGTATATTGGGCAGCAGCAACAAAGTGGAGCCACACATTGCATGTGGGAGAAGGCAATGGCAAACCAGTCCTGTACTCTGCCTTGAAATATCACAGGGAAGACCATGGGTCAGTGGTTGACTCGAAGGCATACACATATATAATTTAAAATTGGCTGCTCCTGCTATGTGTGCCAGCAGAACTGGTGATGTTAGACATTCAGAAGCCCTGGGCAGAAACTGGAAAGGGAGCCCCACAGCCCAACTTCAGGCTATGCCTTCTTCAGTTTGAGGTAGGCTTGGGGCTCCCTGTGGCATGGAGATCCCGGGCACTTGCCCCATTTACCATCCCATAGCTCCGGCCCTAAATGCTGAGATATACATGTGCACTCCTGCATGTCCTTAAAGGTATTTTACAAAAGGCTTTGTGTACAGCTAGAACTGAGCAGATCCTATCTGGACGTCTAAATTCTAATCTATGTAAATTAGGCTTTTTAGTGTATTTGCCTAAGTGTTGATTTAATGTTGATGGTTTGTTAGGTGCAATTGATTGGAAGTAGTACTTGCTCTAGGACATGAATAAGTAATAATTTATTAAGATTTATTTACAGCCTTTTTGAAGCAATTCACTCGTGTTCTTCTAACTGATTTTCTCCAATGGATGGATGCCAGAGGGGGAGTTGTAAAGAAGATACAAAGAAAGAAAATTTGGAGGAAACAAGGTCTTTGCATCCTTTCTGCTAAGCTAACTGCAGGGAGTATGGAAGAGAGCATGAATCATATTCCTTCATCCCAGGCTGGGAGCGCATGGAGGGAAGACATCCCAAATTGGGAAGTTCCTAATATACCAGAAGATGGACTTCCTGGTTTTAAGTACAGAGAGATGTATGGAGACAACTGATTCTGAACCTTCTTGGATTCAAAGAACCTTGAGTGGGAGAGAGGGGGGAAGCATTGGCAACAGTGTTTTACAGGTCAAAGGTAAAGAGTTTCTGATTGTGGGTCTAGAGAAGATGAATAGTCCTGACTAAAGATCTAAAAGATTTTTAAGTGGAATAGAAGAGGAGAAATCTCAAAACAACAGGGAAAGGAAGTGTCCCACCAAATACATTTTGCTCTTTTTATTTTCTTGTTCTTGTCTATGAAGCTGTGATTTTTCTTACTCAATAATTCATCTTTCAATTTACTTATGCATGAATGAAAAAATAAGGAAGTAAGGACTCTGGAATTCATATATAACATCTGTAGAAGGAATGCCTTGAATCAGATCTTCCCTCTGTCTTTCAAGACCAAGAACTATAGTATCATCATAAGAACTTCCAAATTAGATCTGTTCAGGCCCAGTATCCTCTTTCTAATAGTAATCATGCACATCACAAATCCTTAAAAAGTATTTGGATCCTTTTGACCTTGGTGTTTTTTTATCTAACCTTATTATATTCATCACAAGTCCTTGGTAGAATCTAAAAAATTAGATAGATTCTATGCTGCCTACCCATAGGGATAAATCAAGTTCATGTTCAAGTTTATTGGTATTTGATTAATCGCTTAATCAATTTGCTAAGCGATGTACAATCATATAAATAGAAAATAGGTTACAAAAAAAACTTACGAAGTAACATAAATCTTACAATTAAAACAAACATGGGACAGGGAGGAAAGGAGGGAAAAGTTACAATTCTTTCTTATAAGGAATAAACAAAGAAGGATAAAACAAAAGGGAGGGGAGGAATTTAAAAGCCTGAAACATTATATCTTGTCTTAAAATTTAAATATTAAAAGCATCTTTAAAAAGATAAGTTTTTAAGGATTTTTTAAAAGAAATAAGGTCCTTTTCGTCTTTAATATATTGAGGTAATGAGTTCCACAGTTGAGGACCCATTACGGAAAACATATCATGTCTTCTTGTGCCTACTATTTTTAGAGATGGGATAGCTAAGAGGTTCTGGGAGGTAGACTGAAGAGATCGAGAGGTATTATGAAGGATTAGCATTTTGGGGTTCATTGAAGATTAGTGTTTTAAATACTAATAGGAGCCTTTCCCAAGTTTACCTGGTTAATAGCAGTTTATGGGCTTTTCCTCCAGGAGCTTGTCCAATTCTTTTTAAAACACAGCTGCGGTAACTTCTTTTATCACATTCTTTGGCAATGAATTCCAGAGCTTAATTGAGTATTGAGTGAAAGTTTTCTCCAATGTATTTAAGATGTGCTATTTGGTAACTTCATGTCCCTTAGCCTTTGTACTTTTTGAAAGAGTAAATATTTGTAAAAATTTGTATAAGCTGGTAATCACTACTATTTCTAAGTGGTTTACAAAAATTAATTTGTGCACTCATATATCCAGTTCCACCCATGATTTTATAGACCCTTATCATATCTCTCCTCGGTCATCTTATATTGAAGCTGAGGAGCCCTTATCTTTTCAGACTTTCCTCATAGCATTATTGTTCCATCCCCCTTTATCATTTTGATTGTGGAATATTTTAAATAAACTGTTCCTTTACTCTGTTTTTCTTTTTCAATTTTTGTGAGCATGTGGTCCCCTGAAGTAGATAGTCCTCTGAAAGGTGAAATGTTAGGATCAGGGAGTAATGCCGTGTCAGATTATTGATGCAGAAGATGCCCAGACGAATCCCCCGTTCTCCAAGCCCTCCTCCAATGAAGGTTCCATGCAGTGGTGCACCAAGAGTGGAGTGGTGGGAGCAGTCTGCCCTGGGAGTGGGCAATAAGGGGGTATATGAACTGAGCAGGGAGTGCTGGCATCAGCGGCTGAAAGTGTGCTGCTGGCTTTCCCACTGCACAGGACAGAAATCCTCTTCTGCTGGCATGGCTTGGACATCCCCACTGGCAAAGGTATTAATTTTAATGAGGGAGGAAGGATAGAGAAGAAATATTTTGTTGATCTAAGGTTTTAAAAAAAAAAAAAATGGTTTGCTCCGGGTGTCAAATTTGCTAGGTACATTACTGGTTTCATGGTACTATGGCTCAGTGAATGCTATTGTTATCAATGTGAAATAGAATGACCAAGCACTGGGTTTAACCCAGTGATGGGCAGAATAGGAGGAATGAACATCACTGCCTAGAAAAGTTTTACTTTTGAACGATTGTACAGAGTGAGTTATCTTCACTGAAGGAATGATATGGAAATTTATGCATTTCTTCTTTCTTTCTTTGAGATAATTGGGCCCAATTAATTGAAGAAACCAGAGATGTCAAGGTCAACTTTCTGGAAGAAAAAGGAATCTAGCAGAGAGGGGGCTGCCAAATTTTGAGGAGGCTAAATATAGAGAAGAGGACAGCCCTTTCAACACCCTATACATGATAATGTAAAATAATGAGATCCTGATTCTCTTTGCGGTAAAGTGAAAAAAAGGCGAACCTCATTAGCCCTGATTTCCATTTCCAGGGAAGAAGATGGACCTGGAAGGTTATCATAAGCATTTATAATACTGTGCAGAGAGAGAGAGAAACCAGAATGGTTCTGAGAAAATATTGTCACAAAAACTGTCCCATCAAGAATCTTAAGAAATTCACAAAGTACTGTGGATCTCCAATTATACTCGAAATCTTAGGAAGGATATCCCATGGAGTCCTGATTGCACTGATGCTCCTTTTTATCAAGCTGTGTTAGGTTTTTAAAAAAAAAAATCACAGGACGCTGCGGTAAAAGCTCCGATGCTCATAGAATTCCTATGAGCATCGGAGTTTTTACCGCAGCGACCCATGATAAAAAAAACCCTCTAATGCAGCATGATAAAAGGGGGCCTAAGATTTTTGTTTCAGTATTCCTGTTTCAAGGGGTCATCACTTCATTTTACAAAGGCATGACACTTGTTCACAAACGGCGTGCTACTTTCCAGCCACGCCTTTATAAATGCAATGAGGTCCAGAAAGTTCCCCTTGAAGCAGAAATTTTGAAACAAGGATCTTGTTGGGAATCTTGAGCAGCATTCTGATGCAAAGTGTACTTTGTCAAATTAGTGTACTTTAAGAGCGACACCTGGGGTGACATCATGTTCATGGTTAAGAGAAACGTATTATAGGGTTACATTACGTGCCTATTACACACGAACACAATTGTTTTATAGTGGAGGTCTTCCTACACCTTTATGTCATAAATGTGGAAGGGAGAATCATACACTAGGTCATGCATTTTGGTTTTGCCCTATAATTCAGCACTTTTGGAAGTGAATAATAAATTATATGTCAAAAATAATTGGAAGATCTTTGCGCTGTTCTCCTTATCTCTTTATTTTGGATTTGCCAGAAGCTTTGTGCCATTTACCTAAAGGACATAAGGAATTGTGTAGGAAAATGAGTCTCTTGGCTAGAAAGTGTATACTTCAATATTGGACGATCCCTGATCCTCCGAGGTTTTGGCATTGGCGGAACCAATTACATCAGTTGGCCATTTGGGAAGCTAGAGATGCTGGAATTATAAGAAAGAGAAAGATGTTATTTATACAAACCTGGGATTCATATTTGCAAGATTTGCATCCTAAGGGCCGTAGTGCGATTTTAAGTTGGGTCTCTTAATTGGGCTTTTATTTAGTTAAATGAAGAAAGTAACTTTGGGAAGAGAGTATTATTGGGTGGGGACGGGTGGGTGTGGAGAGGGATGGTAGAGGTTCAAACTAGAGAATGACACGGTGAAAAAATTGGTCCCCGTCACCGCCCCGTCCCCGTCTCACCATCCTCTGCACCGCCCCGTCACCGCCATTCCCTTCACCGCCCCGTCACCGCCACTGCCATCCATTCCATTCACCGCCCCGTCACCGCCACTGCCATCACATTCACCGTCCCGTCACCGTCACTGCAGCATGCATAAAAGCTTCAAACTGACACATTTTGATCACTAAATTGAAAATAAAATCATTTTTCCTACCTTTTTGTCTGGTGATTTCATGAGTCTCTGGTCCTTCTTCTGATCCTTCTTCTTTCTTCTCCTGCCCCCCTCTTTCTTTCTCTCTCCCCCTGGCTCCCCTCTTTCTTTCTGCCTTTCTTTCTCTCCCTCTTGACCCCCTCTTTCTTTCTGCCTTTCTTTCTCTCCCCCCTTGGTCCCCCTCTTTCTTTCGTGCCATCGTGCCAATTTCTCCACTTCCACGATTCTTTCCCTACCCTCACCCCCAAGCCAGCAGCCGATTTCACCCTGCTCCTTCCTCGATGTCCTGAACTTCATCGGGCAGCAGCAGCATTCACAATTCACTTCTGTTGCCCGCTTCAGGCCTTCCTCTCTGTCGGGTCCTGTCTTCATGAAAACAGGAAGTAAGCAGGACCCGGCAGAGAACAAGGCCGAAAAAGAAAACCGGCAAACTAAGGAAAGCTGGAGAGCAGTAGCGTACCAAGGGGGGGGGGGGGGGGGGCGGGAGGGGCGAAAAAAGGTAATGGCGCCAGGCCTTGGAGCACCGAGGCAGACCGAACCCCCGAACCTCCTCCCAGCCGAACCCCCGCTGATCCTCCTATCTCCCCCCCCCAAGTGAACCTTTCCGACTTTCCCAGCGAAAGCAGCAAACCTCCCAACAGTAGCGTCATCAGTGACGCGTCAGAGGGAGGAGAAACCGCGAAGGAGGTTTAATTACAGGTGTGGCAGTAGCGATTGGTCCTCTTCTTAGGGGGCGGAGTCAATGCGGCAACGTGCAAGTCGGGTTGAGGAGACAGACCACGCGAAGACAAACATGGCCGCCGGAAAAAAAATGACACCCGGTCAAGACCAAAGATTCACGGTGAAGACACGGTAAATAGCGGTTCTTTGAAGGGGGTACATTGGCCTGCGGGGACAAATCTTTTCACCTGCGCCTGCGGGCGGTGAAAACTTTTTTCCCCGTGTCTGCGGCGATTTGAGTATAGAGTCTCTGAAGCCCGCAGCTAAACCGCAGGCTCCCCGCGGCTCACTGCGGGGATCTCTCCCCGTGTCATTCTCTAGTTCAAACACATATAAATAAAGTGGGGGTTTATTGAAAGTGGAATTTGTATTTTATTATGTATATTATATTATTATAGTTGATGCATTATTGATGTGCTTTGATGTTGTATTTGTTGTATTTGATGATGTTTCCATCAATAAACTGTTTGAATCTAAAAGACTAGTAAAAAAAAAGAAAAAAACAAGACACTTTTAAAAAATCTTTGGCTCTGCTGAGCTCTAGCACTGAGGAATCAAGTGCAAAGTGCTCTGAGGTACAAAGATCTTTATTGTGTGTACACCAGTATGAAATGATATGGGAAATATCAAAGACATTTCAAATGTTATTTCATGGTATATTTAAACCCAAAATAACAGTTTTTGCTATGCCATCAATACTGTGCGCTATTTTGCAATAATGAGCACTTTTTCAAAATGGTGCTCACTGTTGTGAAATACTCAGACGAGTACTCACTATTGTAGGCCAATGCACACTATTGCAAAATAGTGGTTACTATTGAAACAATGCCCCAAATGAAAGGAAAAATTACAAATGAAGAAAACAAAATAAAAATCCCAAAAACTCCCATATGGGAGATTGCATAAAATGATTTGCCCTGCCCACCCCTAATAAAATAGCACATTGTCACTTTTAAGTAAAATTGCCACTACTTACTTTTACAAAGCCCTGAGTGATGCCACACTTTTTAAAAATACATTTTCTTGGGTAAAATGTTTTTTTTTTTTCTTATATGCATCATGCGAAGTACATGTGTCCTCTCAATGCGGCAAAAAGGCAGAACATTTCTGGAAGATCTTGCACCTTTTGGGACACACTAAGGGAGAGCAAGACCACTGATTGACATGGGTAAAATGTTTTTTTACAGGAAAAACATAATTTAAAAATGGTCTTCATAATAATAGACACTTATAGGAACATGCACTCAAAAATTACCAAGGGTTGTTACAATATGTACAGTACTCTCCCGATATTCACAGGGATTCCGTTCCAGGAACCACCGTAAATCTTGATAAATCACAAATACGGTTTTTCGTGGGGGAGACTGGAGAGGGCAGTGGGAGAGGTGGGAGAGAGCAGCTCCTGATTGGTAAGGCCCGACTTTAATGCAGGAAGAGGCGGTCGGAGCACACAGCAAGTGATTTCCTTCACTCGCCGGTGCTTCGGCTGATCTCTCCTGCCTCTCCAGCTGTCCTCTCCTGGTTGGCGGTTCGCGGTTAGAAAATACCGTGAATGACCAGGACTGCGAACTGCCGACTGCAAATGACCGGGGGAACACTGTACTTATTAGCAATTCTTTATAGATACATAACCCCAGGACAATCTTAAGAACATAAGAATAGTTTTACTGGATCAGACCAATGGTCCATCTAGCCCAATACTCCCTCTTCATGGAGGCCAATCCAGGTCACAAGTACCTGGAAAAACCCAAATAGTAGCAGGATTCCATGCAAGCATTGGCTTCCCCCATGTCTTTCTCAACAGCAGACTATAAACTTTTTCTCCAACAACTTGCCCAAACCTTTTGAAAAGTATGGCAGCAAGCTCTTCATAATACTGGTGGACATCTAAACACCAGATCTCAAGTGAAATCTAATGCTTCATTAGAAGTGAAACAGCGCAAGAGCAGCAGCAGAACAAGGAGTTGTAGAGACATCAGGAGAGGGATAGTGTAGGACAGGGCTGCTCAAGTCCAGTCCTCGAGATCTACTGGCAGGCCAGGTTTTCAAGATGTCCACAATGAATATGCATGAGAGAGATTTGCCTGCACTGCCTTCTTGGTATGCAAATCTCTCTCATGCATGTTCATTGTGGATATCCTGAAAACCTGGCCTGCCAGTAGATCTCGAAGTCCGGAGTTGGGCAGCCCTGGTGTAGGACATAGACACTAACATTTCAAAATGACTGAAATGCCAAACACAATACAAATGATCTCTTTCTGGACACACTGAAGGAATTTGTTCAATACTGAGGGATACTCAACACCCTCTGGGACCTACAAAACTGGCTCCTATGGGGTGGGATATGTAAGCTTTTTCAGAAGACAAAGACTAGAAAAGACTGGAATGCCGTCCACTAGGAAACAGTGAAGGGAACTGGAGCTCTATCCAAAGTGCTAAAGCTTCATCAGAAGCTGTGTAGTGGGAAGGAGCTCCATTGGAAGCTTCATAAGAAGAGAAACACTACAAGAGACAATGGAAGGGGCTGGATTTCTATCTGAAGAAAACCAATGCAAGAGGCTGAAGCTCCACCAATAGAGGAAGAGTTCAGAGTTAGAGATCCATCAGAAGAGGAAACATGTAAGGGGCTACATCTCCATTAGAAGAAAGACATTGTAAAGATCTATAGTTCATAGAAACATAGAAACGTAGAAATAGACGACAGATAAGGGCCACGGCCCATCTAGTCTGCCCACCCCAAAGACCCTCCTCTACCTTTCTCTGTGAATAGATCCCATGTGTCTGTCCCATTTGGCCTTAAAATCAGGCACGCTGCTGGCCTCAATAACCTGAAGTGGAAGACTATTCCAGCGATCAACCACCCTTTCAGTAAAAAAAAATTTCCTGGAGTCCCCGTGCAGTTTCCCACCCCTGATTTTCCACGTATGCCCCCTTGTTGCTGCGGGACCCTTGAAAAAGAAGATATCTTCTTCCACCTCGATGCGGCCCGTGAGATACTTGAATGTCTCGATCATGTCACCCCTCTCTCTGCGTTCCTCAAGTGAGTATAGCTTTAATTTATCCAGCCATTCCTCGTACGGGAGATCCTTGAGTCCCGAGACCATCCTGGTGGCCATTCTCTGGACCGACTCAAGTCTCCGCACATCCTTGCGGTAATGCGGCCTCCAGAACTGTACACAGTACTCCAGGTGGGGCCTCACCATGGATCTATATAATGGCATAATGACTTCAGGCTTACGGCTGACGAAACTTCTGTGTATGCAACCTATGATTTGCCTTGCCTTGGATGAAGCTTGCTCCACTTGATTGGCAGTCTTCATGTTCTCACTGACGATCACCCCTAAGTCTCGTTATGCTTCAGTTCTTGTTAGGATCCCACCATTTAGGGTGTAAGTCTTGCATGGATTTTGGCTGCCCAGGTGCATGACTTTGCATTTTTTGACATTGAAGCTGAGTTGCCAGGACCTAGACCAGCGCTCCAGTAGTAGTAGGTCGTGCATCATGTTGTCGGGCATTGAATCTATGTCCGTTGTGCTTTTGCCCACTACATTGCCCAGTTTGGCGTCATCGGCGAATAATGTCATTTTACCTCGCAGCCCTTCCGCTAAGTCTCTTATAAAGATGTTGAAAAGGATCGGGCCCAGGACCGAGCCCTGCGGCACCCCACTGATCACCTCCGTCATTTTGGAGGGGGTGCCGTTCACCACCACCCTCTGAAGCCTACCTCCAAGCCAGTTCCCAATCCATTTCGTCAATGTATCGCCCAATCCCATAGAACTCATCTTGCTCAGCAACCTGCGGTGTGGTACGCTATCGAATGCTTTGCTGAAGTCCAGGTATACGATGTCCAGGGTCTCCCCAACATCCAGCTTCCTCGTCACCCAGACAAAGAAGCTGATCAGGTTGGATTGGCAGGATCTCCCTTTAGTAAATCCATGTTGATGGGAATCCCATAGATTCTCCTCGGTCAGGATCGTATTCAATTGGCGTTTGATTAGAGTTTCTATTAGTTTGCTCACTATTGATGTTAGACTCACCAGTCTGTAGTTTGCCGTCTCCATCTTGGATCCTTTCTTGTGGAGTGGAATGACGTTAGCCGTCTTCCAGTCCAACGGGACGTTGCCCGTACTAAGGGATAGATTGAAGAGTGCGAATAGCGGTTCCGCCAAGACATCACACAACTCCCTGAGCACCCTGGGGTGTAGGTTGTCAGGTCCTATTGCCTTGTTAACCTTAAGCTTGGACAGCTCGCAGTAGACACCACTCGGTGTAAACTTGAAATTATTAAATGGGTCAACTGCGTCAACCCTTGTCTATAGCTGAGGGCCGGTTCCCGGCGCCTCGCAGATGAAGACTGAGCAGAAGTATTCATTTAGCAGTTGGGCTTTTTCCGAGTCCGTTTCTACAAAGTCTCCGTCTGGTTTCCTAAGATGTACTATCCCGCCTGAGTTCCTATTTCTTTCACTGATATACCTGAAGAAGGATTTATCTCCTTTTTGGATGTTCTTCGCTAGAGACTCCTCCATGCGGAATTTGGCCTCCCTAACTGCTGTTTTGACGGCTTTTGACTTGGCCAGACTTCCCTAGATTCTGTTTCCCTGATTGTTTGTAAGAGATGAATGCTTTTTTCTTCTCCTTGATGAGGGCCGAAATCTCCGCAGAGAACCATTGAGGCTTATTGTTTCTTCGCCGTTTACTTACTGATTTAACATAGCGGATTGTTGCTTCCTGTATGGTGGCTTTCAAAGTCGACCACATTTCTTCAAGTTTCAAGTTTCAAGTTTATTAAATTGTTTGATTAAACGCTTTTCCAATTTCAGAGCGTTTTACATAAATAAAATAGAGTTTAAAATGGACTCACTTATACAATTACTATTCTTCTAAACAAACTAGGTAACAACATTAAACAGGAAGACAACTGATAACAATGGGAAGGTGGGGAGGAAATACAATATTTGTTAAAAGATAACATAAAAGATAACATATCGATTACTGCTTGGCTTTGTAGCGCCTGGTGAATGAAGTCTCCCATTTCTTTGAAGTTTGTGTCCTTGAATTTGAGGACCTTGGTCAGTGTAGTAGATTTAGTGAAACCTTTCCTGAGATTGAACCATACCATGTTGTGGTCACTGGAGGCCAATGTGTCGCCCACCGAGACCTCTGAGATACTTTCTCCATTGGTAAGTATCAGGTCCAGAATTGCCTGATCTCTTGTTGGTTCCAACACCAATTGCCTGAGTCTTGCTCCCTTCATAGAATTTAATAGCCTCCTGCTGCTGCCAGAAGCAGAGGAAAGCGTGTCCCAATCCACATCAGGCATGTTGAAGTCAATACTGAATAACAATACTGTGTCCCCACGCAAGGTGATATTCTCTATATCTCCGATTAATTCCATATCTAGGTCATCCTGTTGTCTAGGGGGTCTGTATATTACGCCGAGATACAGGCATTTGTCCTTCCCTCTGGCCAAGTTTACCCAAAGGGATTCCCCAGTGTATTGGACATCTGTGATTCTGGTGACTTTAATGTCATCTTTACTATATAATGCTACACCTCCTCCCATTTTGCCCTCCCTGTCCCAGCGGAGCAAGTTGTAACCCGATAGGTGAAGTGCAGGATGCAGGAGTTCCCTTAATAAAGGGAGAATGCAATGAGGGCTGATGAAGTTATCATCAATGCACAAGAAGAGTGGCACAGACCTATCATGTGATACCCAGCAACTCCATCAATAATATAGTAAGAGAAAAAGGAAAACCACTATTTTCAGAGTTGGAGCTAAGAATCTGATATACAGCCATTCATGTCTCCATCTGTTCAGTAAAACCAGATTAACAAATTAATGTTTCGATCAGACAGCAATAACAGTGAAAGAAGGGCATACTTGGGTTGGGTAGGTTTCATAGCATGACCTAGTTTTGAAAGTAACCACAATCGTTCCCATGAAATCTCTCTGATGAACGCCCCAGAGCTATCGAGTGTTGGTTTGTCCCCTGGGGGAAGGCACTTCCTTCTACCAACACGCCGTGATTCATCTGTTTACTCCACCAGTGGGGCCCAACCCAGCACCAACACTGCATGCAAAAAGTACCGAAAGCGAGCAGAATATTATAAAGGAATGTGCATTCCAGCAATCCACTGAAAAGAGCTTGAACACATTATCATGCAGTGTATAGCACCTCCCATTAGCACTTTGTTCAGTGCAGTGCCTCTGCATCTGTGTTATTTTTTGTATGGCATCAATATATCAATTAGAAATGGCAAATTACTGTACAGTGCATTACTATTCATGTCAACTCAGCATGAATAATAGAGGTATTATTACTTATCTTCATGTGTAAAATAAATCAGATTAATGGCACGATAAATAAGGTGTAGAGAGAGAAAGGCATAGAAGATTAGGGCTTGACTTCAAGGAGCAGGCAGTTTGCTCTGGGAAAGATTTGTAACTTATTCTTAAGAAAAACAACTGAAGTCAAATAGTTAAGAATATCAATGCTCTTTTGGCAGATTAAAAACCACTAAGGGTTACAGGGTATAATTTTTTAAGCTATTTATTCCTAAATAAAGTCTCAATTGGGCCAAATTTTTACTCTATGCAAATTAACCTGAATCTTGTACTAAATGTATACAGATGTACCTCATAAATATTTATTGCAAGTGTTCTGAAAACTAATCCTAGCTGAAATTGTTGAATTCAAATCAAATTTAAAAACATTTTTGTTCCAGGATGCCTTTGAACAATAACTGTCCTCTTAAGGGCAAAAAATCAAACAAACAAATTTTATCGTTTTTTACCCTAACCTATTGTATTTTCCTTTTTTGTTTCGCTTTCTCTTTTATGATTGTAGTTCTTCCCTTTTTTTCCTATTGTTTGAAGTAAGTCCATTTGTCTTATTATATGTTTTATTAAGATGTTTTGTTTTATCTAGTACCCCTGATTTTTTATCTGTTTTTATGTAAATTTTATATTGTATACCGCTTAGAAATTTGATTAAATGGTTTAAAAATGTTTTTAATAAACTTGAAACTTGAAGACTGACTCTAGGATCAGGGCATTGGAAATAATGGAGTATGCTTTGTAGTTGGTCAGCCATATGATAATGGCTGAAACTGGATGGACTCACAACTTTGTTTAGTTGCTATGTGTGCTGTAGAATCAATTTACTAAGGACTTCCTATACACTGTTTGCAAAATAGTAAAATATACTGTGGAAAAAAAACTTATTTACTTGGGCCACAAAAACATCAGTAGGCATGTATAAAGTAGAAAAATGAGAACTGGAAATGATCAGACTAGAAGGAAATCTAGAAGTAATCATCTCAGATGACTTGAAGGTGCCCTGTTAAAGTGATATGGAGGGGCATTTTTGATATGATGTCTAAGTCCAAGTTTGGATGTTTTGTAAAATGCATCAAAAAATCAGGTAGAGAAAATGGTCATTTTCAGACCTCAAAATGTATTTTTTTTTTCTCAAATGATCTTTCTAGACATGTTGACCCTTAGTACATCTATCTTTTTTGACCACTTTCAAAAAAATAAAAAGTCTTAATAAAAAATGCATAAAATAAGCCATTTCTCCACTGTATTCCCCAATGCCAAAACTGTTTGCCGTTGATACCTGTGTATTCTAGATATTTTCATCACCACTCATATCATAATAATTGCTTTAAATAAGTATCAATTTTATGAATGTGGCCTCAGGTACACCCCCTTCACCACTACTAAAAATTATTTTTCCAGTGGGGATATCGGTGTGTAGATGTCCTCATTGGCCTACATTCTCCTCATATCACTCCTATATATTTTACTTTTTATCAATTTTTTAAGATTTTTGACATGCAGGAGCAGGAGGTAATAAGATGAATTTAAGTTAAGTATGAAATTCATCAGAAGATTTAGTTAAAAATTATACAAAACTTCTAAAAAAAGTAGATGCATGTAAAAAAATCTTAAAAAATTGATTAAAAAGTAAAATATATAGGAGTGATATGAGGAGAATGTAGGCCAATGAGGACATCTACACACCGATATCCCCACAGGAAAAATAATTTTTAGTAATGGTGGAGGCCACATTCATAAAATTGATACTTATTTAAAACAATTATTATGGTATGAGTGGTGATGAAAATATATAGAATACACAGGTATCAACGGCAAACAGTTTTGGCATTGGGGAATACAGTGGAGATTTAGATTTGCTCCCCTTTTGCAAATTCTATGTATAATCGAGCCATCACAAGTAACAGTAAAATAAGCCATTGGCATGTAGGAGGGGGGCCAACATTTGTAGTAGATTGGCCACACAGATGTCCCAGTCAAATAAGTAAATAAGGGGGACCACAGACTTGGGGCTCCTTTTACTAAGCTGCAATAGCGGTTTTAGCGCACGCTTAGCACGCTAAATTGCCACACGCACTAGACGCTAACGCCAGCATTGAGCTGGCATTAGTTCTAGCCGTGTAGCGCGGGTTTAGCGTGCGCTAAAATTCTGCGTGCGCTAAAAACGCTATCGCAGCTTAGTAAAAGGAGCCCTTGGTACTCTATATTGTATGAGGGAGTAAAGAAAATATGTCAAATCTGATATAAAATCACTCTTTAATATTCAAATATTCCTGTCAGCAACATCTTTAAATGATTTGGAGTATTTTTTGGTGAGTTCCCTCTGTAAAGCCATGATTCTTGTTATAAAGTTTACAAGTTAGCAGTATTTTAAACATTTTCAAATAAATCTAATTTTTAATTTTTATGTTTCAGAGACAACACCACTGCAGGAAAAACTGTTTGAATTCACCAATCGGTTCCCTGACGTAGGATTGAAACGGGCCACATCAGAACCTACAATTTAAGATAAGTTTGTTATTTTGGAATTTTCGACTCCATAAGAATGGGATCGACTGTGGGAACACAGCATAATGAAAATTTTGATATCAATTGAAATATATCAATATGCGATGATTGGGTGGTGAGAAGACATTCTTGGGGTTCACCCCTTGTTTTTGCCTCAATGTCTCTGAGCATATTTTTTCTATTATAAGTTGATATGATCATTGAGAAAAGGAATATTTGAATATTAAAGAGTGATTTTATATCAGATTTGCCACACAGACATCCCAGAAGAATAGTGGGGTATCTAATGGGGCACTGCAGTGAACATCACATAAAGAATCCCAGGTACACATCTCTCCATAACCCCCTTGTGGTGTATGGTAAGCCCTCCAAAACCTACCCAAAATCTACTGGACCCATCTGTACATCACACCAATAGTCCTTATGTCTGGGGATGTCACCTATATCAGTGGTTCCCAACCCTGTCTTGGAGGACTGCCAGCCAGTTGTGTTTTTGGGATAGCCCTAATGAATATGCATGGGGCAGATTTGCATGCCTGTCACCTCCATTATATGCAACTCTCTCTCATGCATATTCATTAGAGCTATCCCAAAAATCTGACTGCCTGGTGGTCCTCCAGGACAGGGTTGGGAACCACTGACCTATATGATAGTCCAGTGGGTTTTAGGTGAGTTTTGGTGGGCTCACACTCTCCACCACAAGTGTAGTAATTAGAGTGGGGACTTGGGCCTGGTTCTCCTTCTGTAGAGTCCACTGCACTGCCCACCAGGCTACTCCAGACACCTGCTTGCTGCTCTAATAGGAGGGTATGTACTGTTTATTCACATCTATGTGGGGTGAGAAGGAGTCAGTGATCAATTAAGGAGTGTGTATGTGGTGGGGGGTGGGGGATGCTTCCATCCATCCATCCAATAGTCATCTACTCAGTTTGGGCACCTTTTTGGCACTGTACAGTGCATTACTATTCATGTCAACTCAGCATGAATAATAGAGGCATTATTACTTATCTTCATGTGTAAAATAAATCAGATTAATGGCACTCATTACTCATTTTTAAAACAGGTCTAGCCCCAAATGTCCACATTGTGTCCTTGACATTTTTTTTAAAACATTTGGCTATGGCAGAAAAACATTTAGATGTGAAGTAATGAATTTTTAATAAGAAAAACATAATTCATAAACCTGCCCTAGTCCCACACCTCTAACATGCCCCCTTGATACTTAGACAAACTGCAGATGAACAGCATAGAAATCCGTCTAGAAAATAGCAATTTGGACAATTTGGTGAGAGAAATGTCCATCTGGCACTTTATGCCACTTTTTGGACGTTTTTCCTCTTTTGAAAATGATACCCATAGTAACATGGAGTGCCATTGTAGAAAGCATATCCAAATTGGAATTTAGATATCCAAACTGGGACATCTGAAGTTCTGCTTGATTCCTAGAACAGGATTTGCTGAAGGAGGTCCTGCTTAAAAATGCATGGTAAAATGAACATTCGCATACTGACACATAGCATGAACATCCATTGTAGAAAATTAGACTTCTAAAACATCGACAGGGCAACACAGGAACATAAACATCTCTGTGGCAACTATGGGGGGGGGGGGGAGTGTGTGGAACATAAGAATTACCGCTGCTGGGTCAGATCAGTGGTCCATCGTGCCCAGCAGTCCGCTCACATGGCGGCCCCCAGGTCAAAGACCAGTGCTCTAAATGAGTCCAGCCTCACCTGCGTACATTCCAGTTTAGCAAGAACATGTCCAACTTTGTCTTGAATCCCTGGAGGATGTTTTCCCCTATAACAGATTCCAGAATAGCGTTCCAGTTTTCTACCACTCTCTGGGTGAAGAAGAACTTCCTTACATTTGTACAGAATCTATCTCCTGAGGTTGTGGGTTCAAACCCACACTGCTCCTTGTGACCCTGGGCAAGTCACTTAATCCCCCCATTGCCCCAGGTACATTAGATAGATTGTGAGCCCACCAGGACAGACAGAGACAAATGCTTGAGTACCTGAATAAATTCATGTAAACCATTCTGAGCTCCCTTGGGAGAACGGTATAGAAAATTGAATAAATAAATAAAATGAATGTCTATGTTATTATGAGGAAACATAGACATGTATGTGTTGAAGTATATGTCAACATTTTATGAACATAGGAGTCAATATTCAAAATGACTTAATGGGACAGCAGAGGTGCCTGCCCACTTAAATCATACTCTTAGGCTATCCATGGATATTTAGGGACACTTAACTGGGATGTGTCACTGAAACGTCACAGAAAATTCCCAGAGACCACTAATAAAGGGTTCAGACAGTCATATTGGCATGGGCTTTATTCAATGCCGGTGCCCACATAGCTAAGTGGAAAGAAAGGATTGCATATCAGTAAAATGCAATCATAACTTTCACCGCTGAGCTAGGTATAAGCCAGACCTGCTGATTTGGGGAGCCTATCTGGATTCCTTACCTCCTAGAGGTCAAAGCCTCCTTTTGAATCCTCTTGCTTAGTTTTTCTAGTGTTCACCGCGCTTGTTCCCATGGTCAATCACTGCCTGTCCCTTTTTTTTTTGGGGGGGGGGTTCTTCCTGACGTAGCCCAAGGGCCACAAGAGTACAGGCCTTTGGCATTCGGGAGACCTTTTGGTCGTCTTTTGTATATTTCTGGAGGAGGACCCCGGGGGGGGGGGGGTTTGCACTGGGGGGGGGTTTGGTGGTTGGATGGGGTGGGGAAGGTGGGGGGGGGGAGGCTGGGTTTGCTCCTTTTACTGTTTCTGAAAATTATGTATTGTTGGATGTTGATTCCTTTCATCTTGTTGTATTTTTTGTTCTTTTCACGCTTACAATAAAACAGATTTGAACATAAATATTGACCAGCACCTGCATAATTTCCATGTCATCAATTGGCAGTCACTTCCTTTTTGGGCCCCCCCAATCACTCCACTCTAATCCCCAAATCCATCCCCGGTTCCAGTCCCCCATCTTGCTGCCCAAAGAGCTGTGGAAATCCCCCCAATCTGTTCTCTGAAGAGCATTAGAATCTCCCCCCCCCTCCCGTTCTGGTGCCCCTTCCCTCTCAACCCCTGAAGAGCATTTGAAACCTCCTTCCTAGCCCCTCTCTCTCCTGAACCCCTCCACAAGAGCAGAGGTTACCTCCCAAAATAACCCCCCTCCTGCCTATTTTTATAATCCGTGGTTCTAGCTTCATATCATGGCTCTGACTTCAAAATGACTAACATTCTTTCCCTTTCTGTGATCAGAATTGTATGCTCATATGTGGGTCTTCCCTAGTCTCATGCAAAACACACCCAGACAACACCACTCTTGCCATATGGACATAGTGCAGTATTAGATGTCCAAATTCTACCTTTGTAACATTGAGATTTGGATGTCCATGCAATATGGGCATCTAAATGCCAGCTTTCAGATGTCTATAACAAGAACAGAGTTTCTAAAATAATTATATAACCAAGGGCTCCTTTTACGAAGGCGCGGTAGCGGTTTAACGTGTGTAATAGCACTCGCTAAACCGCCGGCCGCACTAGCTGCTACTGCCTCCTCTTGAGCAGGCGGTAGTTTTGCGGCTAGCGTGGGGGGTTAGCGCATGATTAAAAGTTGCTTGCGTTAAAGCCACTACCGCGGCTTCGTAAAAGGAGCCCTAAGTCTTTTGCCCTAAGTCTTGGGAGCCCTAAGTCTTGGGAGCCCTAAGTCGTAAAAGGAGCCCTAAGTCTTTTGGTAATCTCTCTGTGTGCCTATAAGTTCTTCCCAATTAGTTTTAGAAACCCCCTGAGTTTTTAGTAGATAATCTAAAAGTTTCCATTTTTAAGTCCCACACAGTTTTGCAGGAGGCAATGAAAGCATATCCATCACATTAAGCCAGCACTTGCTGTAGTCATGGAAAATTCTGGCTTTCCCATTTACTCCTAGATTGGGACTATTTAAGACCTTGGGAAAATCAAACAGCATAACCTCTTAGATTGTCTTCTTTCCAGGGGTCTTGATTGTACTTATCTGAAGAACAGTGAGTATTTATATCATATCTGGAAACAGAGTGACCTATAGACCAAGACTAGTTAATGAGAAGGGAAGGAAATAAGGAATTGTATACTGCCTTTTTGTTGCTTTGACATTCAAAGCAGTGGGCACTGGAAAATTAAGTGACTTGCCCAGGGTCACAAGGAGCAGGCATGAGGATTTGATCTTACAACCTTGGGATGCAAAGGCATCAGCTCAACCAGTGAGCCATAGATTTATAGAAAATCAAGAACACGAAACCCTTAAGCTCATGAATGCAGTGACATTCACCAACCCTACTGTAATTGTTTCTGAATCTGGTGAAAGTCTGATTATTGCATTTTCTCAGTCGTTTTTGAGCGTACAATTTTGGAGAAGACTTGTTGAATCAGTTTTTTGGGGTTTTTTCTGATGATGTTTCTTGAGGATTGCAAGATAAATATAATTACTCCTGTAAATAAACAGACCTTGTTTTTGGAACCATAACTGATTACCTATAACCTGATTTTGCCATCTGGGATCTGGTTCAAAAGCAAGGAATGGTGCATTAGGTGGGGGAATTCAGTAAAGGATGCCTGAAGTTAGGCACTAGGATGGTGCATGCTTAATGCAAAATATATAATGTGCAATTTTGTGCCTAATTTTGAGTAGAAAACATATACTAGCCAGTGTAAATGCTCATGTCTAACCAGTGGTGTTCGGTCAGGGCCTTTAGGGGATTCGTTCCACCCCTAAAGATCCATCGGGCACTGCTCTGAATTTGATTGGTTGAGCAGGCAACATGCAGATGCTGCTCAGCCAATCAAATTCAGATCAGTACTGTCAGGGCCTTCAGGGGGGTTTGGAGAATCCACAGCCCAATAGCCCTACTTTTTTTTTTTGGGGGGGGGGATTACCTTTTGTTTGATGCAGTTTGATTGGTTGAGCAGGCTCTCTACTCAACAAATCAAGCAAAAAGTAAACAAAAAAAGCAGGGCTGTAGAGCTGGGGATTCACTGAATCTCCTGAAAGCTCTCACCGCACACCACTATGTTTAATGTACCAGATTCAAGTATTCTATAACCGAATGCTTAAATCCTGGGAATGCCCCTGACCCACCCATTCATCTCCCCTGGCCACAATCCTTTTGGAATTGCACATAAGTTAGGAGAGCAGGTTATAAATAAGGGAGTACAGCAAGTCTACTAATGACTGTCAATTAGTGCTTATGAACACCAATAATTGATTGTTAATGTATAACTAATTAATTTATGCAGAGATCTGCACCCAAAATTGTGATTCTAACTTTGGGCAACCTATAGAGCAGGGATAGGGAACTCCGGTCCTCGAGAGCCGTATTCCAATCGGGTTTTCAGGATTTCCCCAATGAATATGCATTGAAAGCAGTGCATGCAAATAGATCTCATGCATATTCATTGGGGAAATCCTGAAAACCTGACTGGAATATGGTTCTCAAGGACCGGAGTTCCCTACCCCTGCTATAGAGAATCTGACGGTGTTAACTTACCTAAATACAATTCAAATCTACCTGAAAGAAGAATTGATGCCAGTTCATAGAGGTGCTTGGTCAGCTCTGCTGCATAAATTCAGCTCCTGGACTTCTATGACACCTGACTAAGTATGACTAACAAGAACAGAGAACCTGGGTTTGGAGCATGCTCCCAAGACATGACTACATATGGAAATTAATGGGAAAAAGCTTCAAAGAAACCATGAGAAAATATTTATTGAGAGATTGGTAGGTTCCTAGGATACCCTACTAGTAGTAACAGTCAAATCTGTTAGAAAATTTAAATTGCCTAGGACAGAGAATGAATATCATGGTAAGGGGAGGGGCTAATAGATAGAAGAGCCAAAGAGGGAAAAATAAGTCAATGGGCAGAAAGAGGTGGTATGACTGTATTCAGCTTCTAAAAGGCTAGGGTAACCAGTATAGAATAGCCATACATATAACATTAATATCAGAAGTACAGCTGCAGAGCTCTTGCAAGAATATTGTGGTAGCTTCTTCTAGAAGTTTAGATAACCAACATGGAACAACCAAGGTAAGGACCCCAATAATAATAAGCATGTCTGAGAAAGATAGAAACATGAAGTGGTGTGCAGTCAGGACCTTCGCCCCACCCCCTAAAGGCTCTAAGGGCACTGCTCTGAATTTCATTGGTTGAGAAGGCAATAGGCAGATGCTGCTCAGCCAATCAAATTCATATCAGTACTATCAGGGCCTTCAGGGGGTTCAGAGAATCCCTAGCCCAAGAGCCCTGGTTTTTGTGTGTGTGTGAGTGTGTGTGTGTGTACTTTTTGTTTGATGCAGTGCCTACTCATGAAATCAAACTGCATCAAGCACAATGTAAACAAACAAACAAAAAAGCAGGGCTGTAGAGCTGGGGATTCACTGAATCCCCTGAAAGCTCTCACCACACGCCACTGGAAACATGTGGTAGGAAGAGGGGTCAGAGATCAGGTAAAAGACATAGGGGGACTGCTTTAAGCAGGGGATTTTATAAACTCGTCTCCCCAACATAGCAGACAAGGTGAAATGGGCCATTTCCGGTAAATGACATTGAATATCTGGTTTATTTTTTGGCAACTATAAATTTAGCCAGCTATGCTGATATTCAGTGCTAGCTGGCTAAGTTTATAGCGGCCAAAGATAGAACAGCTATTTATGTAGCCCGATTTGGCCACAAAACTTAGCTAGCCAGCACATTGAAATTCATAGGTAGCTAGCTAAGTCACACAATGTAGCCAGTTAGTTGCTAAGCACTAATATTGAGTGGCTATCTCCCACTGAATATTCGTATTTTGCTGGCTAAGTGCAATTTAAGCAGCCAGGAACCTTTTCTAGCCAGTTAAATAGTGCTGAATATCGGCCAGACAGTTTTTATGTTTTTATACTGTATATTATATATGTTGACTTGTTCCCACCCAGAACAGTATATGGACAGATTATAAATATTTTAAAGTTTATATAAATAAATGAGCCAATTGGCCTTTATAGGCCCTCATTTACTATGTTATTATACAAGAATGAGAAATAAAACCATGCGTACTCCATCTTAACATGAAGACTATAAACAAATCATAACAAATATATACAGAACAGTAGTTTTGTTAATGAGTCTTTAACAATTGGCAAACTTCATATTCCAACGCACTGTGGTAATGTATAGTAAGGTCTGTTTGAATCAAGACTGGAAGTTGTTTTTGGGAGATGTGAAATTCAATTCTATGTTAAAATGAAAGCTTTGGCAAATCTCTTGACTGGAAAACATTGGCAGGCAGATGTGCAATTGCTAGCTTGTTCTTACAGAGGGTGGAACAACAGTGTGCCCTTATTCTGGCATTGTGAAGCATACCTAGGGCAAGGCTTAGGCTGGCAAATCTTCATAGTTACGCCATCACAAGCATTGAATACCCTTGGATCAGATGATTTCCACGAAGAATTAAAGGCTGTTCACAGAAAACAGCAAGACAAACTGTACACATAATTATTTCTCTAGCGTGGGCCAATGTTCTCCGCAGGAACCAAGGTTATCATCCCCATATTGGCTCTTGATTGCATTTCACCCTGCAGTGGCACGGCAAGGAAAATGGTGCTGATTTATCTTATCATAAACATCCTTTTCTTAGCTAGTTCAGAGTTCTGGGGAAGAGAGAACCATGGAGATCAGAGCTCAAAGGACCTACATTTTTATGGTAAATGGGGTATTCAGTGTCATGCCATTAAAGTTTTCATTACTTTTTCTCAAAACCTTTTATTGCTGTGGAGGGGCATTTTTGATATGACGTCTAAATCCAAGTTTAGATGTTATGTGGAACATGCACCAATATCAAGTAGTGAACAGGACCATTTTCAAAACAAGAAAATGTCCATCTTTTTATTTCAAAAATGGCTAGGGTTATCATAAGCACATAAGCACATAAGCATTGCATTTGCCGAGTCAGACCATAGGTCCTTCATGCCCAGCAGTCCGCTCCCGCGGCGGCCCCCCAGGTCAATGACCTGTAAATTATCTATTACTCTAAAGCATTGTGTACTGTATAGTAATCCTCTAATTATATCCCTCGATCCCCTTTTCCTTCAGGAACTTGCCCAATCCCATTTTGAAACCCAAAGTCGTACTCTGCTCTACCACCTCCTCTGGAAGCGCATTCCAGGTGTCCACCACCCTCTGAGTGAAGAAGAACTTCCTAGCATTTGTTCTGAACCTATCTCCCTTCAATTTTTTTGAGTGCCCTCTAGTTTTTGTTGCCCCTGCCAGTCTGAAGAATCTGTCCCTCTCTACCTTCTCTGTACCCTTCATGATCTTATAAGTTTCTATCATATCCCCTCTAAGTCTCCGTTTTTCCAGGGAAAAGAGCCCCAGCTTCTCCAGCCTCTCAGCATATGAAAGGTTTTCCATGCCCTTTATCATTTTTGTTGCTCTTCTCTGGACCCTCTCGAGTATCGCCATATCCTTCTTAAGGTACGGCGACCAGTACTGTACGCAGTACTCCAGATGCACCATCGCCCTATACAGCGGGAGGATAACTTCCTTGGTTCTGGTAGTGATACCTTTTTTGATAATTCCCAACATTCTGTTCACCTTTCTTGAGGCCGCTGCGCATTGTGCCGCCGGTTTTATCCACCAAAACCCCCAAGTCCTTTTCTAGGTTGCCTTCCCCCAATATCATCCCCCCCCATTTGTGAAGACAAATAAAAAGGACACATGACCCCATTCACAGCCCCACTCACACTCCACCCATTTCCTTGGTTGCCCTTCCCATCCTCTATACCCTTTTAAATCTTCTCTCGGTCCCTTCCTCCAACCCTCCCCCCATGGGTGCTTCTCTCTCTCTCTTCCTCCATCCAATCCCCCTTTCCTGTGGATGTTTCTCTCTCTCTCCTTCCAATCCCCACCCCCCGTAGGTGCTCTTCTCTCTTCTTCCAACCTCCTCTCCTGATAATTCTGTCTTTACCCTCCCATCCAGCACTACCCTACTCTATGCTCTTTTCTCCAGCACTCTCTCCTTTCCATAATGCTTCTCCAGCCCTTCCTCCCTCCATGCTGTTTCTCCAACCTCTTCTCTCCCTCCATGCTATTTCTCCAACCCCCTTCATGTTGTTTCTCTCTCCCTCCCACCCTACATCCATGTTGTTTCTCTAGCCCCCCTCCATGCTGTTTTTCCAGTCTCCTCCCTTCCCTCCACCTCCCTCCGATGCTGCTTCTCCTCATGACCTCTCTAGCTCCTGACCCCTACCTACCTCTTCCACAGGCCCAACTGCTGTAATTTAATCTTCAGGCAGCCAGCAGCAGTAATGAGGTGAGCTTGCTTCTGGCGGCCTGCCCCAGAAGCCACCTCTGTACAACAGATTCCTGTTCACACATAGGCGTGACCTGCAGAGAGGTGGCTTCTGGGGAAGGACAGCAGCAACAGGCTCACCTCACTGCACTAGCCGGCTGCCCAAAGATTAAATTACAGTAGCTGGGCCTGGGGAGGAGGTAAGTGGTGGTGGTGGTGGTGGTAGGGAGTACCAGATAAACCCATCGGACAGACTCCCCTATTAAAAAAACCCCAACATCTGAGCACCTTGACAGTCCTCTAAAAAGAGGATATGCCCAGATTTTCCTGGACGCCTGGTAACCCTAAAAATGGCCATTTCTCAGATATGTTTGTCTTCAATGCATCTATCTTTTTAAACAATTTTTTGGGGAAAAAATGTCCAAAAGAAAATTGTACAAAACAAGCCATTGGGATGGTAGAGGGGCCAGCATTTTCAATAGACTGGCCATACAGACATCCCAGCAGAGCATCTTACCATAACCCCCTATGCCTGCAGATGTCACCTATATGTAGGTACAGTGGAATTTGGGTGGGTTTTGGAAGGCTCACATATTCCACCATAAGTATAGTAGTTAGAATGGGATATGGGCCTGAGTACCCATCTCTGTAGTTCATTACACTGACCACCAGGCTACTCCAGGAACTTGCTTGCTGCTCTAATAAGAATGGCCATAATATCTGAAGCTGTCATATAGGCAGGCATGTACTGTTTCATTCACATCTTTCTTTTTTTGGGGGGTGGGGGTCATTGACCATTGGGGGAGTTAGGTGGGATCATGCCTTCATCCTTCCAGTGTTCAACTGGTCAGTTTGGGCACTGTTTTGGCACTTACTTGTTATGAAAACAGTTCTTGCCTCAAATGTTCAAATTGTACCCTAACAAATGAAAGAACCTCCCTCACCCCAAGAAGTCTGCAAAGATTAGGGAAAAGAGATGAAGTCCAACTCCAAACTAAGCAGAAAATGAAAATAATTCTATAATTTAATTTAAGAGCATTAACCGGACAAGCCCTCTTCTTGAAGCCATTTCTTTCCTGCTTCATTCACGAACTTGAGAGTCATCGAGCAGTGCGGTTCCTGAGGAAGGGGGTTCACCCCCGAAACGGAGTCCGTTGGACATTTACTTCATTTACTGCTTATGGATCACTATTTCCATTACACACGGAGAAGCTAAGTCCTTACAGCCTGTGTATTTTTGAGCTTGGTTGGATTTGGACACTAACTTTCCAGTTTGGCCCCCAGCTTAGGGGTAAGAGATGAATTCCTTCTTTATTTTGATAATGTGTGTTTTTTTCATTTGAGTTTTTTCACACATTGCACATTTTGCACTAGTTAAGCACCACAAACATTATCCGGAGCAAGCCCGGGGATGTTTCGCAGTTAACACCTTTCTGGGTGTAAATTCGCGACAGCCTTTCCCTGGAGTTTCCAGAGGTTGCTGTGTGACTGAGGGCTTGTCCGGTTAATGCTCTTAAATTAAATTATAGAATTATTTTCATTTTCTGCTTAGTTTGGAGTTGGACTTCATCTCTTTTCCCTAATCTTTGCAGACTTCTTGGGGTGAGGGAGGTTCTTTCATTTGTTAGCTTGTTGTTGTACCTCCTCCATTTAGGGTTCTATTTTTTGTCAAATTGTACCCTAGACATACTGTTCAAATTGTTACATAAAAACAACCACATCATAAACCCACCCTAGTCCAACCCAAAACATGCCTCCAACACTTCCCCTTGAGATTTAAATGCACTGTAGACAAACAATATAGAAATCTGTCTACCATTTGCAATGATGACAACTTTCATGAGTCCCCCTTACTACATCTTCACATCCCCCAAATTTTTGCTGACTCAGCACCTAGCCAATTGGCCTGCCTCGTTTAAAGGCAAACATTGGGGTATCTGAAAATACTCTGTGGAGATTTAAAATGTGCTACTTTTCTTTAATCAGAGAGATCATTATTATAGTTGCATCTGAATATGGCAACACACAAATCAAATTTATCTCTATCTGGCCCCTCAACTTTCTCTTGAAGTAACAATTCCCTGTGGGCATACCATGCATGCAAATATGTCTGCCTAATGGCCTTTTTAGGATATCCCTTCACTGTGAAACGCTGCTCCAAATCCTTCACTACTATTTTAAAATCTTGGAGAGTAGAACAGACTCTCTCCTAGCTCTTAAAAATTTGCTGATCGGGAGTCTATATTTCAGGTGAAAAGGATGAAAGCTTGAAAAATGCAATAATGTATTATGAGCTACAGGCTTCCTTAACAGAACTGTAGTTAACTGAGACCTGTCCTTTCCAATTTCTATATCCAAAAATTCAATTTTATTCAAACTATATGTTGTTGTAAACTGCAAATTAGGGTCTCTAGTATTTATCTACTGTATAAAGCTTTCTAAATCTTGCTCTGTGCCTTCCCAGAGGAAAAAGATATCATCCAGGAAGCGCTTCCATAGAGCTATGTTCTTAAAAAATCTAGACTGGTAAACCTCCCTAGCTTCAAACTGCCCTACATAAAGCGTGGCAACCAAGGGGGCTAATGTTGATGTCTACATTATATCTAGATATTCAGTGCTCGTATCCAGGTATAACCTGATGTGGAATTTTCCAGATATTAAAATACCGTGCGGCCAGTGTTTAACAAAATACTGACTGCTGGAGGCTAAATATTGACCCATAAGTATGTTTTTTTTCTCATTTTAGAAATGTGCTGCATCAGAAGAATGTAGAATTTTCCAGAAGACTTGCTTTTGTAGAATTCTATAACATAGCGTGCAACTTTTCAGAATGCCCCTAACCCGCTCATGCCCCTCCTATGGCCATACACTCTTTTGGTTTGTGTACTATGGGATTTAAGAACATAAAAGTTGCCATACTAGGACAGACTGAAGGTCCATCAAGCCTAAAATCCTGTTTCTAACAGTGGCCAATCCAGGTCCCAAGTACCTAGCTAGATCCCAAGTGCTAAAAAAATATTTTATGCTGCTTATCCTAGGAATAAGCAATGGATTTCCCCAAGCCATCTCAATAATGGCCTATGGACTTCTCTTTTAGGAATTATCTAAGCCATAAGATGCCAATGGGCCCCATATTAATTTAAATATATTACCATATCCAAAATTTTCAGCATTTATTCTTTCTTTTTATTTTATACTTTGGTACATATCCAGGGCAGGGTGGGAGGGGGATTCTTTATGTCATAAATTGATTTTTGAATATTCATACTTGGGATGGGTGAGAAGATATCATTATTTAGAATAAGGTAGTATATTTATGATAATATATGTTTGTGTTATATTGAATGATTATTGTTTGGGTGGGTGGGGGAAAATGGATAATTATGAACATGAGAAAGATGAATGTGCTTTTATTGTATTATTATGTGTTGCATTAGTTGTATTGCACTGTTGTAGTTTTGAAAAGTAATAAAGAATTATCTAAGCCTTTTCTAAACCCCACTAAGCTAACTGATTTCACCACATTCTCTGGCAACGATTTCCAGAGTTTAATTACACATTGTGTGAAGAAATAATTTCTCCAGTTTGTTTTAAATCTACTAAGTAGCTTCATTGCATGTCCCTTAATCCTAATATTTTTGGAAAGAGTGAACAATCGATTCACATCTACCCAGTGGCGTACCAAGGGGGAGGGCGGGAGGGGCGGTCCGCCCCGGGTGCCAGCCCTGAGGGGGTGCTCCCGGCCTTGCCGTTCAGTCCCTCCCCCACCCCCGAAGGACCGCTCGCCCCACTGACCTTCCTGCACCACCTGTGAAGCAGCCCGCAGCAGGATCGCGATGTTAGCGATCCCTGAGCTGCTTGGGCGCTGCTTCCTGCACCGCGATCCCGCCCCTCCTCTGATGTCAGAGGAGGGGCGGGACCGCGGCGCAGGAAGCAGCGCAGGGATCGCTGACGTCGCGATCCTGCTGCGGCTGCTTCATAGGTGGTGCGGGGAGGCCAGGGGGGTGAGCGGTCCTTCGGGGTGGTTCGGGCGGGCAGGCAGGCAGGCTTTCAAGGGGGGTGACAGGCAGGCAGGCAGGCCTTCAAGGGGGACAGGCCTTCAAGAGGGGGGACAGGCAGGCCTTCAAGGGGGGAGGCAGGCCTTCAAGGGGGGGGGCAGGCCTTCGGGGGTGTGTGCAGACCTTCAAGGGGTGCAGGCCTTCAAGGGGGGCAGGCAGGCCTTCAAGGGGGGGACAGGCCTACAAGGGGGTAGGACAAGCCTTCAAGGGGGGACAGGCCTTCGAGGGGGGACAAGCCTTCGGGGGGGTGCAGGCCTTCGGGGGGGTGCAGGCCTTTAGGGGGGTGCAGGCCTTCAAGGGGGTACAGGCCTTCAAGGGGAGGGACAGGCCTTCAAGGGGGGACAGGCAGGCAGGCCTTCAAGGGGGGACAGGCCTACAAGGGGGTTGGACAGGCCTTCAAGGGGGGACAGGCCTTCGGGGGGGGTGCAGGCCTTCAAGGGGGGGACAGGCCTTCAGGGGGGTGCAGGTCTTCGGGGGGTGCAGGTCTTTGGGGGGGTGCAGGCCTTCGGGGGGTGCAGGCCTTAAAGGGGGGGACAGGCCTACAAGGGGGGGACAGGCCTACAAGGGGGGAACAGACCTTCAAGTGGGGGACAGGCCTACAAGAGGGTGGGACAGGCCTTCAAGGGGGGTGCAGGCCTTCAAGGGGGTCAGGCAGACCTTTAAAGAGGGACAGCCCTTTGGGGGGACCCTGGTTTAGAAGTACACGGAGGGAAGGGGGTGTTCAAAGAGACGTGCATATGCCAAACTTTGGGGGGGGGGAAGAAATAATGGGTCTGAAAATAGAGGAGAGGGAGAGAGATGATGGACCATGGGATTTAGGGAGGGAAGGAACAGAAAGGGAGAGAAATTGGACACAAGGGATGGTGTGGAGGAGGGATAGAGATACTGGATAGGAGGGTAATTGGGAAAAGAAAGGGAGAGATGGTGGACTCTGGGGTGATGGGGAAAGAGGGAAAGATGCCGGATGAAAGGGTAGTTAAGAAAAGATGGATCTGTGGAGGGAGATGAAAAAAAAGGAAAAAAACCCAGACTTCCTGGGGAGGGAAGGGAAATGGAAAGGGAGGACAGAGTTGGCAGATGGATGGTTAGCATGCAGAAAGAAGGAGACCCAGGCAAGCAAGTTATCAGAAGAAAACCAGAGCCTTGGACCAACAAGATTTGAAATATAACCAGACAACAAAAGGTAGAAAAATTAATTTTATTTTTTGTTTTGTGATTATAATATGTCAGATTTGAAATGTGTATCCTGCCAGAGCTGGTGTTGGACTGCAAACGTGAGCTAGGATTTAACAGAGAGAGGAAAAGTCTTTTTTGTTTCTTTATTTTATTTACACCACAGCGCCAGTGTGGTTAGGGGAAGCCAAAGGGGGTGAAAAAGCTATAAAACCCACCAGGAGTTTTGAAAAAAATCACCCAACTGGGCAGGAAAATCGAATTGAAAAATCAATTCAATAGGCTGAATCGAATCGAAATTTTTTTTCCTGAATCTGGCAGCATTAGTTTGCGCTACTGTCTTAGACTTTAGGACCTGGGATTGGGGAGAGATGGCATCCTCAGTACTTTATAATGCAAATGAAACGAGGATTTGGTCAGACTTTTGAAGGGTCTGCAGAAAAAAAATATTGTATAGGCCGGGGACATGAGACAGCAGGAAATGGGAACTTTTCTTCCTTCTATTTTTGTGAATGGAAAGGCTGAAGATGTCAGAGAGTTCAGTTAAAATATGTGCTTTATAAGAAAATATAATAATGTGTTTTATAAAGTTTATAGCATAGCTGGCCTACCCAGTGAGGTGTTCCTAGTGGTGGTGGTGGCAGCGTGTCAATGTGTTGAGAGGAAGAGGTGGTCTGGGAAATTCTGCTGAGCAAACTCCGGGCCCATTTCCATCCCCCAGTTAGTCTACTCTACTCAACTGGTTCACACACTGAGTGGGTCTTTGGGTGTTGTTTTGGGATATCTTCCAGTGGTTTATCAGTATCTCCTTCTGGTCCAAGGAAGGAAACTTTGTTATCCTTAGCATTGACCTACAGAATATGTTTGTAACAGTGCTGCTTGTGTGGCATTAGGCTAATGTAGTGATCGAAAGAAAAAAACAGACCTTTGCACATTTTTGCATTATATGGTGGGTGTATGAGGAGATTCACATTTCCTGCACAGCTAAGTCCATGTGAAGTTACCTTGTGCTGTATTTGACATCTAGCAAGGTCTCTGTTTGAAAGGAATGATCTAAACTTAAAAATGAAGTGGCCAGAAGTTATGGTAAAAGCAGATAGTGTAGCTGGTTTTAAGAAAGATTTGGACAAATTCCTGGAGGAAAAGTCCATAATCTGTTATTAAGACATGGGGGAAGTGTCTGCTTGCCCTGGATCGGTAGCATGGAATGTTGCTACTCTTTGGATTTTGACCAGGTATTAGTGTCCTGGATTGGCTACCATGAGAATGGGCTACTGGGCATGATGGACCATTGGTCTGACCCAGTTAGGCTATTCTTATGTTATGTTCTCATCTGTAGGGGCCTTTGTTTTCACTTCTTATTTTAATGTATTTTTTTTTCTGGGAACTTATCAGTGTTTTTTATAATGGGAACAAAAATGGAAGAGAATTAATATGTGTGGGATGAGGGGGTAACTAATTTCTTCAGCTAAATAATTCAATCCACTTCAAACAGACATAGGAGAACTCACACACCCTCCAATCAAAAACGTCAAAAGAAAAAAACTGTTCTACAACCTCCTAGCCATTCGAGCTGCAACACTCGACCCCCAACTCTACAACCAATTGACATCGACTACAGACTGCAAAACCTTCAAAAAGAAATAAAAACCCTTCTATTCAAAAAACACATAAAACCGAACTAACACAATCAGAACTGTCCCAAGCATCACCTGCAACTACTCCATATGTACTTCTGATGTCATGACAATTCAGACATAATTTATGTTATGTTATGTTTGGAATATAAGAAAATTTTCACTGCCTGTTTCTATTCTGACCATTTATTCCGTTTCATGGTCATTACAAAAAATATTTTTTTACATGGGGGGGGGTGTCAAAAAATGATGGGCACCGGGTGCCACATACCCTAGGTACGCCACTGCATCTACCCTTTCCCCTTTCCACTCAATATTTTATAGACCTCTAACATATCACCCCTGAGCCATCTCTTCTTAAAGATTAAGATCCCTAACCGCTTTAGCCTTTACTCATAGGGAAGTCATCCCAAACTTTTTATCATTTTCTTCGCCATTCTCTGTACCTTTTTTAAAAAATTCTGCTATATCTTTTTTGAGATACGGTGACCAGAACTGCACACAGTATTCAAGTTGAGAGATTTGGGTAACTAACCTATGTTGCAGAATAGTATTGATCTAGATGCAAATTGTTATTTTAATTATAGAATTGCTCTCTCTATTTGTTAGAGGATTCTCTTTTGTAATCCACTTAGTACTTTTTTTTTATTTTTTAAATAAGCAGACTATAAGCTACATAGTAGCATAGTAACATAGTAAATGATGGCAGATAAAGACCTGGATGGTCCATTCAGTCTGCTCATTAGTTATTCTCATTAGAAATACATAATTAAGTTAACTTGTCTCTTCTTTGATATTTCTGGGCCTTAGACTAAAGTCCACCTAGTATTGTCCTAGGTTCCAACTGCTGAAGTTGCCGTCCAAGCTCACTCCAGCCTATCCAACTATCCCATTCTTTGCAGGATATCTACCGTAATGTCTGACCAGTAATGTCCTCATGTTCCAAGTTAGTGGAGTTCCCATGGATGCCCTCCCCAGACCATCCTACACCAAAACACCATATATGGGACACAAACCATACAAGTTTGTCCAATACCAGCCTTAGTTCTTTAATTTATATCATTTGTTTGTTTTCTAATTAGAGATTCTTTGTGTTTATCCCACACTTTTTTTTTATTTTTTATTTCAGCACTGTATTCCTCTTCATCACTTCCCTCGGGAGGGCATTCCAGTCATCCCCCACCCTCTCCATGAAAAATAATTTCCTAACATTACTCCTAAGTCGTCCTCCCTGCAAACTCAAGTTATGCCCTCTAGATTTACCAATTTCCCTTCTCTGGAAAAGATTTGGTTCTATATTAATACCTTTCAAGTATTTAAACGTCTGTATCATATCTTCCCTGTCTTTCCTCTCCTCTAGAGTATAGATGCTTAGGTCTTTCAGCCTCTTCTCGTATTTCTTTTGGTTCAAACTCCTTACCATTTTCGTCGGCTTCCTCTGGACCACTTCAAGTCTTTTTATATCCTTTGCCAGATACGGCGTCCAAAACTGAGCACAATATACCAAGAGTGGCCTCATCAATGACCTATACAGGGGCATCAACACCTCTCTTCTGCTGGTTGTTCCTCTTTCTATACAGCCTAGCATCCTTCTGGCATCCTTTTTGACTGTTAACTGTTTGTTAACCCATTGAGTTGTGTGTGCAATTCAGGATCACATTCAATTTTGAGTGTGCAATGTTCAGCAACCTTTTATAGAATCCATGGGATGGTTATACTTTTCTTGGAATAAACAACATGAAAATTTTATGGCTGCCCAACCTGTCTCACAATTACTGGGTGACGTTTTACCCCTAGCAATAACATACAGAACCATATCTCTCTTTTTTTTTTTTTACCAGCATCCTCAAATTAAAATGAAAAACTCGAGCCCACAAAATTCAGCAGTTTCTAAACATAGCAAAACATTTAATTTTGGCCCTTGTATATGTGGCTTAAATTTTAGAAAGAATTTTCAGCACTAGATTCCTCTGGCTCTCCATTGGCAAATTCTAGGGTCCTTCTCTCATGACATTATGAAGGGGTGCTGAAAAGTTCTCAGCCCAACCAAGAAGAGAACGACGTGGATATGGTTCAATCAATGATCTGAAACAATGCCAAAACAGAGAATTTTGTTTCTGCAAATTGGCACTTAACGAAATAAGATAACACTCTTTTCAGCTAGACTAGCAAAATAACGCTCAGAATTTAGGAAGTTGGTTGGGCTGAGAACTTTTCAGCACCCCCTTGTACTATATCATTACATTACATTACATTAGTGATTTATATTCCGCTTGTGCCTTGCGGTTCTAAGCGGATTACAATTTATAAGACTGGACATTTCCAGTAGCGGTGCAGTACATAAATTCAAGAATGTGTCAAGATACAATTGTTAATCTGGGTTTTTCGGAAGAACTTGAAAGCTAATAGTAGATTATGATAAGTAGTTGTGATGAGTAGATATAGTAAAGTCAGGATTCTGGTAGGTTGTTGTGATGAATAGAAATAATAAGAGTCAGGGTTCTGATGTATTGCTATGGTGGTGATGGTGGTGGTCATGGGAGTATTTTCTATTGTTGTTGAGGGGTTATGATAATGGAAAGTGTTTTTTGAAGAGATGAGTTTTGATTTCTTTTCGGAATATTTTGATGTCTGTTGAATTTATCAGTAGGTTGTTGATGGTGGGATCAATCTTTGCTGCTTGTGTCGCTAAAAGACTGTCGTATATTTTCTTTTGTCTTGTTCCGTTGAGAGGGGGGTGAATGAATAGGCTCCGAGTTCTCCTTAATCTATGAGATAGGTTACGGTGTAGTCTGTTATTTAGGTATATGGGTGCTGTTCCGTGTGTTACTTTGTATAGTAGACAGTAGAATTTGAACTGGGATCTTGCTTTTATTGGTAGCCAGTGTGAGTCTAGGTATGCGTTGGTGATGTGGTCATATTTGCCAAGGGAGTAGATGAGTCTGAGGGCCGTGTTCTGAACCGACTGCAGTTGTCTTAACATATAGTTTGGGCAAGACAAGTAGAGGCTGTTGCAATAATCTAACATACTTAGTACCAGGGATTGTACCAATAACTTGTATTGATCTTTGTTGAAGTATTTTCTTATTTTTCTCAGATTACGCATAGTGAAGAATGCTCTTTGGATGATTTTGTGGATATGAGTCTGCATTGTGCAATTTCTGTCAAGTTGTATTCCCAGGATTTTGAGTGTGTTTTGCATTGGGTACTTGATTGTATTTAATTCTAGTTCAGTGAAAGATGGTTTTTTTTCCTTCTCTAGAAAGATGAAACATAGAAACATAGAAAGATGACAGCAGAAAAGGGCTATAGCCCATCAAGTCTGCCCACTCCACTGTCCCACCCCATTAAGTCAGAGTGCTGCTCGACCCACGTAGAGATCCCACGTGGATGTCCCATTTAGTCTTAAAGTCAAGCACGCTAGTGGCCTTGATCACCTGCACCGGTAGTTTGTTCCAGTGATCCACCACCCTTTCTGTAAAGAAATACTTTCTGGTGTCACCACCAAATCTCCCTCCTCTGAGTTTGAGTGGGTGCCCCCTTGTGACTGAAGGTCCCTTAGAGAAGAATATGTCGTTTTCCACCTCGACACGACCTGTGACGTACTTAAATGTCTCAATCATGTCACCCCTCTCCCTGCGCTCCTCTAGAGAGTAGAGCTGCAACTTGCCCAGTCTTTCCTCGTATGAGAGACCCTTGAGTCCGGAGACCATCCTAGTGGCCATTCGCTGGACCGACTCAGCTCGAAGTACATCTTTACGGTAATGTGGCCTCCAGAATTGCACACAGTACTCCAGATGAGGTCTCACCATGGTTCTGTACAGTGGTTATGACTTCAGGTTTACGGTTGACGAAGCTTCTATTGATACATCCCATCATCCGCCTTGCCTTGGATGAGGCCTTCTCTACTTGTTTGGCAGCCTTCATGTCTGCACTGATGATTACTCCCAAGCCCCGTTCTTCTGAGGTCGTAGCTAGTGTTTCTCCATTCAAGGTGTATGTTCTGCATGGATTTCTGCTGCTGAGATGCATCACCTTACACTTCTTTGCGTTGAAGCCCAGCTGCCTGTCGAGGACCAGTTTTCCAACTTGATCAGATCCTGCGCCATACCATCCGTGAGATCGCTTTCACCTACTATATTGCACAGTTTGGCGGCATCGGCAAACAGCGCTACTTTTCCCTGAAGCTCTCGGGTCAAGTCCCTTATGAATATGTTAAAAAGGGATGGTCCCAGGACTGAGCCCTGCGGCACTCCGCTAGTCACCTCCGATGTCTTAGAGAGGCTGCCATTGACCACTACCCTCTGAAGTCTTCCACTCAGCCAATCATTGACCCATGCCGTTAGTTTCTCACCTAACCCCATCGATTTCATCTTGTTTAATAGTCTACGGTGTGGGACACTGTCAAACGCTTTACTGAAATCCAAGTACACTATGTCCAGAGACTCTCCCGAGTCTAGCTTTCCTGTCACCCAGTCAAAGAAGCTGATAAGATTGGATTGGCATGACCTGCCCCTAGTGAATCCATGTTGACAGGGATCCCTCAGATTCCCCTCATCCAATATTGTGTCTAATTTCCCTTTAAGTAGAGTTTCCATGAGTTTACACACTATTGATGTGAGACTTACTGGTCTGTAATTTGCAGCCTCCGCTCTGCAATCCTTTTTGTGCAGAGGAACAACATTGGCAGTTTTCCAGTCCAGGGGGACTCTCCCCGTACTTAGGGAGAGATTGAAGAACATGGCTAACGGTTCCGCCAAAACATCGCATAGCTCTCTGAGCACTCTTGGGTGCAGATTGTCCGGTCCCATGGCTTTGTTCACCTTGAGTCTTGACAGTTCTTTGTAAACATCAGCTGGTGTGAACTCAAACTTCTGAAATGGGTCATCCATGCTTTGCTTTGCATCCAGCTGAGGCCTGTGCCCTGGTGCCTCGCAGGTAAAGACTGAACAGAAATAATCATTCAGTAGTTTGGCTTTATCGGAGTCAGTTTCCACATAATTCCCATCTGGCGTTCTAAGGCGTACTATCCCGTTTGTGTTCTTTTTCCTGTCGCTAATGTATCTGAAGAAGGATTTGTCCCCTTTCTTGATGTTCTTCGCTAGAGTTTCTTCCACACGAAGTTTGGCCTCCCTGACTGCTGTTTTGACCGCTGCACACTTTGGCCTGTATTCAACGTTTGCTTCTTTTTCCCCCATGCATTTGTATGATAGAAATGCTCTTTTCTTCTCCTTGACGAGGTATGATACCTCATCTGTGAACCATTGGGGTTTCCTTTTTCTTTGTTGTTTGGTTACCGATTTTATGTAGCGGATAGTTGCCTCATGAAGGATCGATTTCAAGGTTGTCCACATAGCTTCCACATTATCAGTTACTTCTTGAACCTGCAGCGTCTGGTAGACGAAATCTCCCATGCGTGCAAAGTCAGTGCCCCTGAAATTGAGTACCCTTGTTTTTGTTTGTGATCTAGGGAAGCCTTTCTTAAGGTTAAACCATACCATGTTATGGTCACTGGTGGCTAGCGTCTCTCCCACCGAGACGTCCGAGACGCTTTCCCCATTCGTAAGTACCAGGTCCAGGATGGCCTGGGCCCTAGTGGGCTCTAGTACCATTTGTTTGAGCCTTACTCCCTTCATGGACGTTAATATCCTCCTGCTATCACAAGTTGTCGCTGATAGTGTGTTCCAGTCCACATCAGGCATGTTGAAGTCTCCTAATAGAACAGCCTCCCCCCGTAAGGTGATATTCTCAATGTCTTCAATTAATTCTGCGTCCTTTTCCTCCGATTGTCTCGGAGGTCTGTATACCACACCAAGGTACAGGCATTTTTCTCCACCTCTGGCCAAGTTTACCCAGATGGATTCCCCAGTATACTTGACATCTGTGATCCTGGTTGTCTTAATGTTCTCTTTGATGTAAAGTGCTACCCCACCACCTAACTTACCCTCTCTATCTTGTCTAATCAGGTTGTATCCTGGTATGGTTATATCCCACCCATGAGAGTCTGTGAACCATGTTTCGGATATTGCTACTATGTCTATGTCTGCATTAACTATTTCTGTTTCCAGTTCTAGAAATTTATTCCCTAGGCTGTGTGCGTTAACATACATAGCTCTCCACTCTTTCTGTTTGCTAAGCTCCTGTTGTGAGCCACCCATTTGAGTCAAATTGTCTCCTAGCAATTCGTTTGCAGTAAGGGTACTTACCTCAGACCTAGAAACGTAATTTTGGTTCGCTACATCAGGAATGCTACTTACTGCTCCGGTGTAAAATTGGGTACCCACCCCCGACTTACCTAGTTTAAAGCCCTTCGAAGTAGGCGGGCTAGTCTGTGTCCGAAGACATTCTTACCTCTGTTGGTCAGGTGGAGTCCGTCTGGTCCCTGTAGTCCCTGTAGTGTCTCTCCGTGATTCAGGAATCCGAAGTTCATCTCCTGGCACCATCGTTGTAGCCACTCATTCATCTTCAGGATGCGTTCGTCCCTGTCCCTTCCTCTGCCCCTAACAGGAAGAATGGAAGAGAATACTACCTGTGCTCCTATCTGCTTCAGCCTCTTTCCCAGAGCTCCGAAGTCTCTCGTTATGTCCTCCAGGGTGTTCTTGGCAGTGTCATTCGTTCCGACGTGGATAAGCAGCATGGGGAAGTGGTCCTGGGGCCTGAGAAGTCTATCGAGACAGGTGGTCACGTCTCTTATTCTGGCTCCGGGCAGACAGCAGACTTCCCTCGACTGCATATCCGGTCTGCATATTGGTCCCTCGGTGCCCCTCAACATGGAGTCCCCAGTGGCTTTTACTCTACGCTTCTTTTGGGGGTGTCAATCCATCGTCCCCGGAGATGGAGAAGTGTGTTGATCATGGTCCACGTCGGTAGTCTCTTCCTGCAAGACCTGGAATCTGTTCTTCAGGCTCAGCTGTGGAGTCGATGTGGATTCATTGTATGACTTGCCTCCCTGGAGACACTTTCAGAAGTACCACACAGAGATCACAGTGACCAAAACTTGTCAGCATATGTTGCTAGTATTTTTCCTGTGTAACAGTGCTATAAAGCAGAAATGCCAATCACCATTAGACACATTTGAATAAATGATTGATGCTGATTCTGCAGAAATGTGCCAGAACTTCCCTTTCAAAGTATGGGCAAGAAGGAGCAAGCAATGAACTGAATTATATTTTTTCTTCCAGCTTGGTTCTCGGTTTGCGTCACTAATTATTGGGAAGGACCAGGCGGAACGCCTACTTCCATGAAACAGAGACAGCACCAGGCTTATACCCTTATTATTGTTTTCATTCTTCCTGAAACTTGGTTCTCAGTAGCTTCAAACTGTTTCCAAATCTATTAAAACATCTGACTCACCCCCTTTAGCTTCTTCCAGATGCTGCTATAAAAAAGCTTTTATTGACCAAAGATTACAGCTGCCAAACCATACACTTAAAAATCTTTTGTTGATGATGTTAAGTGGTATGGAAAAACTAGAGATAAACGAGAGAGAAATGTAATCGGATGTTTAGTAAAAGCTATTTATCTGTCTGATGATCAGGTAATGGAGGGGTTAAGATTCAGCAGCATTTACCCAGATAAAAGCAGAGTGGAGGAGTACCCTAATGGTTAGTGAATTGGTCTATGAATCTGGGAAATAGGGTTCAATTTTCACTGTAGCTCCTGGTGACCCTAACTAGGGTTACCAGACATCCGGACTTCTCCAGACATGTCCAAGGGGAGGGGCCTTAGGCATCTGAGCTAATCAGGACCTTGGGCTCCTCTCTCTATATCCCATGTGATACACAGGGAGAGTCCTAAGGACCTGATGGAAGTGGGAGTGGCTTTATGTATCTGGCCAATCAGAGTCTTAGGCCACTTCCAGAATGCACTGGGAAGGAGGCCTAAGACTCCGGTTGGCCCAGGTGCCAAAAGCCCCTCCTAAGGGAGAGTCCTTAGGCACCTGGGCCAGTCAGGGCCTTAGGGAAAGGGAAGGCCCACCATTCTGAAGCTGCGAGCCTACCGGCCAGAGGAAGTAGGCATTCCTCTGGCTGGCCTTCCTGTTAAAGGTCTGGGGGTGGGGTACTGGGAAGCAGGTCTAAGACTTCGGTTGGCCCAGGTACCAGATGCTCCTCCTATGGGAGAGTCCTTCGGTGCCTGGGCCAATCAGGGCCTTAGGCCCATCCCTGGTGTATCCCAGGATGCACTGGGAAGGAAAAGGCCCATCATTCTGAGGCAGCAGTCCTGCCGGCCAGAGGAAGTAGGCATCCATACGGCCGGCCTTCCTGTTAAAGGTATGGGGGTAAGCTTTGGGGGGTAGGGGTTGGGGGGTGCTGACAAGAGGGAGTGGGCATCCCTCCTGCTGGGAACGTTAGAGGATGGGTGCCAGCAGGAGGGAGTGGGCATCTCTCTTGCCAGGGATTGTTTAGGGGTTTGTGGCAGGAGGGATTTGGCATTCCTCCTGCCACAGACAATGTGTGTGTGTGTGTGTGTGTGTGGTGGTGGTGGTGGGGGGGGGGGTTGATGGTGGTGGGAGGAAGGAGTGGGCATCCTTCCTGTCAGCTGACTTCCGGTGGGGTTTGGGGGTTCCCTGCTGCTACCGCTCAGCTGATCATGGCATGGAGATTAACTTACCGCGATTAGCTCATTGGCAACACAAGTCTTTAAATGGTATCTGTGACATGGATGCCGGTTAGAGCAGCGGTTCCCAACCCTGTCCTGGGGGACCACCAGGCCAGTCGGGTTTTCAGGATAGCCCTAATGAATATGTATGAGAGCGATCTGCATATAATGGAGGTGCCAGGCATGCAAATCTGCTCCATGCATATTCATTAGGACTATCCTGAAAACCTGACTGGCCTGGTGGTCCCCCAGGACAGGGTTGGGAACCACTGGGTTAGAGAATCAGGGTGGTTAGGAAGGGTCAGGCATCTGCATAGGACGTCTATGTGCGATTCTCAAAAGCCACTTAGGCGGCTGCTAAGAACGGCCCTAAATGCTGGAGAGAGGAGGGTATCAAGTATCACTTTATTCTTGATATACTACCTTTCATAAATATAGCTAAGTGGTCCACCAATACAAATAACAATTTTATTAAATAGAAAAGAAAAAAATAGTTACATATCCTCAGTCAAAAGAAAAAGAATGATGAGTCTTTATGCTACAAAGCAGGGTTTCATGCAGGAGCTAGAAGCACCAGGCCTATATCAGGACCCATACATCTTCGAATAAAAAAAATAACACTTTCAGCTTTGCTGTGCTTTAAAATAATAATAATAATAATAATAATATTATTCTTATATACCGCCATACTGAAAAGTTCTAGGTGGTTCACAACAAGGTGAGCTAATACATGGGATACAGATAAAATACAAATTAGAATAAAAATTAGAATAAAATTACAAATTAGAATAAAAATACAAATTAGAATAAAAACATAGAACAGATAAAATACATCAAGTTGAATATAAGGAATTTGATTGAAAAAATGAAGCAGAATGCATTAAGATACCAGCTTATCAAAGAGTTGAGTCTTTAACAATTTTCTAAAATCAAGATAGAAAGAGACATCTAATATAATTTTTCCAAGCCATACATTCAATTTAGCGGCTTGAAATGAGAGGGTTCTCTCAAGGAACTTCTTATAATGACAGGATTTTATAGAGGGATATGAAAACAAGTGCATTAAAATGGGGGAAGGAGCTCTTCATATGCAGGGTGAGAGGTAAGGAATTCCAAAGTGTGGGGCCAACTGCTGAAAACAGAGTTCCTAATCCGTTCATAGTGGTCTTAAAAAAAGTAGGGACTATTAATTGAGCTTGGTGAGCAGAACATAAATTTCTACATGGTCTGTAAGAAAGCAAGGTTTCTGATAAGAATAATAGAAATCCAAATGAACGAACCTGATGTACAAGTGAAATAATTTTAAAAGGGATTCTATGAATAATAGCAAGGGAGCAAGGGAGTAACATGATTCCTCCTCTTGGCTCCATGGATAAGCTTAACTGCAGCAATTGAAGATGGTTCAAATCTTTGACATGAAAACCATGAGAAGAGAATTACAATAGTGTAATAAACTGATTACAAGAAAATTAGTCAATATATGAAGAGCCTTTTTTTAAGAAAAAATCTTTATTGATTTTTAATCTAAAACAGTGTCATACAAATAAAAGAACATATTCCCCTTCCTCCAACCCCCCTCCCCCATGGATGTGTAAAGGTAAATGAACAAAAGGAAAGATAAGATAATAATATATTATTATAATTTCACAAATTTAGTCAATGGGCTCCAAATTCTATTAAATACACCACTAAATCCTCTACACTCTGCATTAATTCTTTCATATCTGTATGTAGTGTGCACGTGTACCCACCAAAAAGTGTAATTTATTCTGTCATGGTTTTTCCTTAGCATAATTAGGTATTTTAATATTTAATATATGTGATAGTCGCATCGGGGACATGATTTTCCATTCAAGATATAACCAATCTGGTTGATGTTCCAAGAGCTCAGGGAGGATCCAATACATACCTTGACGCATAATATAGGCTTGATGATACCTATAAAAATTGGGAAAATTTACCCCACCCTCTGCAATTGGTTTTTGTAGAGATACTAAAGCAATTATTGCTTTTTCCCCTAGCCAAATAAATTTTGTCAAAATAACATTTAGCTTTTTGTAAAAGGACCCTTGAAAATAAACTGGTAACATTCCCATTTGGTAACAAACCACAGGTAATATCATCATTTTGACCATTTGAACTCTCCCCCACCAAGACAAGTATAAAGGGTTCCATTGCTCACACATCTCTGTAACCTTTAATAATAGAGATTTTTCATTTATTTTCATCATTTCTTCCAATGTACTTTTAATCAAAATACCTAAATATTTAATACCGTCTTCCTTCCAAATAAAAGGAAATTCATCAAATAATCCTTTTGTATAATGTACATTTAATGGAAGAACTTCTGATTTACTCCAGTTTATTTTGTAACCAGAGAATTTTCCAAATCAGATCAATTAAATTCGGGATGGTAGTTTCAGGATTTCTCAAATGAAGCAAAATATCATCTGCATATGCAGAAACTTTGTATTCCCGACCTGCATAAGGAATACCACTTATCTCCCTCACTTGTTTAATAGCCAATAACAAGGGTTCCAGAACAATATCAAATAGCAATGGAGACAACGGACATCCCTGCCTAACTCCCCTTTCCAAGAAAAATCGTTCTGAAAAAGTATTATTAATATATAATCTAGCAGAAGGGGAGCTATACAAGGTTTGAATCATTTGAATGAATCCAGAACCAATACCAAACCATTCCATAACCTGATACATGAAAGGCCATTCTACTCGATCAAAAGCCTTTTCTGCATCTAATGATACAGAAAATGCCGGATCCTCCAATTTTTTTGGTCAAATTTAGCATATGAAAGGCCAATCTAGTATTATTTGAAGAATGTCTATGAGCAACGAACCCTGTTTGGTGAATACAATAATAAGTTTCAAGTTTTATTATTAGGATTTTATATACCGCCTATCAAGGTTATCTAAGCGGTTTTACAATCAGGTACTCAAGCATTTTCTCTATCTGTCCCGGCGGGCTCACAATCTATCTAACGTAGCTGGGGCTATGGAGAATTAAGTGACTTGCCCAGGGTCACAAGGAGCAGCGTTGTCTTTGAGCCGGCTCCCTCTTCCTCAGTGCTGCACCTGAACTGGAAGCCTTCTCTCTGCAGTCGCAACGTCAGAGGGAAGGCTTCCAGATGAGGCGTGGGATTGGGTGGAGATGGGCGGGGTCTGGCCCACGACTTAGCCCAGTGTTCTTCAACTGCCGGTCCACGGACCGGTGCTGGTCCATAAAATAATTATTTAATTTCTGCCGGTCTATAGGTGTCAAAAGTTTGAAGAACACTGCTCTACACAGCGCTATTGTTGGCAGCCATCTTAAAAGCAGCTGCAGATCATGTGTCAGTCACACGATGGCGCTGTTTAGAGAATTGCGCCTCCAGCATAGGTAGGTGCTGAAAATGTAGGCTAGGGTTTTCAAGGCCTACCTTTTCAGTGACTACCTTTGACGTGAATCACGCATCCATAGATCTTTTATGGCAGTGATTCCCAACCCTGTCCTGGAGGAACACCAGGCCAATCGGGTTTTCAGGCTAGCCCTAATGAATATGCATGAGAGAGATTTGCATATGATGGAAGTGATAGGCATGCAAATTACACTATGCCTAAAGTGGTGTTAGGTGCCATAAAGCACCTACAGAGGCACAATTTTGTTACTTTGAAAATCATTTTTAAACATCATTTTTCAATTAGCTTGGGTGCCTATTGGTGCCTAAAAATCAGCGCCATTTAAAGAATCCAGGCCTTAATCTACCTGTGGTTTCTTTATGATGGTCCTCAGAAACATCAAACTATGGGCTCCTTTTACTAAGGTGCACTAGCGTTTTTAGTGCATGCACAAAATTACCGCGCACTAAACCACGCGGTACGCTTCTAGAATAACACCAGCTCAATGCTGGCGTTAAAGTCTAGCACGCATGGCAATTTAGCGTTAAGGAGTCCTATGTGTTAGAGCAGTGGTCTCAAACTTGTGGCCCAGGGGCCACATGCGACCCGCCAGGTACTATTTTGAGGCCCTCAGTTTGTTTATCATAATCACAAAAGTAAAATAAAACCGTTTCTTGATCATATGTCTCTTTAGCTATATATTACAATTACAATGTGTATTATTATTAAGACTTAGCCAAAAGGAAAGATTTATAAACTATAAACTGGAGTTTTACCTCATGCAAAATTGTCATTTCTTTAATAAGATATTAACTGTTTTTTTCTGAGGCCCTCCAAGTACCTACAAATCCAAAATGTGGTCATGCAAAGGGTTTGAGTTTGAGACCACTGTGTTAGAGCCTAGTTCTACTGGAAAGGGCATATTATGCCTGCTCAAAACTGGCATTATTTTTCCAGGAATAACACAGCATATAAAGTTGCTAAATAATGAGGTGCTTTGTTCATGTTTGCATGCTGTGCAGGCCATTATTATGCAATTCACATTGTGCAAAACAATGTGCATTAAAGAGAAATAATACAGGATTTTGACTTTTAACACATATTTAGGATTAAAAATCCTCCAGTAAGCCCTCTGGAGTAGAGAGCTATCCACAGTGGGTGCAAAATGCAATGTGCTATGCACAAAAGTTAAAAAAAAAACAGGCCAGGAATCAAATACAAAGCCAATGCTTGACAATCTCACAACTTGCTTTGCATCCAGTGGAACTTCGGCCAAGAAAGCTGAATGCAAGCGCTATTAAAGGATTAAAAATGCATTCTTCGTAAACAATTTCTGGATTTTCTCTAGTCATAAGACTCGGGGTTTGCCATAAATTTCATCATGTTTGCCATTTGCTGAAGATAATACCATCACAATGTACCCAGTTCACTGTTATTACAAACTGTTCTAAAAATTTGATTTTGATTTTTAAGGCATTACATGATGATAGCCTACTTTGCCTTGCTAAATCATTAAAAACCTATTGGTCCGCTGCTCAACAAGGCCTCTTAAATGTCCCTTCTTTTTGACATGCTAGACTAGATAATTATCAAATTGCTTTGTTTATGGTTGAAGGCTTGTCGTTGTGAATACAGATACATTCAATACTATCATAACTTTCTTTTTAGGAAACAGGTAAAGGCATACCTTTTGCAGCAAGCCTTCTCAGAAGGTTAGGCTGTGATATATTAGATGATTTTTTTTTATTTGACAGCTGGTATTTTATATTACTGTATCTTATTATGTTGATTTGATGATGGGATTGTTATTGTTGTTTGATGTTTTATTTTGTCTATATGTAACTTGATTATATGCATTTTTTTTATTAGTTGCTGAGATTTGTAGATGAGTGGGCTATACGATTTTATAAATCGATAAAGAAAACTCAATGTGCAGGCCAGATTTAAGATTTTGGTGCTCATAGGCTAAACCAGACAGAAAATGCCAGGGACCGAAGGGAGGGAGATGTTGATTGGAGACCGAGAAGAGAATCAGAGGATAGTCATAGTGTACCCCTTTGAAGCAGCACATACACAAGTGGAAGCAAGTTCCTTCTTGGCCTGGATATGTGGTGCCTTAAGTAGGTGCCTGTATTGCCTATGCCTAAATCCAGGTCTGCCTACCTTAAAATTCAAAAGTTGGTTGGGAAGATGATCTATGTATGGGTCACTAACATGCAAGATGGTATTCTCTATTGGGTTAAATTTTAAAGGAACCTATGCATGTAACAGCCACTGCTAAATATATGTCTGCTATCCATGGATTTTTGGTGGCCTGACCAAGGAACAGAAGGGGGATCAAGTATATATAGCATCAGGAGGCTTCTACCATTGGCTAGCAGCTAGCCCTAGGCATTTTTAGGAGCTCACTCAGTGATAATTATGCTCCTACTGGGACTGATGGCAATGGCAAAGGCAGTCTACCCCAAGTGCAAGGTGCTCTGGGGTATTGGAGCAGTCACGGGTCTTCCTGCATGCAGCTGTCAGCTATGCTGTTCCTCCACACCCTCTGATGTCAACTTCCTGTTCTGGGGCAGAGCCGACGGCCACATGCAGGGTGGTGCTTCAGCCGAGGACAGGGTGCTCCGCCCCAGGTTCCCACCCAGCCAGGTACGCCACTGCATGATGGACATTTGGTCTGGGCTAATACAGTGATACTTATGTACAAGGGGCCACTGAAAATTTCTCAGCCCAACCAAGAAGAGAATGATGTGGAGCCATGAAACTTACAAGTTATTCCACACTTCTCTTGACACTTGCATCTTGTAAATGGGCACAAGTATAGGGAAACAGGGAAATCAAGCCTTTGTGACATCATCGATGAGGTTGGCTCTTAGGCACTGGTGAAATGAGGCATTATGACATCACAATACGAGGGGCTGCTGAAAAGTTCTCAGCCCAAACAAGAAGAGAATGATGTAGAGCCATGAAACTTATAAGCTATTCCACAATGTTCTTGATAATTTTCATTTCAATGATGCTACTGTGCTCAACCCCCTAAACATACAGTATATTCAGTCCTACATGCAGTATATAGGAATTGTCTCACTGTTGCAGTTCATCCTTTTAGTCGATTGTTCTGTATTAGAGAATGACACGGGGAAAAAATCTGTCCCAGTCACTGCACCGTCCCCGGCCCACCATCCTCTGCACCGCCCCGTCACCGCCGTTCCCTTCACCGCCCCTTCACCATCACCGCCATCCCTTTCACCGCCCCGTCACCGCCACTGCCATCCCATTCACCGCCCCGTCACCGTCCCCGCAGCATCCATATAAGCCTTAGTACTGCAATATTTAGCTTATTCCTTTCTTATAAATCAAAGTTCCTGCTGCTGAACTAGAGAAAGAGATGTTCAGCTGGCAGGGCTTTGTTTATAAATTTTTATCAACACAACTAATATACTACTTTATCCTAAAGCAAAAAATAAATAAATATAATTTTTTTTTCTACCTTTGTTGTCTGGTTTCTGCTTTTCACATCTTCTCATTCAATTCCTTCCATCCACTGTGTGTCTTCTCTCTGCGTCTTCCATTTGCTGTTACTGTGCCTCTCCCTTCACCCCCTCCCACAATTGGTCTAGCACCCATCTTCTTCCCTCCGCTCCCCCATAGTCTGGCATCTGCCTTTTTCCCTTCCAGCGTCTTCTCCCCACTCTGCCTTCCACATTTCCCTTCAGGGTCTGTTCCTCTCTACCCTCTTTCAATGTCTGTTCTATTCCTTTCCACCACCACCCTTCCCTCCTTCCTTTACCATCTGTTTCTTTCTACCACCCTTCTTTCATATCTTCTATCAGTCCCCCCACCATCACTAGCAGTCTCTCTTCTCTCTTACCATGAGCAAATAGAACTTCTGAAAATTGTATTGCTGAGGCATTATTTCTAGTACGCCTTTTTTTCCAGATGGATAATGACATCAATTTTATAATTCTTACTGTCTGCTCTGATTTCATTCACAATTTGGTTTGTGTTTTGTACCTGAGGATTCCATGAGGCATTTAACCTTTTCCTGTCTCTTCTGTGATTTCAAGTTGATTCCTTCAATAATGGAGTCTCAAGGCAGTAGCAGTTTTCTATTTTGGGCTCTTTTGACATTGTTTAAGGGATTTCTTGTACATTTGGTGCTGGTCTTCTTTGATAAGGTCACTTCAGAATCTATTTCCAAGGAAGAGAAACTTTTCCCTTTCACCCCCTCCTTCCTTGTGTGAGCCGGAACACGCGGTCCCCGCAGCCCCCACCCGCACGCCGGCTCGATCGTTTAACCAGCTTCCTCTCTCCAGCTCTCCTTAGTTTGCCGGCTTTCTTTTTCGGCGACCGGCACGCTTTCAAAGAGCCGCGCATGCGCGGCTGCTCAAAGTTCAATCTTCTACTCTGCTGCAACTTCCTGTTTCCGGTTGGGTCAGAGCAGAAGATTGAATACTGAGCAGCCGCGCATGCGCGGCTCTTTTGAAAGCGTTCCGGTCGCCAAAAAAGAAAGCCGGCAAACTAAGGTGAGGTGGAGAGAGGAAGTTGGTTAAACGATCGAGCCGGCGTGCGGGTGGGCGGGTGGGGGCTATGGGGACTGCACGATCCTTTATGCCTCACTGCGGTGACAAGACCATTCACCGCTCCACGGGGCGGTGATGGCCTTGTCCTCGTCCCCGCAGAGGCTGCTAATTTTCATTCCCCGTTTTTGGCGGGTTACCCGCGGCTAAACGCGGTAGCCGCGGGTAAACCGCCACCGTGTCATTCTCTATTCTGTATATCTACAATGTGTGAATTTGTAACTTTGTTGCTATCCTTCCACTATGTATGTAAAATTGTAACCTGTTCTGGGCTCCTATGGGAGGACGGATTAGAAACTTAATTAAATAAATAAATGTACTTATAAGCTTATGTACTATACTAGTAGTCTCCTATGTGTGCCCCAGGGTCATATGTAGCCCTCAACATGCTCCACTGTGGCCTACATTAAGATGACACCTGTAGGTATAAGGGCTATTGTTCTGGTATACAGATGGATACAGTAAGATTTGGGTGGATTTTTGGAGGGTTCGCCATAAAATATAAGCAAGTTATAGGGACACTGTACCTGGGACTTTTGATGTGACATTCACTACAGTACTTCTATGCTCAGCTGTTTGAACAGTTTGCTAAGAATGCAGGCTGCATAGATGTCAGGGAAAGCTTACTTTTCTGCGTTTTTCATATGGACTTCTTTATATTTGGGAATGGACAAAAAACATAGATGCACTAAGGGTCAAAATGTCTAGATAAGTTATTTATGAAAAAAAAGGATAGATGTCTTGCAGTTTTGAAAATGAACATTTTTTGTGCTGGATTTCTGGAAGTCTTTCCCAAAACATCCAAACGCAGACTTAGATGTCCTATTGAAAATGTCCTTCCATGTTTCTAGGCATTTAAACTAGAAAGTGTGTGTGTGTGTGTGTGTGTGTGTGTGTGTGTGATGGTGATGGGGGGGGGGGGAGGTGACATATGGAAGTAGGCTGTAGTTTCACTCTTTAATCATCGCACTTGTTTTTGATTTATAAATTGCACGTAAAAAATTCAAAAAAAGAATCACTTTTTGGAAGTTTCTGATGCTGTTAAATCACTTTAATAAAGTTTTGGGCTTGACGCGTTTCACCGTAACTGCTTCACAAAGTCCATAATGCAAGCCGTCCAAACTAAAAAAAATGGTCTATCTCTACGCACCTGTTCTTCAAACTGCAGATAAAAAGCTGCAAATAAACTGCAAATAACTTTCAAACTTCAAATAAAACACTATACAGAAGATTATATTGCCATTGAAAGAAATGTAGCTAGACAGCAATGACCACAAATGCTCACAGTCTGAGCAACAAAATTTATGCCCTGATGTTAGAGGCAGATTTAGATATTGTTGCTATCACAGAGGTATGGCTCAATGATTCCCAAGAATGGGATGCAAACATACCAGACTATAATCTATTTCGAAAGGATAGAGATGCTAAAAAGGTTGAAAAGTACTCTGTGTGTGAGAAACAATATCAGACTGAATGAAATGCAGAGGTTCTGGGGAAAAGAAGACATGGCATAGATCACCATGAAAGAGAAGGATGGAACCTCTGTCCACATGGGTACTGTCTACAGATCTCTGGGATTCAGGCAAATAAAAATGATCCAACTGATAGGATCAGATTGCTTACTTTTCAGAGTAGGAAACTCAAACACAATGGGGATAATGGTGTTACACTTTCCCCTTAATATTTGCGGGGGTTAGGAGCAAAACAGACCCGCAAATATCGAAAAATGCGAATAACTTTTTGGGCCTACTCTGACCCCCGCCTCCCAGATCTCTCCACACCTTACCTGGTAGTCTAGCAGTGAAGCGGGGCAGTAGAGATCATCCTACGCTCCTGCCCCATTCAGAGCTGTCCACAAAAATGGCTGCCATGAGTTACCACTGTAGTCTCATGAGACCACAGGAACTCACAGCAGCCATTTTTGTGGATGTCTCTGCACAGGGCAAGAGCATAGGACGATTGCTACTGCCCCGCTTCACCGCTAGACCACCAGGTAAGGTGTGGAGAGGTCCGGGAAGTGAGGCGGGGTCAGAGTTGGCCCGAAAAGTTATTCACATTTTTCGATATTCGTGGATCGGCTTTGCCCCTGTAACACCATTATCCCCATTAGATATTTTCTTCAATGCATTCATGCTTATTTAAACTTGTTAGTTGCCTTACTTATTAATTTTTTCTTTCAATTATTGATTCAAACTGCTAAATACACTTAAAGTTGGTAATAGTGTACTTAGCTTGCTTAACAGCAACACCTCTCTGACGGAAATACCATCGTTCAGCCATCAAATACAAAAGTGTCAGGAAAAGAATGTTCTCAGTGGAAATTAAAACTAGAAAAACACCAAAAAGTTCATACATGATAGGACGAAGCAGGCTATACAAAGGAAGTTTAAATTATGATACATTTAAATGGCAACTAAAAGTTTTAGCATGTATAGTTATAAAAGCTAATTATATAAATAAGTATAATGAATGGATATAGGGTTATAGTATTCTTCATTGTTGAGTCAATTAAAGGATAGACTCGGTAGAAGGGAAATAGTTTCACTGATGCCAGGCGAGGCCCTCAGAACGCTTACAATTTAGGTGATCTGCAGTGCTGTTTGTTCACATTGGAGCATCTGGAAAGATCTGGCTATTTTCTGGTTCAAAATACAAAGGAGTATTTTAGAGATACGTCCTTTAATCTTTTCCCGGTATAAAACCTTGGGAGTTTTCCTTCATTCTGAGAATGATTAGGGTGGCAAGCTGAGGAAACCCATCTGATTTGTAAATATATTTTATGTCTTCCTCGTCAATGCCGTAAATATTATTTGTTAGCTAAGTGATGAAATGTAAGCTCTAGGCACAATCTGACTCATCGTGTAAGCCTTTACTTCTCAGCATTGTACCTATCAGTCAAAGCTCCTACCACCCGAATTCCAGGTCACTGCATCTTCTGTCTTTTATCTTGTTTGTTTTTGTAAAGTCAATATAATTGTGACATGTAAATTACTTATTACCATTCTTCAACAGATCAGTCTTTTGTCTTTGAGATCAACGAATACCAGAAACATCTTTTTTTTTTTTGCAAATCTACCTAGCTTCTTAACAACAGCAGGAAACATCTCTATGAAAATAGATAAATTATCTGACTGTCCTATAGGGTTTAGTACACTGCTGTTTCTATTGGTAAACTTAGGGCTCCTTTTACTAAGGCTTAGCACATACTAAAAATTAGCACATGCTAGCACGTCTTAATAAAAGGACCCCTTAAAGTAGAAATTTTATTTGATTAATATTGGTCAAATCTGAATGAAGCTTACAAACGCTCATTTTCAAAGCAGATAGACATCTTTTTTTTTTTTAGTTCAATATTTTTATTGATTTTGAATAAAATACAGAAACATTCAACAAACAAAACATTCAGGAATGTCATCAAGTATTAAACTGGACAATCAGGTAAGTAATGAAGAATCATAGTTAGTAATAGGTTATGTTATATTCAATGATCATTTATAAAATCGTCAATGGGAGACCATAGTTTACTCTGGGGGTTATTAACCAATGGTAAGCGTTTTACAGAGCATATTGTTCCAGTCGTTTATACATACAAACTGAATTCCACCAGAAAGAATAGTTCAATCTTGAGGCAGATTTCCAGTTTAGCAAAACCTGTTGTATACCCACAGACAACAGCTTCGGTTTACAGCGTGAGTGAGTAAAACAAACATGTAATGAGCGTAGGATAACTATATCATATGAAATATCTGAAGGACTATTCATTATTACTTTGATAGTAGACTAGATATCATCCGAAAAAGGGCGAACTGCTTCACAATCAAAAAGCATGGGGGGTAGTTTACCTGGAACAGTAGAGCAGTGCCAACATTTATCCTCTGTTAGAAGTGTAGCTTTTTTGCAGATGGACATCTTAAAATGCCTAAAAAAGTCAATCTTCTTAAAAACATTGACATTGCAGTTCCTTAAAGATATTAGGATTATTATTATTATTAGATATGGGGAAGTACTGATGTTGTTTTAAGCAATGATACCTGCATGGTCATCTATTCAGGATGATGGAAAACCAAAGAAGACAACAACAAACTGACTTGATTGGGACTACATCTGTTTAGCTTGAAAAGGACATATTCTGAACAATGCCAGCTGAACTTTTTCCACCAGAAGCTACTCTAGCAGGGCCTCCACAAGGCTTCCCCGATTTATAATTAGGAAGCTTCTGGAGTCCTGCTCCTAGTGTGCACTGAGTAACGATGTGATGTAATGAAACATATACCCTTATGTATACCAACGTTTGAGAGGAGTTCCTAGCTAACATTTGAAGTAACATGTAAAAATAGGTTCTTCCAGCTTGGGGAGGATAATGAATGAACTTAGGAGGGTTCAAAGGCTTCAGGGGAGCAGACTCTTTGGCTGGTTGACTAAGCCAGTACAGGAGAGGTAATTTCCTTATGAGCTAACTAGAAGAAGGAGTTGGAAATGCTTAGAGAGAGAGGATCTGGAGAAGGAGCGAACTGAAACAGTAAACATTATTTCCCACCGGAACTAGGAGAAATCATAATTACTCCTATCCTAAAAGATCCCAAAGGTCCTATAGACAATCCCACAAACTACAGACCAATCGCCTCAATCCCACTATATATCAAACTAACCGAAGGCCTAGTTGCACAATATCTCTCCAACTTCCTTGAAGACCATCACATACTGCATCCATCCCAATCTGGTTTCAGATCTAACCATAGCACAGAAACGCTACTGATATCACTATTAGACACAGCCCGACAACACCTTAGCAAAGGAAACAAACTACTTCTCATTCAACTCGATCTCTCTGCTGCATTTGACCTAGTTGACCACCCCACACTACTCCAGACATTAGATGCAATAGGAATCTCTGGCAATGTTCACAACTGGTTCCAAGGCTTCCTTAGAACTCGAACATACAAAGTCAAGTCAAAAGAGCATCTATCCGACCCATGGTCAAATCCATGTGGAGTACCACAAGGATCGCCATTATCTCCTATATTATTCAACCTCTTCATAGCATCCCTCGGCATTACCCTAGACGCCCTAAACACAATATCATTTAGCTATGCGGATGATATAACAATCCTCACCCCCTTCAACATACAAGACCCCTTATCAACAAACCACCTGAAAATAATAATGGAATCGGTAGAAAAATGGATGTCAAGTCATAAACTGAAACTGAACTCAGAAAAAACTAAATTCCTACTACTAGAGAAGGAAAAAAAACCAACATGTACAGAACTGGAATTAAACACAATCAAGTACCCAATGCAAAGCACACTCAAGATCCTAGGAATTCAACTAGACAGAAATTGCACAATGCAGACCCAAATCCACAAAATCATCCAAAGAGCATTCTTCACAATGCGTAACCTAAGAAAAATAAGAAAATTCTTCATCAAGGATCAATACAAGATAGTAGTACAATCCCTAGTTCTAAGCATAGTAGATTACTGCAACAGCCTATACCTATCATGCCCAAACTACATGATAAAACAATTACAGACCGTTCAGAACACGGCCCTCAGACTCATCTATTCCCTCAGCAAATTTGACCACATCACCAATGCTTACCTTGACTCACACTGGCTACCAATAAAAGCAAGATCCCAGTTCAAATTCTACTGTCTACTATACAAAGTAACACACGGAACAGCACCCAGATACCTAAACAAAAGACTACACCGTAATCTCTCACACAGATTAAAGAGAACTCAAAACCTATTCGCCTACCCTCCTCTCAAAGGTACACGACGCATGAAACTATACGACAGCCTTTTAGCTACACAGGCAGCAAAAATTGACACTACCATTTCCAATCTACTGATCAAATCAATAGACATAAAAGAATTCCGAAAAGAAATCAAAACTCATCTCTTCAAAAAATACTTTCCATCATCTTAACCTCAACATAGCACTAGAAAATACACACACGATCACCCATCCATAACTATACCAAACATTGTACAACTCTCTTCATCAACCTACTATTCATCTACTATGAGCTCTAAATATCTCCTGGAAACTTCCAGACTAACAATTGTAACTTGATACATTCCTGATTCTATGTACTGTAATATTCCTGAAATTGTCCAGTCTCTTAATTTGTAATCCGCTTAGAACCGCAAGGCACAAGCGGAATAGAAATCTGTAATGTAATGTAATGTAATGTACTACATAAACCTTATCTATGTTCTAAACACAATTTGGGAGTATTGTTTTTTGTGAGGGTATCTGTCCCAGTGGGCTCACAATCTATCTAATGTACCTGGGACAGTGGAAGATTAAAGGGCAAATTCTATAAGAAGCGCCCAAAAGTTAGGCACCAGCAGAACTCAAGAAAACATTCAGGAAGACATACAGGAAAGTCCCGCCAGCAGAACTCAAGAGAACATTCAGGAAGACATCCAGGAAACCCAGCAGATGGCCCCAAATCATGAAATAACAAAACAACACCCCCTCAAGAAGCGCAGAGTAGTTGTCATTGGGAACTCTTTGCTGTGGGGAACTGAGGGACCAGTATGTAGACCTGATCTACAAGCAAGAGAGGTCTGCTGTCTACCAGGAGCCAAGATCCAGGATGTGAATACCTGCATAGGCAAAATAATCAAACCCCAAGACTACTACCCAAATATTCTCATCCACGTTGGGACAAATGACACAGCCAGGAACTCCCCAGAACAGATACAGGAAGACTTCAGAGCCCTAGGAAAAAAACTGAATCTAATGAAAGCGCAAGTGGTCTTCTCCTCCATCCTACCGGTGAGAGACAAGGGGAGAGCCAGAGAGGAACGGATCAAGAGGACTAATGAGTGGCTAAGGGGTTGGTGCAGGGAGATGAACTTTGGCTTCCTGTACTACGGAGGGGCACTTCAAGGACTGCAGGGGCCTGATGGCCTACACCTGACCAGAAGAGGGAAGAATGTCCTGGGATGACGCCTGGCTCACTTACTTCATAAAGCTTTAAACTAGATGAGCCGGGGGAGGGGACCCACACTCACACAAGATGGGAAAGTAACTCGGAGGCAAAAAACCGCACCAATACTAAAGGAGATGGAGGGAGGGAAGAAGGAAGAGTGGAAGACAAGGACTTAGTATCTGGGGTAAGCAATAAAGTCAGTAGAATGGGGGACAAAGGAAAAGACGGAGTCTTCTTCTTGAAGCCAGTGGGGAAAACACGCATGGACAGGACGTCAGGGGGGAGAAATCTCTTAGACACTGAAGGAGACCTAGGCATCAGAAGGGGTGACAAAGGCATGACTGAAGGGGACAAACTATCTCTACAAGAAAACACTCCACACAAAAAGAAAGAATGGACAGCCATGTATGCTATTGCCCGTAGCTTAGGCAACAAAATAGAACTGGAAACAGAAATGAGAAACGCTGACCTTGATGTAGTGGCGATATCAGAAACTTGGTTCTCGGAGTCCCACGGATGGGATATGGTCATACCAGGTTATAATCTACTCCGTCGAGACAGAGAGGGCAAATCAGGAGGAGGGGTAGCTCTATACATTAAAGAAAACATTAATGTTACTAAAATCACAGACATCAAGTATACAGAAGAGTCCCTCTGGGTGAACCTAGCCAGGGGCAATAACAAATGCCTGTATCTTGGTGTTGTATACAGACCACCTAAACAAAAGGAGCAAGCATACGATGAGCTAATGGAAGACATTGAGACCATAACACTGCGTGGAGCTACAGTGCTAGTGGGAGATTTCAATATGCCTGATGTGGACTGGAACGAACCTTCCGCTACAACCAGCGGCAGCAAGAGGATACTAGCCTCCATGCGAGGAGCATGCCTAAAGTAGATGGTACTGGAACCCACTAGGGGTTAGGCGACCCTGGACTTATTGCTCACCAATGGTGACAGTGTCACAGAGGTATCGGTGAGAGACACCTTGGCATCCAGCGATCACAACATGGTGTAGTTCCACCTCAAGAAAGGAAACCCTAGGTCAAATACGTCGACTATGATACTAAATTTCAAAGGAACTAATTTTCAAGGCATGAGGGACTATGTCTACAATGTGCTGCATAATCAAAGCATGACAGACAACGTAGAGGACCTATGGTCGACTCTGAAATCTACACTGCTGGAAGCAACCAACATATACATAAAAACCGTGAGCAAACGTAGCAGGAACAACAAACCACAGTGGTTCACCGCGGAGATATCAGAGCTAGTAAAACAAAAAAAAAAAGCATTTGTTACCTACAAACAATCGCAGCAATTTGAAGCTAAAGAATCCTATATGGCAAAATCCAGAAAAGTTAAAATGACAGTCAGAGAGGCCAAACTCCGGATGGAAGAAAACATAGCTAGGCAGGTAAAGAAGGGGGAGAAATCCTTTTTCAAATACGTTAGTGACAGATAGAAGAACACAAGCGGCATTGGGTACCTGAAGAAACCTGACGGTAACTTTACAGACTCAGATGCAGACAAAGCAGAATAACTCAATAACTACTTCTGCTCGGTCTTCACCTGCGAAGCGCCAGGATCTGGTCCTCAGCTACAGACAAGGGGGGGTTCGGAAGACCCATTCCAGGACATGGAATTTACTGCAAGCGAAGTCTACCGTGAGCTATCAAAAATAAACGTGAACAAAGCTATGGGCCCGGACAATCTACACCCTAGAGTATTTCGAGAATTGAGTGATGTCCTGGCAGAGCTGTTGGCCATGCTCTTCAATCTTTCCCTGTGCAAGGGAAAAGTACCCCTAGACTGGAAAATTGCAAACGTTATCCCGCTCCACAAAAAGGGAGGTAGGTCGGAGCCTGAAAATTATAGACCGGTGAGTCTCACATCAATAGTGAGTAAACTCATGGAAAAATTGATTAAGAACAGATTAGACGCGTTCATGGATGATGAAAGATTAAGAGATCCCCACCAGCATGGCTTTACAATGGGAAGGTCCTGTCAATCTAATCTGATAAGCTTCTTTGATTGGGTAACAAAAAAACTGGATGAGGGTGAATCCCTGGGCATAGTGTATTTGGACTTTAGTAAGGCTTTCGATAGTGTTCCACACTGAAGGTTATTAAATAAGATGAACTCGCTAGGACTAGGAGAAACACTGACAGCATGGGTACAAGACTGGCTTAGCGGAAGATTTTAAAGAGTGGTGGTAAATGGTATCCCCTCAAAAACGTTGAGAGTGATCAGCGGAGTGCCTCAGGGCTCGGTCTTGGGCCTGATGCTATTCAATATCTTTGTTGGGGATCTGACTCAGGGACTCCGAGGCAAAATTACACTATTTGCCGACGACGCTAAACTATGCAACGTTGTGGGCAGGGCCTCAGAACCTGATAGTGCAACCAGGCCCAACACTATGGAGCAAGACCTGCTTGTATTGGAAAAATGATCCAGTACTTGGCAACTAAACTTTAATACCAATAAATGTAAAGTGATGCACCTTGGGAGTGGAAATCCACGCAAAACATACACCTTAAACGGCGAAACTTAACAAGAACTATTGCAGAAAGGGACTTGGGAGTTCTCATCCGGGATGATATGAAAGCTGCTAATCAGGTGGAAAAAGCTTCAGCGAAGGCCAGACAAATGCTTGGTTGCATCAGAAGGAGCTTTATCAGCCGGAAGCCGGAAGTAATATTGCCGTTATACAGATCCATGGTGAGACCTCACCTGGAGTACTGTGTCCAATTTTGGAGACCACATTATCAAAAAGATGTGAAGAGAGTGGAGTCGATACAGAGAATGGCCACTAAGATGGTCTCAGGACTTAAAGGCATCCCATATGAAGAACGTCTGATCAAACTGTGCTTATATTCTCTTGAAGAAAGCAGAGAAAGGGGGGACATGATAGAAACATTTAAATACATCATGGGCCACATCAAAGTGGAGGAGGAAATCTTTTTTCTAAAGGGTCCCACGGCAACAAGAGGGCATCCACTAAAACTTAAGGGAGGAAGATTTCATGGTGACACCAGGAAATACTTCTTCACTGAACGGGTGATTGATCGATGGAATGATCTTCACCACCAGGTGGTCGAGGCCAGTAACGTGCTCGACTTCAAGAGTCGATGGGACAAACAGGTGGGAATACTACGGAGTTATGCTCAATCGATAGATACTCCAGGGAAGAAAGGTCCTTGAGCAGGCAGACTAGTTGGAGGGAGGGTTCTCGAGTGGGCAGACTTGTTGGGCCATTGGCCCTTTTCTGCCATCATATTCTATGTTTCTATGTTTCTAATTAGCCACTGTTCAGCGTAATTCAAGTAAAACCGGGTGCTGTTTAATGAATCACGCTGAGCGGAACCTATTTTGGAGGCGCCCCAGAAATAGGCCTGCTCTAGGCACAACTAATGATTAGACGCCTAGCTGAGCGCTTAAGCACGCTTAAGAGCAGTGATTCTGCAACAAGGTGCCTAACATGTAGCCACTTCCACGCCTAACATGCATAACCCCTATTTTTTTGAAGGCCGTCTAAATTTATAGAGGCGCCTTGTTACAGAATCGCGCTTTCTTGATAGGCGCCTATGTTTCAATCAGTCCTAATTAAACTTAAATGAGCTTGTTATTCAATTTAGATAGGCACCTATCTAGTTGGGCACCTCTGAAATAGGTGCCTAACTTTAGGCGCTGGTTACAGAATTTGGGCCTAAGTGAGTTGCCCAGGGTCACAAGGAGCAGTGTAGGGTTTCATTGTAGCTCTAATCACTACACCACATTCTCCTCTGAAATCCTAAGACCCAAAAGAGCAGCTTTACTAAAGGAGTCTGCTGAGGCCATAAGGACATGATATGCATGTTTTTAAATCTTTTGGTTTGCTTTCCTCTTGCTTTTCCTAATTTTCCCCTTGTGTACCGTATATTTTATGTTGTGGCCACACAAATTAAGTTGCTTTTATACAAAAGACAATATTTGGTGCAGACTTGTTTGACTTTTTGAGAGTTTCATTATTTGAATATCATTCCAGCTAAGGCCTTGTGGCATTTTGCCTCCCTTATCCACCAATAGTCTAGGGCAGGGGTAAGCAATTCCGGTCCTCGAGAGCCACAGGCAGGTCAGGTTTTCAGGATATCCACAATGAATAAGTATGAGATGGATTTGCATGCACTGCCTCCTTGAGATGCAAATCTATCTCATGCATATTTATCGTGGATATCCTGAAAACCTGACCTGTCTGTGGCTCTCGAGGACCGTTATTGCCTACCTCTGGTCTAGGGTTAGCATAAGGCTCCAGAAAAAAAGAGGACAGATTGAGATATCTGGGTTTTACTTCCATTGAAAGTAGTGGAAGTATAGGGGATGGATTGAGACATTTGGGTTTCACTTCCATTGAAAGCAATGGAAGTAAAACCCGGATGTCTCAATCTGGTCTCCTTTATCTGGACAAAACCTTACTTTCACACCTTTTAAGGCCAACACTACTGCTAAGAAAGTTAACTAGCTCACTCTCAGAGACGAAGATTTAATTTTCTCAAGAGCCCACGTTTAACTACCAGAGCTAATCATGGTTGTTTAAACTGTTATTAGGGCCATCATCGAATTTTATCTTATTTTCTCTGTGAGCCTTCTGTTGTTTTATATTTATTTTAAGTTTTATTATTTTCTTGATATTTTCTCACTTTTTATCATACTTATATTTTAAATTACTCGATCAAGTGCTCTTAAAGTATTCTTTACTGAACTTGCTGAAAGCTGTGTGGTACTTAGCTCAAAGATAGGAGCCGGTTGACGTCCACACTAAATGAAACTGCAGACGGAGGATCTCTGTTTCGCCCTGTATGTGTACTGAGGGCTTCTTCAGAACCGCTGTTTTTTAAGCAGCAAATCTATAAAGGAAACAGATATTTATCCTTTTTCTGGAGCCATATAGTAACCCTGAATGCCACCAAAACTCTGCCATTGCTGGCATGATGGCTGGTTCTGTGAGCTTTCTACAGAGACCTGTTCACAAACAGGCAGCACCTGACAGATATGCTGTGAAAGAGAATATGCAGACTAATATCTTAATCTAGCATGTACAAACTGGAAGGACAGAGTCTGTAAACACCAGCCGAGTGTGAGAGGGAAAAGAACTGGCACTTCCAGGAATATGCTGTTCTTCAATACATCTTATTGTGTGCATCCGTGCTATTACGAGAAATCTAATCCGCAGCTGTACATAAACAGAACAAATTTTCAAGTCAAGCATAGCATGGAGCTTTGTTTAAATTACAAAGGGAAGGGAAAATGGGATTGTTAGGAGCAGTGTAACTCGTTTGAGATCAGTGTTTGTTCTGTCTGGAAACTTAGAGGGGTGTTTACTAAACTGTGCTAAGCTGACCTGCGCTAATGGCTACAACATGTTGAAACCAGCCAGTGGGGTAAAAATCCCACTCTAGCTGCAGAGCACGGCCTACCTTGACAGCATACAGGATGTTGCACTAGCTGTCAGGCCTGCTGATAGCGTGAGTGTCCTTATCGCCACCTAAAGAGGTGATGCTAAGTGTTGTCCTGCCACTTGCCAGTGAGGTATGAAAGTTTTAATACAAAGATCTCAGGCCAGGAAATCCCCCAAACATCACAGTCCTATTTTTATTGCACAAACTCTGATCCCCCGATCAAGGCCTCACTGTACCAATCTGATGTACCATCCCATAAAAATAGATCCTGATCTCTCCAAACTCCTTCTGCACCTCATTCACAAAGTGCACACTCTCTGGTAGTCTAGTACGCAAGGTAGGAGTGATTCCCCTCTGCTCCTCTCTCCATTGTCCTTATTTGAGGGCCAGATCTGCCATTTGACTGGGAGGGGAATAGCTTCTACACAATATACTAGACTACCAAATATAGGGGCAAGGTCAGGATTTGGGCAATGGGGGGGGGGGGAGGGATTTACATTATTTTAGGAAGGTGTCTTATTTGGGAAGGCTTGGATCAGGCAGGTGAAGACATGAACCAAGTGTTCAGTCTAAGGGGATTGAGTCTGAGGGAAGTGTGTGGTGCAGTGGTTAGAGCTACAGCCTCAGCACCCTGAGGTTGTGGGTTTCAAAATGAAAATGAAAACTAATCAAACACAGTAACATAGTAGATGACGGCAGATAAAGACTCGAATGGTCCATCCAGTCTGCCCAACCTGATTCAATTTAAATTTTTTTCTTCTTAGCTATTTCTGGGCAAGAATCCAAAGCTCTACCAGGTACTGTGCTTGGTTTCAACTGTTGAAGTCTCCGTCAAAGCTTACTCCAGCCCATCTACACCCTCCCAGTCATGAAACCCTCCCCAGCCTATCCTCAAGCAAAAGGCCATATATAGACAGATACCGTGCATGTCATTTTACCCCTCTTAGCCATGTGCATAAAAGTTTAGGTTTCAAGTATGCAGTCATTTTGACTAATTAGATTCCAATACTGTACTTATCTAACAGGACATCTCCATTTAGGTACTTCAAGCGTACTTGATGGAAGCCTGTTCTCTAAAGGGACCCAGGCAACGAGGTTCTCATACAGAACACTAGCATAACCTTGGTTGTGCATGTTTCAAGGTGGTTGTCTAGAGCAGTGGTTCTCAACCCTGTCCTAGGGGACCCCCCAGCCAGTCGGGTATTCAAGATATCCCTAATGAATATGCATGAGCGAGATTTGGATACCTGTCACTTCCATTATATGCAAATTTCTCTCATGCATATTCATTAGGGATATCTTAAAAACCCGACTGGCTGGGGGGTCCCCTAGGACAGGGTTGAGAACCACAGGTCTAGAGTAACCTGGAATGAGAAGTTTTAGAAATTAACCCCCTCTTTTACTAAGGTGCGCTAACCGATTAGCGTGCTAATCGAATTAGTGCACGTTAAACGCTAATGCGTCCATAGACTAACATGCACGCATTAGTGTTTAGCGCACTCTAATCCAACTAGCACACGCTAATCGGTTAGCGCACCTTAGTAAAACAGGGCCTAAGGATAAAAACATAAGAATAGCCTTACTGGTTCAGACCAATGTTCCATCTAGTCCAGTATCCTGTTTCCACAATGGCCACTCCAGGTCACAAGTACCTGTCAAAAACTCAAACAGTAGCAACATTCCATGTTACCTATCCCAGGGCAAGCATTGGCTTTCCCCATGTGCAGTATAACTCAATAGCAGACTATGGACTTTTCCTCCAGGAACTTGTCCAAACTTTTTTAAAACCAATCTTCATTAACTGCTGTTACCACAACCTCTGACAATGAGTTTTAGAGCTTAACTATTCTCTGAGCGAAAAAAAAAATATTTCCTCCTATTGGTTTTAAATGTATTTCCTTATAAGTTCATTGAGTGCTCCCTAGTCTTTGTAATTTCTGATAGAATAAAAAATTGATTCATAAACCAGTCAGGATTTTATAGATTTCAATCATATCGCCCCTCAGTCGTCTCTTTTCCAAGTCTTTCCTCCTTTATCATCTTGATCACTCTTCTTTGAACCTTTTCTAATTCTGCTATATGTTTTTTTAGATACAGTTATTGGAATTGAACTCAGTACTCAAGGTGAGGTTGCACCACGGAGCGACATAGAGGCATTATAATATTCTTAGGGCTCCTTTTTCAAAGCCGCGCTAGGGCCTTAACGCACAGAATAGCATGCACTAAGTTGCCGCACGTGCTAGCCGCTACCGCCTCCTTTTGAGCAGGCGGTAGATTTCCGGCTAGCTCGCGCTATAGCGCGCGGTAATCCGGTGTGTGCGATAAAACCGCTAGAGCGGCTTTGTAAAAGGATCCCTTAGTCTTATTTACCATACATTTTCTAATAATTCCTAGAATCTTGTTTGGTTAGAAGGTTCTAGCGTATTGGGACCCTAGCATCTGGTAACTATGATTTGGGTTATTTTTCCCAATGTATATCACTTTTTATAGACCACCAAGTCTTCAACCAAAAGGAGCTTGACTCGGTTAACAATAAAGTGAACATAATACATAAACATAAAAGAAAATATAAATTAAAATGATTTAGTTTCCCAAGTGTTTGGAAAACCAAAAAATTTTCAAAGCTTTCCAGAATACACTGAAGGGGCCTAAACTTCTCAGTGTAAGCGGTAACTCATTCCAGAGCTCAGTTAGTTTGAAAGTGAGAGAATAACTGAATCTCTTGAAAGTTCTGTTTTTACCCCTAAGGGAAGGAAATGCAAGTTTTAATTTTTGAGAACTTCTAGCGAGATGAGATCTATGCACATTCCAGTCTAAAGGGATCAGGGTGATAAAGATGCCGAATAGGATCTTAAATGCAATGCAAACGCACTTGAATTGGATTCTAAGGTACACTGGAAGACAATGTAATTCATTAAGCAATGGAGTTACGTGGTCGAATTTACCCTTACTGAAAATAAGCTTAGCAGTGGTGTTCTGTATCAACTGAAGCCTCTGTCATCATTTACTATGTTATTATGGTGGCTTATCAAAGCAAGGTTTATTACTTTTCCCCCACACTAGAACAATTTCATGGTGCTTCATCACTGCACCCTTGATATGAATGGGATCCCTCCATGAAAACATTCACGTCTGAGAATAAGAAGTTTGCATATGTTTTGCAGCCACAGTGTTCTCTGTTTTCCTGCTTTCTCCTTTCATAAGCCAAGCAAAGAATACCAGTCTATTTAAATCCAATGTGTCAATGTTTATTCAGAAGTGCACAGCAGGACACGGCATACCTGTTATTTCCAGAAAGGTTTCGGCATAAACAACAACCTATCATAAAGTCAGTTAGTTGATGCACACACTGCTGCACCAGGAACACCACCATTGAAGAAGCAACGAGACCTCTACCAATGTCATGTTCCAAAACACTAAACACAATGGGAATGACCAAACGAACAGAGGAGGTGATACAGTGCAAAAATGTGCTTAATTATGATCAATTGAATACGTTTTCTGATGGTTAGGTACATGTGGACTCGACACAGGCTGTGTTTTGGCATTTTCACCTGCATCAGGAATCCATGGGTACTGAAAAAGTAAGATTTTGAAAATGGATTTGAAGTACTAAAATGGAGTTTTTGTAGACCAAGGATGTTTTTTCCTATGATAGCCTTCAAGCAATCATAGAGTTCCTCCAAGTGTCAGATACCCTTGGAAGAAACTGAGGTCTTTTCTCCATATTCTATAGCAGGGGTAGAGAACTCCAGTCCTCGAGAGCCATATTCCAGTTGGGTTTTCAGGATTTCCCCAATGAATGTGCGTGAGATCTATTTGCATGCACTGCTTTCAATGCATATTCATTGGGGAAATCCTGAAAACCCGACTGGAATACGGCTCTCGAGGACCGGAGTTCCCTACCCCTGTTCTATAGGGAACCATAGCGAATTTGTCCCTGGTGTTGGCTAAATGAATGAATATCATTTTGGTGGTGCAATTTATTTAGCTACTGAAAAAGTAAGACATATGCAGTCTTCCTGTAAAGTAATGTGGTATTAAGTCTTTGTAACAGAGAAAGAAATATCAAATAAATGCTTGATGTAAAAGCTTGATGGATGCTGTGTGAGCATAAACAAACACTCCATGCATAAGCATTTCAAAGAATAGCAAGATTCTGGAACCCCAATGAGAGCAACATTCCAGAGCTGAGATTATGATGTCATAATGCCTCATTCCACAGTGCCTCAGAGCCAACCTCATCAGTGACATTACTTGGCACACGTAAGAGGATAAGAACAGCCATACTGGGTCAGACCAATGGTCCATCAATCCCAGTAACCCCTTCTCACGGTGCCCAATCCAGGTCACTAGTACCTGGCCAAAACCCAAGGAGTAGCAACATTCCATACTACTGATCCATGCATGCTCTGCTTCAAAGCATGATGACGACATGGGCTGAACCAAGCCAATGACTCAGCCGAATTGGCACGTCTAAATGTGATTGATCATGCAAAGACTTGGGCGCCTGCCGCAGGGAAACGCCGTGGCACCAGCAGTTGCAGAGGCAACGGTGCACAAGCAGCCACACCCCCCACTCTTGCCCATGCAGCTGCTCCTGCGCTGTTATTGCTGCAGCTGCTGGTACTGTGGTGGTTTTTCTCTCTCCTTATAACTGACTGATCTCTGTCCAATATGTTCACTAGAACCTAATTGCCAATGTAAAAACTGATCCCAATCTTATTGTAAGCAGCAATGAGTCCTTGCAGAAAATTGCGGGATATAAGAAACTGTATGGTGTGGTATGATATGGAATAGTATAATGACCCAATACCAATGGTGGGGAGTATGTAGCACAGTGGTTAAAGCTAGAGCCTCAACACCCTGCGGTTGTGGGTTCAAATCCCATGCTGCTGCTTGTGACCCTGGGTAAGTCACTTAATCCCCCATTGTACATTAGACAGAGTGTGAGCCCTTCAGGACAGATAAGGAAAAATGCTTGAGTACCTGAAAGTAAACCAATTAGGCCAAAAGTGGTATATAAATACTTTAAAAATGCTTTCAGTGCAACAGAGAAGAAAAAGAAATGTATTTCCTCTTGTCTTCTGCAAAATTCAGCCTGAGGCAATGCACATTCACTAAAACCAAGGAAAAAGAGAGTTCATTGTATAGAAAGAGAGAGAGAGAGAGAGAGAGTGGAGTGCTCAGTTTCTTCCAGAGTAAGAGAACAAAGAGATGTTCCAGAAAGTTGTTTACTGGGAGGAGAGGGATGCTGAGTGCCAGTCTATGGAGTAACAACAACAAGAAGAGACTAGTGAAGAAATTTAAGATAGAAGTATAAACTTCTCATCAAATGTAGATTTTTCTTTAATTGTTGCCTTCCACCTGAGTGTCTGTGAATTAACAGAGGAATTGATTATTTCTACTCACTCAATAAGTATCTTTCTGCCCTACCAGTTGAGCAATGGGACTAAGGTGAAGTGTATGAGCAGTGTGTCTCAGACTTTTTAAGCTACTGGCACACTAATCTTGGGGCTGTGGCTGGAAATGCGTGGATGTCAATGCGATGACATCACATGCATGCGTGATGTCATCATGTTGACATCCACGCATGTGCAGATGTCCTCCAGCCGATGTCCTCCTCTGAGCTTGCTATTACCACCAGAAGGAGACGTGAGGAGAAGGAGCAGAGGCGCCGGCGAGGAGGAGAGGTGCAGGTGCCGGCTGACTGACAACGGGATGTGCCTCTCGCTACATGAGGCACGTCCTGTAAGCACTGAGATAGCGCTGGCACCTCTCCTCTTTGCTGATATCTCGGGGCACACCTGGAATCCTCTGGGGAACACTAGTGGGCTACAGCAACCAGTTAGAGAAAGATCCTCTCCTAGCAAGGATCTTGAAGACAAGTTCTTTCCCCTATTCCTCAGAATCCATATAACAAAACTAAACTTTATATACCCCTATGGGCTGTCTCATGCCCCTACCTCCTGAGCAATCCACTTGGGTAGTTTACATGCTGACATGGGATGGGCTCACTCTTAGTTCAGTTAAATTTATGAGCTTCTTTTTATTTTTTAGGTCATTAGCTTCTAATTGGAAATTTGTGTGAAACTGGAGTGGGAGATACTCTTTTAACATAACTTGTATCATTTTATAATGACAGAACATCTCAGTTGTCCCCGGGAATTTCTGTATTCTATCATCAACCAGTTGGATGTGGGGTACCTCAGGGCTCTGTACTATCCTTAACTTATGCAGCTTGAACCAAGCTTCGTTGAGTGAACTTGGGGTTTGATAGAACATGCTACGGTTCACATACTTGGCCATCTTGTTTGATTTGAAAAGTAAGCATGGAAAATCTCAGTTGTATTGCGGAGGCTGTGCCGACATAGCTAAGTGAATTCTGATAAAGCTGTAGCCATTTGCATTTTATGGACTTTTGCTGGCCGCAGAGGCAAAAATCGGAGAACTGGTGAAAAACCTTGGACAACTGGAAGGTGCATACTAGATTACCTATGCATAAAAATAATGTCAGTGGGGGTTAAGTCATCATGTAATATTTTGAAACTGATTTCCCAGCTTTCTCTGGGAGAGGTCCACCCTCTAATTATCAACAGATTAGACTACTGCAACTCATTCTATAAAGCAAGCATGGGCCAAATAAACAAGGTTTAACCCCCTTTTTTATGAAACCGCGCTAGCAGTTTCTAGCGTGGGGAGCCACACTGAATTGCCCGCACTGTTCCTGATGCTCATAGCAACTCAATGAGCATTGGGAGCAGTGTGGGCCATTCAGTGCAGCTCACTGTGCTAAAAACCGCTAGTGTGGTTTTGTAGAAGAGGGGGTAAGTTTATGGGGGCTGCAAAAAAACAAAAACATAATTTTTCATAGAAATTTAGGTTTATTTAGAAAAGTAAAGTATGAAAAAAGAGCAAAAGCACTTGGCATCTCTTCTCTGCTACTATTTTTCCTATTTTGGGGAAAATCTTGTCTGCAGTGATTATTTTTAAAACTGACCCAAGGTGAATGTCGGCAATTCTGGATCTGATAAGAGACTTATTTTCTTTCATAAGTTTAAATAACTGCTTGCACCGATAAGTACTTCCAAATATAGAAATAATTTCATATGCAAATATTTGTAAAATTCAAGCAAGCCAACTTCACTGTATTTTGTCTTCAAATCTGAATCATGTTGGATCTCAATTACTTCTACTTGCATACGATTAGGTACTGATTCTATATTTATTGAAAAAATCGATAAAGCAAAGAAAACTTGTCTTCCAAAGATTTAAATCTGCAAATCTTGTTTCAAACTCAGTTCTAAGGCTTAAAATTTTTTCTGCGTATTTTTGATACAATGCAATTTCACCTAAACTTGATTTGTATATGTTTCCTGTTGCAAAGTGCGCTAAATCTTCATTTTCAACTGCTTTTATCAAAGAACTAGCTTACATTATTAATAATAATAATAATAATAATAACAGTTTATATACCGCAGTACCGTTAAGTTCTATGCTCTTTACAAAAGATTAGTGAAGTACAAGTTGAGTTGACGTACAAGTTGAGTTAACTTAAGGGATGTGGGAACAATAGGGAGAAAGGGCAGGAACACCGTTAGAGAGGGGAAAGAGAGAGGTGGGTCAGCTGTCTAGGTATTTCAGGAATAGGTGAGTTTTGAGGCGTTTCCTGAATACCTCATAAGTGGTGGGCAATAGGAGTTGTTCTAGGTCTTGGAATGCTTTAACTTGATCACACATGTTCGTAATGATCTGATCTTTTCCTTGTAGTTTTAAATTTAAATCGTTTAAGTGTTTTGCTATATCGACCATGAAGGATAAATCTTGTAACCATACTCGATCAGAAAACAACATAGTCTCTTGATTTTTAGCTATTATTTTTAGTTATTATAAACTGACATATTTCTTCTTTCAAGTCCCAGAATTATTTAAGAACCTTGGAGCCGGATAGCGAGCATACCTTGGTAAAGTAGGACAAACCGGAATATTCGCTTTCTAATTCACTTAAGAAAGCAGAGCAATTTCACTGATTTAAGCCTTGAGATCTTATGAAGTTGATAATTTTTTGGGCAAATGTCAGCACGTTTCCATGTTTATTATCTTTGTGCATAATACTTCTTGATGCATAATGCGATGTGTATGATGAACCTTGAATCCATCACAAGTTTCACTTTGGTTTTTTTGCAGTAATACCACAAAACTGTTGGTTTTTCTGGCCATTGAAGGAGCTCCATCTGTAGCTACAGAAGTTAGTTTTGACAGAGGTAAATTGTATTTTTGCAGAAGTTCATAAACACAATTAAATATATATTGACCTGTTGTAGTGCCACGCATTGGTACTAGTTCCAATAATTCCTCAAAAAAATGTTGAAATTCGTGTCGCAAGCACGAAGAAACACAGCTAATTGAGCTACTCCCCTAATGTCCATACTCTCGTCACAGGCAATGCAAAAAACTTTGAAAATAGATGATTTTGCTTTGATCTGATCACTTAAATTGCTGGCCAAATCAGTAATTCTTTCTGCAACTGTTTTTGAGACAAAGAGATTGTTTGAAAAACCTTCACACTTCTAGGACAAACAATTTCTGCAGCTTTAATTAGACATTCCTTGATGAAATCACCTCCGGTAAAAGGTTTCGAGTGTTTAGCTATCAAGTCCGACAAGGCGTAGCTTGCATGCACTGCCACTTCACTTTCTTTAAGTAAACATGAACTGTTGTTTTTTTCAGTCCCAATTTGAGCTCTTTCAACTTTTCTTGTCTCATTAATCCTTCGCAATTGTCATATTTTGATTTATGCTGTTCATAGTGCCGTTTAATGTTATATAACTTTGGCATACTAATAGCATTATTACATATCAAGCAAATTATTTTATCTTTTACATCACAGCAAAGATACTCCAATTCCCACTTGTCTTGGAAATTTCAATATTCATCAGCAATTTTTTGTTTAGTTTTACTACCACTTGGTTTCGATAAAGACATACTGAAAACAAAGAGGTAAAATAAATGTGTAATCGTTAACACAAAAAATAAAACATTTCAATAAAAATCAATATCTTTTCTTAAATATTAACTTACCAGACACAGAATAATTGCACAAATTAATAAGTGTAATGTAAATAAACCTATACTCGTATTTTTATTGTACTCCGAAGGCAAAATATTTCCTGTTAGGCACACCAAGCAAGCCAATACAAGACTAATGGCGTGGTAGGTATTATTATCATCTGATTCACTGCTAGTATTGATGGGAGGGGAGGAAATGGTGTGTTATGACTAGAGGCGTGAACTTGTCTTGGGTACCAAAGACATCTGTATCATAGTATATAAGAATAAGCAACTGGTTATACTCGCACATTGTATTGTTGTTTTTGACTGACTTAGATAGGCGACTGCTCGGCGCCTATGGATTGTGGGAGAAATTTCGCAACTCTAGTTATGACTTATTGGATTACATTGGCTGGGCCGCAAAGATGTTTGTTGTGGGCTGTGAGTTTAACATGCTTGCTATAAAGGGTTATCCAAGAACTCCCTTAGAAGGTTTCAACTGATCTAGAACACAGAGGCCAGATTATTGTCAGGGCAGGTAAACAAAAATGACCACGTGACCCCATATTAAGGGAGTTACACTGTAATATCATTTTGGATGCTTGGCAATAGGTAGTTTTAAAGGTGTGCCTTCATATTTAGTGGTAAGGCTGTTGTACTTATTTCAACCAAATCTCTTTCATCGACCACAGGGAGGTGTAAGTTTGAGTACATGTGGAACTCTGCCTTTAGTCAGTTGACCTGCTTACTTTGAAACCAGTTACCTTTGTAAGCAGGTTAAGGACTGGTTTCTTGTGCTAGCATTTGGGACAAGAATGGTGTGGGGTATGGAGCTAGGTTATCAAATGTGATGAACTTTGAGACAAACACTTAAGTTATTTATATTTAAATTTTAATTGTAAGTTACACCGATCTGAATTTGGGAAATGCAGGGTACAAGCGTTTATAAATGCAAGAATAAAATAAACAAATATCAGTATATTTTTATAGTCAGTTCTTCACATGACCTAGTAAAACAGGTTGTTTTGTTTTTGAAACTATCTTGTAAACTGGTTGTGCAACCTTTTAAGCAAAGTCTATTTAACATAGATTAAAGTTTTTCAGTAGTCATTTGAATTTCCTCATTCCACTGTATCTGGACCCCACCAAACAACACCAGGCAACCGGGTGCACAACATACGATTCAGGAGAAAAACCGGTGAATTGCTGTGCACCTTGAAGAAAGAACAAATTGTTCTTACTAGGACTTGCAGCACACACACGGCGATCCCATTGTATAAAATCTATATCAAATCTCAGCAAAGTGCCCACTAGGGCTAATTGAAACATAGAAAAACAGAAAAACGAAGGCAGATAAAGTCCATTGGCCTATCCAGGCTTCCCTTCCATACCATCTACTATCCTTTCCTCTTCCCTAGAGTTTTCTTGAATTCAGTTATGGTTTTCATCTCCACCACCTACACCAAAATCATTCCATGAATTCACACCCTTTTCATGAAGAAGTAGTTCCTTAGGTTACTTCATCCAATGCTGCCTCATTCCAGAGCTTCCTTTCAATTGAAAGAGCCTTGCCTTCTATGAATTTATGCCATGGATGTATTTAGGTACTCATATAGCTTTACAAACAAATACCCTACAGTATATCCTCTAAGACCTCGGCGGTACCGCTGTGCAAATCGCAGGTTTTGCATGCACAGACTTTGGCACCCAAATTGTCACTGGCCTCATTTCTTTAGCTTCATATTTTCATTTTATCTTAATTATACTTCAATAAATTATTCTTCAATTTCTTCAATAAATTATGTTTAAATTAAGTTAATACTCATCTCATGTATCAACCCGGCGGGGGGATTTAAGTTCCGACATAGAACTACGTTTCGCCATGGCTTTTTCAAGGAAATTCCCCTTATGCAGCCGAGTTTGTTAGTCCCAACTCTCTGAGGTCTTAGAGGATATACTGTAGGGTATTTGTAAAGATAATTGAGTACCTGAATATACAGTATACCCTTAAAAAAATATTTAACATTACATGCTAGTGAGTGTGTATGGATGTATTTAAACATCTCTATCATATCTTCCCTCTCTTGCATTTCTTCCAAGGAATACATATTGAGATCTTTAAGTCTGTCTCTACATGCTTTTTAAAAATTCTTTATTGATTTTCAAAACTCCAATAGTGCAATACAACAAATATAACGTATAATAATACAATAAAACACATTCAACTTGCACATGTTCATAATCAATCATTTTCTCCCACCCACCCACCCATCCAATAATTATTCAATAAAACACAAAACATATATTACCTCAAAAACCTTACCCTATTCTAAATAATGATATTTTCCCACCCATCCCAAGTGTAACTATTTCAAAATCAATTTATGATAGAAATAACCCCCCTCCCCTCCCACCCTTCCCTGAATATGTACCAAAATAAACAAAAACTGACTCATAGTCAATAATCAATTATAATGAGTTAACATAAGATGTCAATTGGCCCCATATGAAATTAAATATATTTAATGCCCTAAATTCTCAGCGTTAATCCTTTCAAATCTATAACTGGAACAAAGACTTGCCCACCAGAATGAAAAATTTAAATGATCATAGTTCTTCCAGTTTTGGGTGATCATCTGGATGGAAAGTCCATCCAGGCATCCGAAAAGTCCTCTAAAAAGAGGACATGTCCAGTTTTTCCCAGATATCTGGTAACCCTAGGCTGGAGCCCATGGATTGTTTAACTGCAAGCGGCAAGCCCAGGCTACACTAGTATTCCTCACCAGTTCCACTTTTTGGGAGACTCAACCACTGAGTGACCTTCCCTAATCCCTAAAGTGGAGCATTACTCAATATGAGCAATTTTCTGAAGTCTAGATTTCCCAGGTAGTGGGTTTAAGTCCTAATGTAGATCTTTTTGACATAGACATTCATTTGCCTTCTGAAATGGGGAACATACAGTATACAGTAAAACCTTGATTTGTGAACATAATTCATTCCGGACGTATGCTTGTAATCCAAAGCACTTGAATATGAAAGCGAATTTCCCCTGTTAAACTTTAATACAAAATACAGTACTGTAAATACTTGTATTACAAGACCTCGCTCATTTCGAATAGTCAGTACAGTACGGGTGAATTGGGCGTGATGCTTTTATTATGTTCAGCTGCGCTCAGCGTGAGATGAGTGTATGTTGTGCGCGCTTGAACTGCGGGTGCTTATATTACGTTCAGCCATGCTCAGCGAAGTGATCAGAGAGGCGAAGTGACGTGTGTATATTGTGCATACTTGACCTGACACTCGTACATGCTCGTACTGCAAAGCAACGCTCGTTTATCGCGTTAAAATTTCATAAAATGTTTTGCTCGTCTTGCAAAACACTCACACACCATGTTGCTTGCGATCCAAGGTTTGACCATATTTATTTTTTAGGGCTGCCCTAGTATATATCCTGGCCTTGTGCAATCAGGATTTAGATGTTTATGCAATATAAATATCTACAAAGCTAAGACAAGATTAGCGCTTCCAAAATAAACACTGACTTATGAAGAGCTTTGATATGTCATGTCTGATGAAGTTTTGATGTATGGAATATATAAAAGATAAGATTGTTTGTTTTGATTATGTTTGCATGGTATAAATATAGGGCCCAGTGTTATTAAGGTATTTCTGAGGAAAGCCACTGCCTATCCCTGGGGGTAAATAGCATGGAACATATGTATTTGGCCACGGCTGGAAGTCAAATACTGGGCTTGATGGACTTTCAGTCTGACCCAGTAAGACAATTTTTATATAGAGGATAAATCCCATTCTGACAGACAGCATAAAAGTTGGAACAGCTGTGCCTAATGATGGTGATGAGATGCAGCTGGAGCTTTTGGAAATTATTCCCAACTATTTTGGACTTTGTCTCTTGGGCAGAAGGAAAAAACTTGATCCTTGACACTCTGATTAAACTAAAAAAAACCAGAGACTCAGAGTCAGTGGTTGGAGGGCCTCCCCCCCCCCCCCCCCTCTCTTCTCAGCACAGCATCTTAGGTTCTACAGAGCTGACTTCTGTAAAGAGAAAAAAGAAGGAATTTGTTAAGAACCCTGTAACCTAAAAAACCTAGAAAACAAATGAAGAATTTAGCACTTGAGCTGTTTCCTTTAATATTCTGCTCATAGCACACATTAGCACTTCTAAGTTTTAATAATTTGATTTTTATATAAGAGGAGGGGCTGAAAAGTTCTCAGCCCAACCAAGACGAGAACGACGTGGATATGGTTCAATCAATGATCTGAAACAATGTCAAAACAGAGAATTTTGTTTCTGCAACTTGGCACTTAACAAAAAAAAGATAACACTCTTTTCGGCTACAGTAGCAAAACAAGGCTCAGAATTTAGGAAGTTGGTTGGTTGGGCTGAGAAATTTTTAGCATTTCCTCGTAGCATATTTCATAATGTGAAAAATCTCCTGGTATAAGCTGTAAAGAGGATGACGGGTCAAAAGCATGCGAGGACAAAGGCGCGCCGACAACCAAGCGCAGACAACTGAGCGCAGGGCTTGACCGCGCCGAAAAAAACCATATTTAAAGGGCTCTGATGGGGGGTGTGGGGGGACCCCCCCACTCTACTTAATAGGGATCGCGCTGCCTCACGCTGCCATGTTGGGGGAGGGGTATGGGGGGTGTAACAAACAGGGAAAAAGTTAAGTTTCCAGTATAATGAGGGGGGTTACAATCCCCCAAACCCCCCACAATGCCAGCGTGATCTCTATTAAGTAAAGTGTGGGGGGGTTCCCCAACAACACCCCCCGTCAGAGCCCTTTAAAATATGGTGTTTCTTCGGCGCGATCAAGCCCTGTGCTCAGTTGTTTGCGCTTGGTTGTCGGCGCGCCTTTGTCCTCGCGCGCGCTTTTGACTATGAACTGTAAAAAGAAAGCATGCAGTAGGTCTTAATGACGGAGAAATAACAGCAGATTCTCATCACAAATTAATCATTATTATTTTCACCATTGTCATGCTGTCTTTTCATTTTTAATTTTGCTTGCATTAGAAATGTGAAAGCAAAACTTGGGGCTCCTTTTACAAAGGTGCGTTAGGGCCTTAACGCGTGGAATAGCGCACGCTAAAATGCCACGCGCGCTAGCCGCTACCGCCTCCTCTTGAGCAGGCGGTAGTTTTTTGGCTAGCGCGTGCTACAGCGCGCACTAATCCGGTGCGTGGGCTAAAAACGCTAGTACACCTTTGTAAAAGGAGCCCTTGAAGAATATGTCAGAAGGTGAGAAGCAGTTGATGGAGATGGAGGAATAGCAGCAGAAGTTAAGCAGGCCAGAGTAGATACTTGGGACAAAAGTTGAAGGCCCTGAAGAGAACATTCTTTTCAGTGTTCCCTTAGGAATTGTGTCCTCCAGTGATATTGTTTCTGAAATGCCCTATGTTCAACTTTTAGACTAATGAACTATTAACAATAAATAATTGGTGTTAATTGGCACTCATTTGGGTTTATGCATGGATCTGTTATGTACCCTATTTTATGAAATATGGGCCTAAATTTTATAATACACAACTCAAAAAGGGGGTATGTTTAGAGGGTAGATGTAAATCGCTTGTTTACTCTTTCCAAAAATACTAGGACTAGGGGGCATGCAATGAAGCTCCTAAGTAGTAGATTTAAAACACGCTAGAGAAAATATTTTTTCACTCAAAGTTTAATTAAACTCTGCAATTTGTTGCCAGAGAATGTGGCGAAAACAGTTAGCTTAGCAGGGTTAAAAAGGTTTGGATAATTTCCTAAAAGTCCATAGGCCATTATTAAGATGGATTTGGGGAAACCCACTGCTTGTTCCTGGGATAAGCAGCATAAAATCTGTTTTACTCATTGGGATCTTACCAGGTACTTGTGACTCGTGCTGGGCCACCGTTGGAAACAGGCTACAAGGCTCAATGGACCTTTATTTATTTAAAAGACTTATATACTGCACACAAGAGTCTGAGCAGCTCATAAACCATGACATGCACAATATAATTCACACAAACATTACATAACAAAAGACAAAAAAAATATACATCGATCCCCCATCAGGCTCATTGTCACAAATATGTCGCGAAAGCTTGTTGAAAAAGCAACGTTTTAAGTTCATTCCTAAACAAGCTCCCATTATGAATATCCTTCAACTTCTGTGGTAGTGCATTCCAAAGTTGCGGACCCATGACATAAAAAAAATGGACTTGTGATATAGCTCCAACGCACTGTCAGTCTAGACCAGGAGTGACAAAGTCCCTCCTCGAGGACCGCAATCTAGTCGGGTTTTCAGGCTTTCCCCAATGAATATGCATGAGATCTATTTGCATGCACTGCTTTCATTGTATGCTAATAGATCTCATGCATATTCATTGGGGAAATCCTGAAAACCCAACTGGATTGTGGCCCTCAAGAAGGGACTTTGACACCCCTGGTCTAGAAGGAACCACCAACAATCTTTGGTCACTTGGTGACAAGTTGACATCACTGCAGAGTTGGAAGTGGAATATCTGAAGATTGGGTTGTTTTGTTGGAAAGCTACAGCAATATAGTGAATCCAGATGAAGAAGCTGAGCACAAAGGGGAAAAGAGGAGAAGAGAGAGTCTGCTTTCCAAGGGAAGAAAAGGAGCAGAGCAGCATGCTCTGAGCCAAAATTTAGATTTGATTTCCAGAGGTGAAGAAAGCAAGAAAAAGACCCACAAGGCTGGAGGTGGGGGTGGGGGTGGGGTGGGGAGCAGGTATCGGCGGCAAGGTATTTGCCTCCTTCACATTCTATTAGACAGTCAGATTGACAGTACCTCATCATCACCTTGGACAATGTACCATATAGATCAGGGATCTCAAAGTCCCTCCTTGAGGGCCACAATCCAGTTGGGTTTTCAGGATTTCCCCATTGAATATGCTTGAGATCTATGTGCATGCATTGCTTTCAATGCATATTCATTGGGGAAATCCTGAAAACCCAACTGGATTGCGGCCCTCAAGAAGGGACTTTGAGATCCCTGATATAGATCCATACTATCACCTATTTCAGTGATGGCTAACCTTTTTGAGCCCGAGTGCCCAAACTGCCGCACAAAACCAAAGAATTTCCTCAAAGTGCCAGCACGTCAATTAAACCTTAATAACAAGATTTTAGTATCTAAAAACTATTTATAAAGTTGCCTGAACTATGTAACATCATTTTTAAAGGTTGGAATCTTTGTATTGTCAGAGAATCAATTTGATTCACAATCCTTTGGTTTTCATTTCAATTTATTGGCAATTTATAATGTTTTAATGATTTCATTCAATTTAATGAATTTAGGAAGAATTTGATTCAGTTACACAATATATTTTAAATGTATTATTCACATAACATGTCAAATGTATCCTGAGTAAAAAAAAAGATAAACTTCTTAAAACTGTTAACTGTGTCAAGACTCGGTGTGCATTCCCAAAGAGTCTATACATGTTTTTTTGTAAAATTTACAATCAAATTAGAAAATAGTTAAATCATTACATTTCTAATAATATGATGTAAAGAAAACAAAAGAGCTTTCAATTAAACCAACCGTTTTTATTGGAAATTACAGATTGGAATACAACAGGGCCATGTAAAGTCCCTTTTTTAAATAACATCTTTAAATAATATTTAAATAAATTAGAAAGTGTCTTAACTGCAAACTGAAAACACTGCTTCATGTAAACATATGCATTGGGCATGCTCTGAAAAAAATTAATGTGATTTTTGTTGTTGCATGCATGCTGATAACTTGTCAATCCTTGGCTCATAGTGCGTTAATTTCAGAGCAACACATGCAGCACTCATGTCATCCGTTAATCTGTTTCTAGCATCAGATTTTATATGATTCAAAGCCGAAAACAGCTGCTCACAAGCATAGGATGACCCAAACAAAGTAAGAAGAGCAATCCCAAGTGCTTTCATGGACTTAAAATTGTCTGGCAGAGAATTCCACGCTTTTAGGATTTCATTTTCAGAACTGCTAGCAGTGATTTCATTTGTCACCCTTTCACACTCAATACGTTCAAGAGCTGCACGCAGGTCATTGAATTTATTTTTCCAGATAGAGCTTTCTTGAAATTCCAGTAGCTCCATTTCCAAATTTTGAATATCCAACCACTGTAAGCAGGAAAGATCAAGATCTTCAAATGTGGACTTTTCTGGGGAAGTTATAAATGAAAGGGTTGTCTCCATCTTACGGAACTGAGAAAATCTTTTACTAAAATTCTCCTTTGCTTTGGCTACAATGGTGGAATATGCTTTGTGGATTTCCTGGTGTTTTTTATGACTGTCCACAAATGTTGTAGAATTATCCAAATGTATTTTTAGGTTGGGAAAATATTTTAGCTGTCCACTCTCAAGGTCTTTTTCAAAAACATGCAATTTTCTCTCAAAAGCTTTGATGTCACTAAACATGCTTTCTGCTGTTTTTCCCATGCCTTGTAATTTTTTGTTTAGTACATTAAAGTGGTTAGTAAAATCTGTAAAGAACATGAGGTTGGTAAGCCAGGCCATGTTGGTGAGTTGAGGATAGTCTTCCCCCTTTTCGTTCATAAATAGCCTAACTTCTTCCAAGCAGGCCACAAATCTCTCTAACACTCGTCCTCTGCTCAGCCACCGGACATTATTGTGCATCAGGAAAGTGTTATATTGTGCCTGAACCTCATCAAGAAGGGCTTAAAATTGTCGAAAATTAAGAGCACGCGCCATGATGAAGTTCACCATTTTTGTTACATCTTTGAGGACATCGTCAAGTTTTTTGCTGCCTTCTTTGGCGCAGAGAGCCTCTTGAAATTGCAGTGAAATTGAATCAGTGGATGTTTTGCTTCCTTAGCAAAGAAATGAATGAATCCTGATGTTGTCCCCACCATGCTAGGTGCTCCATCGCTAGTAACTGAAACTACTTTTTCTGGACTTATGTTTAGTGATGAAAAAGCCTCCATCACAGCATTGTGGATATCTATCCCTTGTGTTCTTCCAGGCAAAGACAGCAGTTTTACCAGCTCTTCTCTCATGATGTAGTAGCATAACGCAAAATGAGCGCTAGTCTTGCATGGTTAGTAATATCTGTACTTTCATCCAAGCACATGGAGTAGAAGGGTGCTTTTTGTAAGTCGCAAGTAAGCTGTTGACTAACATCAGCAGCCATTCGCAGAACCCTATCTTTTGCAGTATTTCTGCTTAGCGGCATCTCAGAGATGCGCTGCACAATTTTATCCTTGTTTTGCAAATCATGGAAGAGTGAATTACTCCCAGCCAAAATTGCCTTTTTGATAAAATCTCCATCAGAGAGGGGCTTACCATGTTTTGCCATGCACAGTGAAATTTGAAAGCTGGCAACTGTAAGATGATTAGTTTTTGAAAGATAGTTGCTAAAACTAAGAGACTGGGAGTGATATTTCTTTAATTTTCCTACAAGGAACTCTTTTCTTTGAGCTAAACCAAGTTCAGCAACACTGTTATGGTTGGTCTCAAAGTGACGTTTGACACTTGATGTGCGAGACACAACACTTTCATTACACATAATACACAATGCTTTCCCACTGCGTTCAATCACTCCATATGTACTCTGTCCAGGCCTCTTGGACTGGTCTTCCACTATCTGTTTTTGCTTTTTTTGCTGTACTCATTTTCTTTGTTCAAGACTTCAAGTCTACAAAAAGATAAAATTTGTATAATAAAAAAAATCTAATGAAGTGCTGTATACAAATCCGTCCCCATAAAAAAATATGTGATTGGGGAATTTTACTAAATGTAGACATCCGTTTTGGTCAAAAAATATACTGTCCGGGTGAAAACCGGACTTGTGCAACCTGAGTGTATGGGAAAAGGACTTTTATTTTTCATTATTGGAGCCTTTGTTATTTTATTATGATGTTTACAAAAGCACTGTGAAGGGCCACATATACACTTTACTGTTTTTTGCTATATTGAATTTTCCATAAGGTACAGCGCAGAGGATTAGTGTGTTGGTTGTTCACAGAGAGCCCAGCCCTCCTCTCAGCTTACTGAACTTCTCTATGCAATCATCATAAGCAGCTTTTTTATTTCCTCGAATTTAACATGTCCCCCATGGAAGATACAGAGGTTTTTACAGAGGAGCACATTATTAGACACATTAACTTCCCCCATATCCTCACCTCTCTAGCATGGAAGCACTAGGAACTGTTCCTGATTACAGATGTCACATGTGGAGTCACACTACAGCCTCACTGAGTTCCTGTGAAAGACTCAGTGTGAAGCTTCTCTTCCTCCCCCCACTTCCCCCTCACACACTGCCTGGCTCATAGGATACTAAGGGGAAGACAGGCAGGCTAAACATCCACTCACAGGACTGCAGCCAGCACAGGAGGATGGGCCGCGGCCCACCGGGACAATGCCCGGTCCTCCCAATGGCCAGTCCGGCCCTGTTGCCAGGTGAGCTGCAAAGCAGACACCGGCACACTTGCCTCCCGCCGCGCCGCATATCTTAATTGCGGACTAGAGAGTTGCGCGGGGACAGAAATCCCACCCGTCCCCGCCAAAGTCTCACCCATCCCCACCCGTCCCCGCGAGGAATGTCCTCCGTCCCTGCCCGTCCCTGTGAGGAATCCCCTCCGTCCCCGCCCGTCCCTATAAACTTCAGAAATAGTTATTTCATTTAATTATGCTACTGAATTAAAGGCTCTGGTAGAAACCCATTTACAAATAAGCAAAAAGACTATTAATTTGGAAATATTAATTGGGAAGAATACACACTTTGTAAACGGGTTTCTACCAGAGCCTCTTTTGTTTATAAATTTTTATCAACACAACTAATATACTACTTTATCCTGAAGCAAAAAAAAAAAGAAAAAAAAGAAATAGAATTCTTTTCCTACCTTTGTTGCCTGGTTTCTGCTTTCCTCATGTTCTCATTCAGTTCCTTCCATCCACTGTCTCTCTTCCTTCTGCGTCTTCCATTTGCTCTGTTACTGTGCCTCTCCCTTTCTCCCCCCTTCCAAATTGGTCTGGCACCCATTTTCTTCCCTCCGCTCCCCCCATAGTCTGGCATCTCTGTCTTCTTCCCTGCCAGCGTCTTCTCCCCACTCTCTCTTCCCCATTTCCTTTCAGCGTCCTTCTCCCCCCCCATCTTCCCCATGTCCTGTCAGCGTCCTTCTCCCCCCTCTGTCTTCCCCATGGCCTTTCAGCATCCTTCTCCACCCCCCGTCTTCCCCATGGCCTTTCAGCGTCTTTCTTCACCCCACCCCCATCTTCCCCATGTCCTTTCAGCATCCTTCTCCACCCCTTTGTCTTCCCCATGTGCTTTCAGCGTCCTTCTCCCCCCCGTCTTCCCCATGTCCTGTCAGCATCCTTCTCCCCTTCTGTCTTCCACAAAAGCTTTCAGTGTCCTTCCCCCCCACCCCGTCTTCCCCATGGCCTTTCAGCGTCCTTCTTCACCCCTTTGTCTTCCCCATGTACTTTCAGCGTCCTTCTCACCCCCATCTTCCCCATGTGCTTTCAGCGTCCTTCTCCCCCCATCTTCCCCATGTCCTGTCAGTGTCCTTCTCCCCCTTCTGTCTTCAACAAATGCTTTCAGTGTCCTTCCCCCCACCCCGTCTTCCCCATGGCCTTTCAGCGTCCTTCTTCACCCCTTTGTCTTCCCCATGTGCTTTCAGCGTCCTTCTCCCCCCCGTCTTCCCCATGTCCTGTCAGCGTCCTTCTCCCCCTTCTGCCACAAATGCTTTCAGTGTCCTTCCCCCCCCCACCCCGTCTTCCTCATGGCCTTTCAACGTCCTTCTTCACCCCTTTGTCTTCCCCATGTGCTTTAAGCATCCTTCTCACCCCCCCGTCTTCCCCATGTGCTTTCAGCGTCCTTCTCCCCCCATCTTCCCCATGTACTATCAGCGTCCTTCTCCCCCTTCTGTCTTCCACAAATGCTTTCAGTGTCCTTCCCCCCCACCCCGTCTTCCCCATGGCCTTTCAGCGTCCTTCTTCACCCCTTTGTCTTCCCCATGTGCTTTCAGCGTCCTTCTCCCCCCATCTTCCCCATGTGCTTTCAGCGTCCTTCTCCCCCCGTCTTCCCCATGTGCTTTCAGCATCCTTCTCCCCCCCATCTTCCCCATGTCCTGTCAGCATCCTTCTCCCCCTTCTGTCTTCCACAAATGCTTTCAGTGTCCTTCCCCCCACCCCGTCTTCCCCATGGCCTTTCAGCGTCCTTCTTCACCCCTTTGTTTTCCCCATGTGCTTTCAGCATCCTTCTCCCCCCCCCCCCGTCTTCCCCATGGCCTTTCAGCGTCCTTCTTCACCCCTTTGTCTTCCCCAGTGCTTTCAGCATCCTTCTCCCCCCTCTTTCTCTCCCGCCCCAGGTGCAGCACAGCCGGCCAGGTCCCCTTACTTTTGTGGCGCTTCCGCGACCGACAGACCGACAACAGCCCCGGTCTGACAAACCTCCCTGCCCTTAACCGTGAATCTAAATTTCCTTCTTACAGCTGCTGTAAGAAGGTAATTTAGATTCGCGGTTAAGGGCAGGGAGGTTTGTCGGACTAGGGCTGTTGTCGGTCGGTCGGGTTAGCGCCACAAAAATAAGGGGACCTGGCCGGCTGTGCTGCACACGGGGCGGGGCGGACCGCCCCCCTCCCTTGGTAGCTACTCGAGCTGCGAGGCTACTCCTCCTTACCTACCCTGCCTGCAGTACAGAGCCGAACGGAAGTCTTCCCAATGTCAGCGCAGACGTCGGAGGGAGGGCTTTGTTTACCGACGTCAGCACTGACGTCGGGAAGACTTCCATTCGGCTCTGTGCTGCAAGCAGAGCAGGTAGGTAGAAAAGCCGCGCGACTTAGTACATCCAGCCCCGCAGGATCCCCGTGACCCGTGCAGCTCTCTATTGCGAACCTTCCCGCGTGCCAGCTGCAAGGCCTTCGTGTGCCACAGCTGGCACGCGTGCCATAGGTTCGCCATCGCTGACCTATTTTGTGACTGCCTGCCTGTTTAACAGCAATTCAAAACCTGAGCAACGTACAACAAACTTTCTGTGAACAAGTAAAAAAGAAATTCTGTGGACCCATATACTGTATAAGCAGACATACTGCTGGTATCAAAATCTCTTTTTGGAGTTATGAACTTCTCCTTAAATTATAAGTCAAGAAACTTGGCATTCAGGTATCTTTCAGGAGCTATTTCTGTTATCTGTACAATTAAGCAATCCCTCTCGAAGAATGCGAATCTTGCTGGTTCACATTGTGATAAATGTTCTGGCTGAACTACTTGCATCTAGGATCTCTTAGGGAGAGGAAGAGATAGCAGATGATATAGTTTGGCAGACTGGATGGGCCATATGGCCTTTATATGCCATCATTTTCTATGTTTCTATGTTGGTTTGATCACAAAGGGATTGTAATAGCTTCAATACATTCAAAATACTGTAGAATAACTGATAGAAGGTTGTTTATGTTTATTATATTCTTGATTACCGTATATATTCGAATATAGGATGAGATTTTTGGGCCAAAAAAATGGCCCAAAAATGAGGGTCTCGTCCTATATTTGGGTCATCACCTAGTGACCACCCGACACCCTCCTGGACTTGCTGAAGACCTTTAACTAGGACTTCAGCAGAACGAGATTTAGGAGTAATCATCAGTGCAGACATGAAAACTGCCAATCAAGTAGAGAAGGCTTCATCTAAGGCAAGGCAGATATTGGGTTGTATCAATAGAAGTTTCATCAGCCGAAAGCCTGAAGTCATAATGCCGTTGTACAGGGCCATGGTGAGACCTCATCTGGAGTACTGTGTGCAATTCTGGAGGCCATATTACAGTAAAGATGTGCGCAGAATTGAATCGGTTCAGCGGACGGCCACCAGGATGATCTCGGGGCTCAAGGGTCTCTCGTGTGAAGAGAGACTGAACAAATTGCAGCTCTACACTCTCGAGGAACGTAGGGAGAGGGGAGACATGATCGAAACATTTAAGTACCTCACGGGACGTGTCGAAGTGGAAGATGATATTTTCTTTCTCAAGGAACCCTCGGCCACAAGAGGGCACCCGCTCAAACTCAGGGGCGGAAAATTTCATGGCGACACCAGAAAGTATTTCTTCACAGAGAGAGTGGTTGATCATTGGAACAAGGGAACAAGCTTCCAGTGCAGGTGATCGAGGCAGACAGTGTGCCAGACTTTAAGAACAAATGGGATACCCATGTGGGATCCTTACGAGGGTCAAGATAAGAAAATTGGGTCATTAGGGCATAGACAGGGGGTGGGTAAGCAGAGTGGGCAGACTTGATGGGATGTAGCCCTTTTCTGCCGTCATCTTCTATGTTTCATCTTCTATGTTTCTATGCCGTTAGGTCAAGACAGAAGGGATCCCTCCCGTTTCTTGTCCCGGCCGATACTAACAATTTTTTACCCCCTCCCTTGCTTCCTCCCTCCTTCATGCACCTTTTCCCTGGTGGTCCAGCGGTGTATCCCGCGCTGAGGCCCTCCTGCTGACCTTACAGCTAGCGGTGCACCTGAGCCGGCACGCAGGAGCGAGCTTTTTGAGCTCCTGTCTGGCCTCACACCGCTCCCTAAAAGGCTGCAGCCAGTTCTTGTGGGACTCGAAGTTCTAATGGCAACCATTCAGGGAGTGGCGCAGGCTGAGCGGGAGCTCAAAAAGCTTGCTCCTGCGTGCCAGCCCGGGTGCACCACTGGCTGTTGGCTGTGAGATCGTCAGGAGGGGCTCAGTGCAGGATACACAACCAGTGCAGGATATGTGAGGGAGGGGGTAAAAAATTATTAGTATTGGCCAGGATGGGAGACAAGAGGGATCCCTTCTATCCCGACCTACCCCTAGAAAATTAGAGGGGGAAGAGGGTACAGGGAAGTAAGGTGGGACAGGGTGTAGAGTCTGGAAGGGAGTAAGATGTGGGGTTCAGAGCCTGGCAGGGAAGGGGGCTGGGTTCAGAGCCTGGGAGGGCTGGGAGGGAAAGGGGCTGGGTGCAGTGGAGACAGAGACTATCTGAATTCAAGAAGGCATGGGATAGGCACATGGGATCTCTTAGAGAGAGGAAAAGATAATGATTACTAAGGATGGACAGACTAGATGAGCCATTTGGCCTTTATCTGCCATCATGTTTCTATGTTGCTACTATTTGGATTTCTGCCAGGTACTGTGACCTGGATTGGCCACTGTTGGAACCAGGATACTGGGCTAGATGGACCATCGGTGTGACCCAGTATAGCTATTCTTATGTTCTTATCATTAATAAATATACATGAATGAGATCTCTTTCAAGTTGTCCTAATAGTTGGCTGAATGATAATATACAAAGATCTGTACTGTATCTTAGTGAAAAATTTCCTTCTTGTGTCTAAGTGGAATACTTTTGAGTTTTCTTGCTTAGCTTCTATAAACCTGTTTTGAAAAGGAAACCCTCTACTTCGTTTCCCTTTAAAGCAGGGATCTCAAAGTCCCTCCTTGAGGGCCGCAATCTAGTCGGGTTTTCAAGATTTCCCCAATGAATATGCATTGAAAGCAGTGCATGCACATAGATCTCATGTATATTTATTGGGGAAATCCTGAAAACCTGACTGGATTGCGGTCCTCAAGGAGGGACATTGCTTTAAAGGCAGGCTTGTTAACATGCTGGTTACCTGGGAAGCTCTTACCCTTATAAATTTCATATGCAAAATGTGCAGGGTAAAGACTGTGTTATGATTTCAAAATGAAATCATGGGGGGCAATTCTATAACTTGTATGACGATATACAGTAGGTGTGACAAGGGGGTCATGCTTAGTGCCAATTACATAATATGACAGTATAGTAGGGTTTTGGTGGGCATACTTTAAATGTTGTGGTTAGAGTAGCCTATGGGCCTGGCTCCTCCTCTCTATGGTTCACTAGCCCACCCATCTGGCTACTTAAGACACCTGTGTGGAGTTCTACTAGGCTTTCCAATACCAGGTGCTGCTGTTCTAGACACAGGTATGTACTATTTCATTCAAATATTTGAGGGGGTGGGAGGGGTGTCAGTGACCTCTGGGGTAGTGTGGGGGGTCATACCTTACATAACATAACATAACTTTATTCTACTATACCGCCAACAATCAAACTGGTCATCTGATCAGTTTGGGTACCTTTTTGTCACTTAGATGTTTCTAAAACAAATCTAGGTTAGAACATCCAAGTTTCATCCAGGACTTCTTGCAAAAGGTTTGATTATTGCCGCAAGATGTCCAAGTCTAAGTTTGCCCAAAGCCCTTCCAAAACATGCCTCTAACATGCCCCTTTATGAGTTAGAAGTCCTGGAGGGCAAATATCCCAAAAGACTTCTAAAATATTTGTTTTGAAAATCAGAACTTGGACATTTTGCAGAGAAAAGCATCCAAGTGGAGAATTAAGTAACTTATCCAGGGTCACAGAGAACAGTATAGTGTTTGAATCCATAGGGGCTCATAAACATGTCTAAAAACCTGCCCAAGTCGGCACTTGGACAACCTAAAAGACAGGTCATCCAAGTGCCGATAATCAAACCAACTTTCTGGACGTATCCGGGGACCTTTTAGGCCTCTGAATGCCGTTATGCGTCCAGAGTTAAAAGGGGTATATCTGGAGGAGTGGTTAGAGCGGTATTTGGGCAGGATATGGGCCAACCTAGACTTAGGGCTCCTTTTACTAAGATGTGCTAGCGGTTTTAGCTCGCGCTTAGCGTGCACTACACGCTAACACCTCCATAGAGCTTGCGTTAGTATTTTTCATGTAGCGTGGGGATTAGCATGTGCTAATCTTCAGCTTGCGCTATAAATGCTAGCGCACCTTAGTAAAAGGAGCCCTTAGTCATCCTGCAGGGATAATTGAATGTTTCACGAGACTTCCTGGACAAAACCTATACATTGTGAGTTAGACAATGTAAAAGCAGGTATAAGTGCCAAAAAGGTTGCCAGATAACCACTGCAGAGACAATAATCACTGACCCCCTCACACTCCCACAAAAATCAGAATAAAAATATACATACCTGTCTCTGGAACATCAGCACCTGCTATAGGAAAGCCTAGTAGAGCTGCATTCAGGTGTCTTAAGTAGCCTGGGGGATGGACTAGTGAACAATAGAGAGGAGGACCCAGGCCCGTAAGCCACTCTAACCACTACATTCATGGTGAAAAATGTGAGCCCACCCAAAATCTCTAAAACCCTACTGTACTGCCATATAGGTGGCACCAGCAGCCATAAGAGCTATTGGGATTGTAGACAGGTGGGTATAGTGGGTTTTTGGGGGACTCACTGCTCTGTTCTCAAGTCTGGGTGGCCAGTCTATCACATTGCTGGCTCCTCCCATGGCCAAATGATCTTGTTATGGGCATTTGGGACTTAGATGAATTTTTGGTCGAAAATGTGGTGTAATGATAGACGTGCTGGCGGTCTGGACGATCAATGGCCTGGACATCCAGGTAAATGATTTTTGAAAAAAAACAAAAACAAAAAAAACATTTAAATGTATTTTTCGAGAATGGACATTTTACTACTGTCGACTTTGGGCGTCTAGCACCATACGTCCAAATTGGACTTGGACGTATCTTTTGATTATGCTCCTCATAACATCAGGGTGCTGAGGCTGTAACTCTATCCATTACGCCACACTCGCCAATCCCCAAATTAATTAAAATCTAATTTTCAGAAGAATTTTAGCATGGTCAGCCATCTTACATGGTCAGCCATCTTACAGGAAATGGATGCCTGAATACAGATATGAAATGTATTTGGCTACTAGACCTTGATGCAGTTCTAGATGTTTGTTGAAATGGCACCCTATAATGGTGTATCTTTTTGTATAAGATTCTTTTTTTGTGAGACTGGTTGATACTTGTTATCTGTTGTTGCCATTGAGATCTCAGAGGGTAGTCCCTTGGAAGTCTATAGTACAGTATTGCTACATTAAACTACTGGATCATTCTTAGAAAGTCAATATCTGAAACAAGGCATTTTGACACTTTTAGCCTTGAGTTCTGCTTCGTAAGTACATAATTGTTTTTCTGCTTCCCAGCAGAACTCTCTTGCACTCCCATACATCCTCCCCTGCAATGCAGACCTTTGTGGGTTACTGCTTAGGCAACAGCGAGCTGCTGTAGAACAACTACAATTTCTTCCTTGTTTTACACTAACTTGCAAGAGGCCTCATTCTTGACTGCTTATTAATGACTTTTTATGCACAGTACATGGATAGCAATTTCTGTGCAGTAAGAAGGGGCGAGCACTCCATTAATATTGCTGATCATGATCCTAATGGATTACCATGTGTGATCCAGTAATAGTAGTTTCTAGAAAGAAAGCAATGAGTGCTCCATTCATTTAGTTCACAGGATTTCGTTGTCTCTGTATAAGACAGTAGACCCAATGTACTAAGAATTGTGCAGCTGTTCCATTGACTTTACTGACCTCAACTTTGATTGTGTGTCTGTATGATAAAGTGATGATAGCGTCTTTGTAGCAAGGATGAGAGGGGTGCACCATTCATTTTATTCACCTTGGATCTAATTTAGCCAGGGATTACTCTCATTTTCTGTTTGTGGCAGAAAAGCATGAAGGAGAATAGAGGGCAGGAAAAGAGAAAGGCCTTGTTTTGAGATGCTTTAAGTTTAATGTCATACTGCTTTTGGCTGGGAGCAAAACTGACAAATGGTATAAGCCAAAGGAGAAGCTTTCATTCCTCAAATTTCACTTTGGAAGAACTGGAATTTCTGGTCATAAATGAGACCATACTAAAGTCGGCTCAGTGTATGCCCAAATATAACACAAAACTCTCAACACACGGGGGGGGAGGGGGGGGTCACAATTCACAAGGTAACTGGAAGGAGAATATTATGACTGAAAACTGTAAGTGAGATTTGGCAGCCTCACTTGATAAAGCTCCTGTGAAACGGTCAGCCCTGTTGACTTTTGTGTATGTGTACTTTAACCATATAATGCTGTATTTTATATTCTTTTGAATACATAAAGGCTGGAATATAATGTTTTGAAAATAAAGAAGGGGGACTAGGGATGTGAAGTTATGAGGTGAGGTTTGGTAGTAGACTCTGGAGTAAAAACCCCTTCTGAGCCAAGGTGGCTGATGGGTTCAGCCGTGACTTTGCTGAAATGCCTTGTAGTTACCTTGTGAACTGTGACCTTTGAATATTCCCCTGTGTGCGTTGAGAGTTTTGGTCATAAATGGGCACATTTTAACACTAAATGGAAAGTTTTCAATGTCTTACATGCATTAATCAGTTATCTGAAAACCGATGTCCCTCAGAGCAGCTAAAAGTCCAAGGGGTTGATAAGTCCCACTGACTGAGTCATACCCGGATTTTCAGGGGCGATCTGGGATGGAGCTGGAGTATATCTGAAAGTTATCCATGCACTGTAGATATTTAATGCTGACACTTGGATAACTAGAATACCAAAAAGCCATCCGGGAAAATCTGGATGTCCAGCTCCCTCTTTGTACCTACAAGTCTCAAAGTAAATATGAGAATTTGTTCAAAGCCCCTTGCTAAAAATTATATGCAGTCTTTGTCCCAGTGTGGAGAGTTTGAACATTGTTTTCCCATATTCTTAAAATGCAATCTACCTCCTCCAGTAAAATGCAGCAGTTCTTTGCTATTCTAATACTAATTAAACATAGCTTTTGTTTTCTGTAGACACATCTCACTAAACCTGTACAAAGACAGATAGTCATTTAGGTAGGATCTGGGTAGGCTGAGGCAATCTGAGTGATCTGGTACATCCTAAGTGGTTTTACATTCAGATACTTCATCATATTTCCCCTATTAGTCCCAGCAGGCTCAACTCTAGTGGGGCAATGGGGGGATTAAGTGACTCGCCCAGGGTCACAAGGAACAGGGAGGGATTTGAACCCACAACCTCAGGGTGCTGAAGCTGTAGCTCTAACCATGGCACCACACACTCCCACATGATAGGATTGACCTTCAGGTCTAAGCTAGATGTATGGAGTACTATCTCAATCGTTCATTCTATATTTTTCTTGTGAAAGTGTGTTTTAAATACTATTGAGTTTTTCACAAAATCAGAGTTTCTCTAGCTGCTACATCTGTATGCCAGGTCAAGGGTTGGCATAAGTTAGCATGACTAAATGTGTCCTTACAGTGTGCGAAACTAACAGTATTCTATAAGTTGTACATATGACTTATAATGCATTCCGCAAATCAATCAAAACCACCCTATTCGCTAAATTCATTGACTAAAACAGTCCCCTCCCCCACTAAGACCCCTCTCATGGATGTTCTAAATCCTTCAGACACTCATTACCCTTAGATCTCCAATTAATATGTAAGTTTACCATTTAGACTATTGTACGGCATTTAGACTCTTTGTTCGGTACTGTATTTAAACTTATTGTATAGTATTGTATTTAGACTCACAGTATTATATGTGGATTTATTGTATTGTATTAGCATTGTACTGTACTAAGACCTTTGTTATTCGCTGAATGTCCAGCCTTCTTACAATGTAAACCGCCTAGAAGTCGCCTGACTATGGCGGTATAGAAAAATAAAGTTATTATTATTATTATATTACATGGCAATGTGCCCTTGTTGTGCCCACATGTAAAGCCCACGTTTGATCCTATGTTATGCAAGTTGCATGCTGATTTCATAGAAAGCACCGGGCACTTATGTACATAGTAACATAACATAACATAAAATTGTATTTATACTCCGCATTACAGCGTGAAGTTCGATGCAGTTAACAGGGGTGAGATGGAGGATCATAGATAAGAGGGGAGGGCACAATTAATGGTGTCAATTAATTATTAGCCAATTAATAGTGCCAATCCTGGACATAAATTCCAACCTATCATTAGGCACGCCTTATAGAACTGCCTTTTAGATTGTTTAAAGTGCACTAACACATTAGAAGCGTACTAATAAATACACACCTCTTATGGATCGTACCAAAAAGGAGCTTCTTTCTGGAGTTAATAGGAAGTAGTATATACAGGCTCTTGGAAATTCTAATCAGGCCAGTGACACCCGATACGATTGGGATTATTTTCTGCATATTTTAGCCATGATTTCTTGATAATTGGCTCCGTCCAAACTAAATGGATAGTGGGGCTAGCAGTCATCGCACAATATTCAGGGCCGCTGAATGCATGAATCAGCAGTGTTCAATCCGTGTATTCATTTAAACGCTTAGTGCCATTTAAATTAAGCCAGTTGTTATCAATGCTGAAATTGTGTGTGATTATTTACAGAATGCCAGTGGTCTACTGAGAACATTTCAGGGAATGAACCCAGCAAAATTATTGACTGCAACAGTTTTGCATTCAAAAGACATTCGCAAGCTCTGTTTTTGATTTCCAGTCTGATATAAAGTGGAATTTGGTTAATCAGCCGCCTGATTTCTTGAGTTGTTTGCTGGAATCTGTTGAACTCACACTGTTTGTTTAGAAGAGCTGCTGGCAGAGTGCCTCCTACTGTATGTTGATGTCTGCCTGGAATCCTTGTTTGTACTAGCACCTCTGGCAGCCCTGAGCGATGGACCTTTGCACGCACAGGCAGTTCAGCACAGCATCAGCTGTGCCTCAGTTGAGAATGAATTTACATATAAGTCAGACATGCTGCAGCTTCAGGTCTCATACTTCACTAAGATGGAAAAATATTAAATCTAAAATTTACTTCCTACATAATCAAGGGGGGCATCAAATGTTACAGCTTAGGGGCTTCCAAGAGCACTGGCAGGAACCAACAAGTCTGGTCCATGATCACACTTCCTTGCAATTTTCCTTTATGTTTTTTTAATTAACCTGACACTGAAGCACCCCCTACAGATACAACCTGCCTCGGACTCTGCAGTGCCTCCTAAGATCATTACTGAGCCCAAAAACCATAGTAGATCCATTTCACTGCCCTTTCAGGGCTCTAAACCATTTGTGCTTATTAGTGTATTTTGTTCTCAGCCCAACCAGCTTCCTAAATTCTGAATGTTATTTTTGCCACTGCAGCTGAAAAGAGTGTTATTTTATTTTGCAAAGTGCTAATTTGAGGAATTTTAATGTTATGTTTTGACATTGTTTCACATCATTGATTTAACCATGTCAATGTAAAGTGTGGAATTTTCAAGCATGGAACTCCGAGCCATCATACTCCAAAGGAAATCCATGAATGTATGCTACAAACACTGAGGGACAAATGCCCATTATACTCACAGTGAAGACAAGGTGTGCAAGCATGGAGATTTCGAGACCGTCAGCTCCTGAAAATCTAGTGTGGACCATGTCCATGGCCTGATTTTGGCAGATCAACAAATATCTGCTAAAACAATTGCTGAGACACTACAGATATCCAGGGAATGTGTTGGATGTATAATCCATGAGCAGCTGGGTATGCAGAAGCTGTCAGCCAAGTGGGTGCCCAAATGTTTGAATGCTGACGAGAAACGCCATTGAGCGGACATTTCCAAGTTGATTTTGCAGCATTTTCAGCGAGCTGGTGACAATATTTTGAAACGACCAGTTACTGTTGATGAAACATGGTTATACCACTATGATCCTAAGATAAAATCACAGTCCATGCAATGACGGCCCTCAGGTTCTCCAAGGCCAAGGAAATTCAAGACCCAAAAGTCAGCAGGAAAGGTCATGGCCATAGTGTTTTGGGATCAAGAAGGTATTGTATTGACTATCTTCCAAGGGGCCAAACAGTTAATGCAGAATACTATTGTAACTTGCTATGCCAATTAAAGCAGGCATTGAAAGAAGAAAGGAGAGGGAAGCTGCAAGACAATGCACCTGCTCACAAGGTTGGCAAAATGATGGATGTTTTGATGCACCCTACTCATCAGATCTTGTTCCATCTGACTATTTTCTGGTTCCAAACCTTAAAAAGGGTTTGAAAGGGAAACAATTTTTGAGTGATTCGGATGTGATTGCAGCAGCTAAACAGTATTTCAACGACCAGACATCAGAGTAATTTTTGGAAGGGTTACGGAAACTTCAGACATGATATGCCAAGTGTGAATATGTGGAATAACTTGTAAGTTTCATGGCTCCACATTATTCCCTTCTTGGTTGGGCTGAGAACTTTTCAGCACTCTCTCATATTTATACTCTAGTACTCTGAAACTGCAGTGCTCTCTTATTTCCTGACACTGCAGGATCCTTAATATATTTTTTATTGATTTAATTACTCTTACCTTTCTATTTTCAAGCTCAAGGAGAGTTATAAATTAAGATGCAGTTGATGTTTCTCTACACTAAAAGGTGTGGAGGGGCATAATAAAAAAAAAAAAAAGTCTAAGTACCCTTTTGGCCTAAGGTCCTAAACGTTGAAAATAGAAGCATGGAAAATGTCCATTATAAAAAAAAAAAACATCCAAAAGGAGTTTAAAAAAAAATAATGGCCTGCCTCCACAGATCGCGGCAGTTCGGATAGAGGAGTGATTGCATCGCGGCAGAGGAGATGAGCCATCTCTCCTGCTGTGGTGGGGGGTGGGTAGGTTGCCGGGCCGCTGAGCTGATCGCAGCAGCCACCATCAGCTCAGCGAGCCCTTTTTCGGCACTAATACCTGTTTTGACTTGGTCTAAGTCAAAACGTATTTGTGCCAACTAGGCAACCTGACAAAATGTTTGGTTATACCTTCTGTACGCCTAGGTCTATGTCGGCCCACCTCCCGCCCTTTCCCCTCCTCTAAAACACCTCTTTTCACTCTATGCGTTTAGACAAAGGGGAAAGGCCTAAGCTAGTTTTCGATACATCTAAAACCAGCTTTGATTATGAGTACTTGCACCATCAGGCTTTTTGATCGTCCAAGTACCCATTTAGGCCACTTTTTAGACTTTTTTTTTTTTTCATTATGAGCCCCTTAAAATTTAAAGGCAAGCTTTACTAATGGAGCATTAATGTCATATATCACAACAGGGTAATTTTTTTCTAAGTGCATATCCAGGGGTGGGCAACCATGGTCTTCAAAGTTCACAATCCTCCTTTCATTGTATGTAAATTGATCTTGTGCATATTCATGGTGGAAATCTTGAAAATCCAACTTGATTGTGTCCCTTGAGCACTCCAATTGACTACTCCTGTGTATAATTCACATTAATGGCATGCTAATTTGTATTAACATACTGTATGTTAGTCCATTCAAGCACATTAATTGCTCTACCTGAAGCAATAGAAAATGGAGTGACTTGTTCATGGTCATGAGCAGCATGGGTGAGAAGAGCAGGAACTGAACTATGGCTTCTTAGCCAATTCCTTTAATATAGCAACCCTGTCCTGGAGACCCCCCAGCCAGTTGGGTTTTCAAGAAATCCCTAATGAATATGCATGAGAGAGATTTGCATATAATGGAAGTGACAGATATGCAAATCTCTCTCATACATATTCATTAGGGATATCTTGAAACCCTACTGGCTGGGGGGTCCCTAGGACAGGGTTGAGAACCACTGGTCTAGCAGTTCTGAACCCAGTCTTCAAGTCAAATTCGGTCAGCCAGCCAGATTTTCAGAATAACCATGATAGATATATATAAAATAGATAGCATGCACTGCCTGCATTAAATGCAAATCTATTTCATGCATATTTATTGTGGATATGTTGAGAATTTGACTGGCTGGGTGTACCAAAAAAACTGGATTAAGTACCACAACTCTAATTAAGCTGCTAGTCAGCTCCTGACTCTACACTCTCTACTTACCTTATGTCCTCTGCAGTACCCTAACCAAGCAAGCTGTGATACTTTTCCTGGGACCAGCAAAAGAATTAAAGATTCTGTTATACCTCAGCTTAGAGACCACAACACATCTGAAGGAGCGACCAATCTAATCTTGAAAGCTCGTCTGATTAAGCTGTTAGTCCAATATGAGGAAATCACAGCTCATAAACAATTCTAACTTGTATGAAAATTAGATTTTCAGGTTATGTGTTGGTAGAGGGCTGCCAGATGGCTCTAGATTATCAGGACAGGTTGATTTGGTCCTAGTTTTACTCTACTGCCTACATGGTTTTGCAATTCTGGTGAGCTTAAATCAGGGTTTCTCGACCCAGTTTTCAGAAACCCCAAGCCAATCTGGTATTCAAGATAATCATAATGTATATACATGAGATAAATTGTATGCAAATCTATCTCATACATATTCATTGTGGGTATCCTGGGTTTTAGGACTGAGTTGAGAACCCATGAACTAGAGTGACCACTTGGATCCTGTTCATGTGGAAGACAACTTGTGTTGCAATTTGATTGATCATGAAATGTTAATGTTTCTTTTGGATTCAATAGGAATTAGAGAATGACACGATGACAAAATTCATCACCGTTCCCGTCCCCACGGATAACCGTGGGAAATAATCCCATGTCATTTTCTAGTGTCTATTTCAATCTCAGTCCTTCTACACCAGCATTCTTCAAAGCAAAGCTTGTGGGTCAGTGGTTGAGGCCATTCATACTCTGATTCTTCCCTCTCTCCTTAAAGAATGAAATGAAGATGGTTTCCCGCGGTTATCCGCGGGGACGGGAACGGTGATGAATTTTGTCACCGTGTCATTCTCTAATAGGAATATCAGGAAAAGTCCTGAATTGGTTCAAGTGTTTTCTTCAAGCTAAATCTTATTCGGTGAAGTGGAATAATACCGTATTGGAGACCTGGAAAATAGATTCTGAGGTTCCACAGGAATCCTCATTCTCACCCATTCTTTACAATAGGGTAATGGTAACATTTGGGGCTTTCCTACATATCTGCCATGCTACAAATGTGGATGATATCATCATCCTAGCACTTTATGACACATTTTCATGTGCTGTTACTCAAATTCAAGAAAGTTGGGGGGTTTTCAGTGAATGAATGGGCCAACATGGTGAAACTGAATACTTCTAAAACTAAGATTATGTGGTTTGGTCCACCAACCTTTGTACCACACCCCTCCCCCCGTATTATTTTTTCAGGGGACAAATTTACCCTGGATTCACAACTATCGATAAATATTCAGATAAACAATTTGGTTCATACAAAACTTTATAGATTGAAAAAGTTAAATAGGGTCAGGCATTATTTTTCAGTTGAGCATATGACAGTCTTGGTCCAGGTAGTCACTTGATTATTGTAACCTACTATATATTAGGTGCTCTAATATCTACCTGGACCATCTTCAATTACTGCAAATTGTGACAGCAAGATTTAATTTTGGTCTCAAACGGCAAGATAGAATGTCTTCCACTCTATAAGCTCCACTGGCTACCTGTTCGGGCTCAGTGTAAATTTAATGTGTGGACTATAGTTTTCAGGATATTTCATGCTGTAGTCCCTTCCTATTTACCTGATTAAGATTGCTGAAGAGTCAATGGCTTTCAAATGATCTATTACTTTTCTTTCCATCTACTCGTAAGATATATTTTAAGTGTTTTTGGATGGCATCTTTCTCCTATTAAGCTGCAAAACTTTGGAATTCTATTTCTTCAACTTTAAGAACTGCAGTGGAGCTGGTAGGGGAACCCCAATCAGATGATTGTGGCTAGCCAACAGGGAAGCTCTGATCAGCTGATTAGTGCTCTGTAGCTGACAGGGGAAGCCACAAATCAGCTGAGCTGGCAGTTGCTGCTTTCCCCTCTGCTGGCTCTTAGCTAATTGCAGCTCCAGAGTCACCATCAGCTGGGCAGAAGGGGAGAAAGGCAGCTGCAGTATTTTGATTTGGAAGTGAGGGTGCAGCTATTGTGTGTGTGTTGTGTGAGTGTACAAGACACAACAGCTACTGGCAGCACCAGAGCTGCCAGAAAAATTTCCCCATAAAAGACGGAGGGGGGGGCATTTCCTTTAGTGTATCACAAGGAGAGCTCATTAGAATACTAAAACTAATGTGCTTCTTGTAATGCATTTGCATAGGGATCTCGATGGCTGCTCCGAGAATCGATATAGCCATGGAAAACCCTTTTGTGCATCAGAAGCTGAGCTTTTGTACCAGTAAGACTGCTTTAACGAGTCATATCAGCATGGATAGTTACGACCTGGTTACTATACGGGGAAAATGGAATAGAAAACCCAAGTTCTTTTGTTCATTTTACTGAGATTGTCTGAAAACTGGATAGCTTTTATCTAGCATAGGGGTGGGCAACCATGATCCTCGAGAGCCACAACCCAATTTGGTTTTCAAGATTTCCATAATGAGTATGCATGAGATTGATTTGCATGTACTCCTACCATTGTATGCAAATAGATGTCATGCATATTCATTGTGGAAATCTTGAAAACCCAATTGAATTGCAACCCTCGTGAACTGGATTGAAGTCAACAGATTGACGTCATCTTAAACTTTGTTCTCTGCTTTCACTGTACAGGAAGGGAGCAATACTGTAGCAGGATGGCTCTGTTTAGGTATTCCCAATACTCAGGGCTGGCTCAAGTGACTGTGGTGCCCTGATCCAATTTTGCAATCTGGTATCTTTCCTTCTCTTCCCCCCCCCCCATGATCTGGTGTCACTCCCTCCCACTGGACCAGGTGAGGCACTAACTCAGGGCACTGGTGGCACTGAGGATAAAAAGTGCCAAAATCCCAGTTCAGCATCTATCTCCAAAACTTTGATGGCAAAGCAGAAAGGGATTTCAGGTCTCACCTGCCAATAATGCAAGTAGCTAGTATATTTTATAAGAACTTTTTCTTCAAAAATTGTATTTCCTCCCCTCTTTCCTATTGTTTCCTGTGGTTTTAAAAAGCAATTACCCATGTAGGTCTGATTAATGTATTATGTATAAGTGATTTCTCTAAAATCATATTTTTAGTCATATAATATGACTGAATGTTCTTTTATAACTTGTTTTTAAGTGTACATCGCTTAGAATGTTTTAAATAGGCGATCCATCAAAAATAAAGTGAACTTGAACTTGAACTTGAACTTGAACTTTATCTTTTGTACAACGCTTTGTAATTTGGAAAAGCTTTCAATCAAATAATATGAATAAACTTGAAACTTGAACCCTAGCATAAACCTTCATCAGTGTGCATAAATTAAGTCACACCCATTTATGCTAGGTTTGTGGCATGTATTGCATGCAATTTACAGTATTCTATATGTTGAATGGGTAAATGGGAGGCACCCTTATGTCCACCAATGCTGAAATTTAAGTGCCGTTTACAGAATTCTCCCCTAATGTTCATACTCAGGCAACACACATCCTGAATTCTGGAAGGAACTGCAGTCAATATGAAGCTAGGCTAGATAGGAGTCTGGAATATTTGTAGAAAAGAGGGAAAACTCAGGGTAATTGCAAATGTATTGTAGAAGCCTGTTCTTCTTGATTCAGGCAGTCATTTTGTTATTTTTTACAACCCAGAAATAATTCGCAAATATCAAAACCTAGATGTCAACAGATGCAGAAGAAAGCTGTAAAATTAATATGCCACAGTAGAAGAATACAGTATACAACAGTCCACATTAAATAGTCATCATAGCAGGAGGAGATCTGTGTGGTATACAGGATCTTCAGACTGCGAAATGAGTAGCTTAACTCGATCTGACCGCAATTCTACTTGATCCGCCTAACATACTTTTCATATCTTACTTAACTGTTGGGGAACATTGAGTCAAAGTGCCATCATCCATCATCCATTGAGAATGTCAGAGTTTTGTGACTACTATCAGCAGTCCATCACTCATAGAAACCTGAAAACTATGACTCTGTAGATTTGGTGCCACAAGATAAATCCAATACTTTCTTGTACTATATTAATAAGTTAAAAAAGATCAAATATAACACGATAAAACAGATGAATGTAAAAAAGATGAATATAAGAAAGTTAAGTAAGATATGAAAAGTATGTTAGGCAAGTCAATGAGAATTGCGGCCAGATCGGGTTAAGTTACATGTTTGGCAGTCTGAATATCCTGTATACCAAACATATCTCTTCCTGCTATAATCACTATTTAATGTAGACTGTTGTATATGCTATATGAATATTAATAGTAGCCATGATATTGCTGCTGGATTGACAAAAGAAGAATGACAGCATGGGTATGTCTCAGCCCATTTGCTGTTCCGCTGGGTAATAGACAGCCAGGACAGACCAGGACTGGGTCCATTCTGAGGAAGTCACCTGACATGCTGTAAGATCAGGTGATAGGCAGTATGAATAATGGCTTTAAAAAGAGAACAAGGAGCCTATTATGAGGGAGTGAAAGTGAAAATTACACATTTCCTGATGAAGGGTGAGGAACAGAGCAAAAAATGCAGCCTGTTCCAGACCAATGCAGCTACGAATCGGAGACTAAAAGGATGTAAACAGAGGCATGAAGGCAAGATGAATCATTCGGGGCTATACACCAGAAAACACTAGATGTGGAGAACTAGAAGTAATGTATAATTTCTCTCATCATCTGGGTTGACCCTGCCTTTCTGCTGAAAAAGATTACAGACATGAAATATTCATTCCGGCAATAGATTTGCCAAGTCAGCTGGATAATTTTGTTCCATAAGATACCTCTTACATGCCCCTTTTAGACATTCTGGAGGACAAATGACCCAGAAGACATCCAAATTTCTAGTTTTGAAAATTGGTGCTTCGATGTTTTGGCAAACAAAATGTTCAAGTGCCAACACAGGCAGTTTTTTGGACTTTTTGTGTTTTGATTATGCCCCTAATAGAAACAAAGAAAACAAATGTATAGCATAGAAAAACGAAGGCAGATAAAGATCATTTGGCCTATCTAGCCTACCTATTCATGCCATTTACTTTCCCTTCCTTTCCCTTAGAGATTCAATGTACTTGTCCCAAGATTTCTTGCATTCAGAAACATTTTTTTTCCACCACCTATACCAGAAGGCCATGCCACTCATTCACCATCCATTCTGTGAAAACGTACGAACGATTTCTTCTGAGTCTATTCTCTTTCACCTTCATCCTATGCTCCTCATTCCAGAGCTTCCTTTCAATTGATAGAAACTCACCTCCTGTGCATTTGTGCCATGTAAGTATTTAAATGTCCCATCTTATCTCCCCTCTCCTACATTTTTTTCCAAAGTATACATATTGAGATCTTTAAGTTTCTTCTCAAATGCTTTATGATGAAAACCTCCAACCATTTTAGTAGCTGTCCTCTGAACCGAGTCCATCCTGTTTATATCTCTTTGAAGGTATGGTTTCCTGAATTGTACCCAATATTCTAAATGAGGTCTCACCAGAGCCTTATACAGGAGCATCATTTCCTTCTTTTTTCTACTGGCCATTCTTCTCCCTGACAAAGCATGGATACCTGGGACACTCTGAACAAAGCATACCTGGACACTCTGGGACAAAGCATACCTGGGACACTCTGAACTGAAAATGGCAACTTCCAGTTTATACTTGATAAAAAGAGCTCTCAGGCTACAGCTTGTGTGTGGGCAGTGACAGCAGGAATCAGGGAGTGGGGGTGGTGTGGTGGGGGCATATAATGATTTCCTGCCTAATTGGCGCTGAAACATAATAAGTGTTGCTGGTTGTGAAGGACTGTCAGAGATGTAATGTTGCCTTCCCATGTCCCCATGGCTAATGGGTGTGCAGTAGCTATTTCTGTACATGGGGAATTATTTTCAGCATGTCTGTCCTTACTGGTTTCCTGCCTCTGCTATATTAAAAAAAATGTTATGGACGTCACAGCTCTTCACACAGGAAACCTTCCCTCCCATTCACCCACTGAATTTAATCACTACAGCCCTTGAGTGAGCAAAGCATCTGATGTGTTTATCTTACACTCATTTTAGGAAGGAGAGTGAGACTGCAGTATAGAGGTTAACGGCTTGGACTGCTTCATTTCTGAGAGGCTGAGCGTAGAGGTTCTTGTTTCTGATCATTTGTGGCCCTGACATTTGTTATCTGCAGTCCTGATTACCTACTAACTAATAGAACGCAATACAATGGGATGGGATATAAAATACCAGGCAGATGTATCTTGTGTTTGATATGGGATGGGGGAAGTATGTGTTTTTGCTACTTGGCTACTGCATCTTCTCTTCTGGCTAGTTATTGGAACTGCTGACTAAAGTCCAAGCTCACACACAGTTACCCATAATTATGAATCACAAATAGTATAACTTAGAAACATGATGGCAGATAAAAGCCAAATCGCCCATCTAGTCTACCCATCTGCAGTAATTATTATTTCTTCCTCGCCTAAGAGATCCCACGTGCCTATCCTATGCTTTCTTGAATTCAGACATAGTCTCTGTCTCCACCATTTCTTCCGGGAGACTGTTCCATGCATCTACCACCCTTTCTGTAAAATATATTTCCTTAGATTACTCCTGAGCCTATCACCTCTTAACTTCATTCTATGCCCTCTCATTGCAGAGCTTCCTTTCAAATGAAAGAGACTCGATTCATGCACATTTATGCCACATAGGTATTTAAAGGTCTCTATCATATTTCCCCTCTCCTCTAAAGTATACATAGTGAGATCTTTAAGTCTATCCCCATATGCCTTATGATGAAGACCACATACCATTTTAGTAGACACCATCCTGTTTATATCCTGGACCAACTCCATCCTGTTTACATCTTTTTGAAGGTGCAGCCTCCAGAATTGTACACAATATTCTAAATGAGGTCTCACCAGAGTCTTATACAGGGGCATCAATACCTCCTTTTTCATACTGGCCATACCTCTCCCTATGCACCCCAGCATCCTTCTAGCTTTTGCTGTCACCTTTTCAATCTGTTTGGCCACCTTTAGATCATCACATACAAACACACCCAAGACCCGCTCTTCTGTCATGCACATAAGTTCTTCACCCTCTAAACTGTACTGTTCCTTTGGGTTTTTGCAGCCCAAACTGTACTGTTCCTTTGGGTTTTTGCAGCCCAAATGTATGAACTTGCATTTCTTAGCATTAAATTCTAGCTGCTAAATTTCAGACCATTCTTAGAGCATGACAAGGGGGAAAAATTTGTCCCTGTCACCACGACCACCGTCCCTGTCACCATGACCACTGGCCCCGCCCTGTCCCTGCAACCACTGAACCCACCCCATCCCTGTCCCCGTGACCACTGTCCCCGTAGCATCCATACTGCAATATTTAGCTTATTCCTTCCTTATAAATCAACTGCTGAACTAGAGAAAAAGATGTTCAGCTGGCAGGGCTTTGTTTATAAATTTTTATCAACTAATATACTACTTTATCCTAAAGCAAAAAAAAGAAAAGAAATATAATTTTTTTTTCTACCTTTGTTGTCTAGTTTCTGCTTTTCTCATCTTCTCATTCATTTCCCTTCAGTGTCTGTTCCTCTCCACCCCACCTTCCCTCCCTCTCTCTCTTCCCCATTTCCCTTCAGCGTCTGTTCCTCTCCACCACATCTTCCCCAGTTCCCTTCAACATCTGTTCCTCTCCACCCCGCCTTTCCTCCCTTTCTTCCTTCCTGCCCCTTACCTTTGTTGCGAGTGATTTCTTAAATTTCCTTCCTACGAACAGCCAGAGCACTGAAGTTGCGTGTGGCTGCAGAAAAGGTCATCTCTGATGCAACTTCCGGTTGCATCAGAGATGACCTTTACGGCAGTTACACACGATTTCAACGCTTTGGCTGCTTGTAGGAAGGAAATTTAGAAATCTCCCACCACGAAGTTAAGGGGCAGGGAGGGAGAAAGGGAGATGCTCGGACGGGGCGGCGGTGGTGATAAGTAAGGAGGGAGGGAGATGATTGAACGGGGTGGCGGCAGTGGTGATCGAGCTGCAGCAGCAGCGGTGATCTGTAAGGAGGGAGGGAGCGCGATTGGTGACTGCGCGCGTTCCCTCTCTTAACTGCGGAGAAAAGGCCATTCACCATTCCATGGGGCGGTGAATGGCCTTGTCCCCGTAGCCGCAGTGAACACTGTTTTTTCCCCACCATTTTTCGGGTTACCCTTGGTTACCCATGGCTTACTGCGGGTAACAGCCACCGTGTCATTCTCTACATTCTTCAAGCTTCGCTAGGTCTTTCTTCATGTCATTCACACCATCCAGGATGTCTACTCTATTGCAGATTTTGGTATCATTCGCAAAGAGGCAAATCTTACCTGACAGCCCTTCAGCAATATCGCTTATAAAAATGTTAAAAAGATGTATTTTAAACATCTAGCCTATATCCTGCTCCTTTTCCTCTTCTCTATGCAATCACCCTAGCCAACTGCTGTTTCTTTTCATTGTTAGGGACTTTTCTTCTCTCAGTCCACAGTACTCAACAATCTCTCTGGATTGTAATGCAACCAGCTCTTGAGTCCTACCATTTTTCACAGCAGAACATACACATGAGCTCTCACTCCTCTGCGCCCTTCCTCTTCTGTTTCCTGAGGCATGGAACACTTTAGCACTTTCACTCTCCTATTTTGAGGCACAAAGCCAATGTCAGACATGCTGGGACCCAGGACAGAAATTAGAGGGGGGTTAGGGGGGTCTCCAAAGGCCACTGATAGTCTGTGCCTTCTTCAGCTTCAGACAGGCTTAGGCCCCCTGTGGCACAGGGGCCAAGAGTACTTGCTCCATTTGCACTCCCTTAACACCAATCCTGTTGAGAGGCCCTGCCTTATTATCCTCGTCTTATTCCTTTTACTGAAACTTTGTGCTCCTAGAATTAAGCAGAGGTTTTTGCTTACAGCCCTCACTCCAAACACCACTTTTTCCTAGAACAGGCCCTATTCCTGGACTTTCACTTTTCCACTTTCTCCTTGGTATCTGATATAGAGGACCAAACTCCTTATCGGATCCCTGGGCATTAAGCACACTTCTTTACCACCTACTTCTTTGGACTTCCTTTTGCAAAGTACCTTGCAGCCCTCACCTTTATAATTTCTTCCAATTTTAAAATAACAATTCTGTTCCTTTTGCCTTGGAATGTTAATTAACTCACAGGGGTTGAGTGCACTACTAGAATATTCCTTTCAGAAGTTTATTCACAGAAGGAGAATCCTTCATCATACTGACAACACCTCTTGGTGTGACTGCATAGTTTCTCCAGACTAACACAGTCTTGTAATACGAGTACATACAATATATATGCGTCACATCATCACAACTGAGCCGTTGGTTCTTCTCTCTCTGACGCTGCGGGAGTGTAGTGACTGTTCTAAACGAGCGAGGTCTTGCAATATGAGTACATATAGTATTTTGTATTCGTTTTTGGGTTGTGGAACGAATCGTCTGAGTTTCCATTATTTCCTATGGGGAAATTCGCTTTGATATAAAAGTGTTTTGGATTACAAGCATGGTTTCAGAACGAATTATGCTCGCAAAGCAAGGTTTTATTGTAATTGGTAAACTAAGGCTGGCCTAAAATATCTCTACTGGAACTGGATACGTTGGCAGCCATGCTGTGATGGAATATGCATTTTGTGCAGAATGATCAGGTCAATAGCAGAGTTTGAAATCTCCATTGTTTGTTTCCTTCATTTGTAAATTGAAGTTGGATTTTGAATGAACAGCCCTCTTCCTTTGCAATTTGTACTTGTAATAGGAGTCTGTAGTCTCGCTCTTTCAGGACTGAGGCCAAAGGTGAGAGGTAACAAAAAGAAAACAAGCATCAGGTGGAGGAAGAGACACTTAGCCAGATGATGACTTTCCAGAAGCTAAATAAGTTAATGCTCGCAGATTGAAAGTTGCTGTCATCATCCAGCAATGTGATTTTAAAAAGAGGCAGAAGAAACATACCATCACAACTGTAGAGATAGAGGAGAATCAGAGACTGTCCCAGGTCCCAAGCTTTGGGTGCATCTCAACTGCTGTGGTACTTTGCTCTGTAGAAACAAAGGTTACCTTATAGTCAACCACTATAGTTGTTTTGAATTTGCTACAAAACATCATGGCCCATAGTCTATGATTGGCGCTTTAATTTAGGTGCAGGTGGGCACCCTAGCGGGCCCTAAGTTAAGTACAAAATGCCATTTAAAAGAACTTATAAGAACATAAGATTTGCCGCTGCTTGGTCAGACTAGTGGTCCACCGTGCCCGGCAGTACGCTCACACGGCGGCCCTTAGGTCAAAGACCAGTGCCCTATTTGAGTCTAGCCTTACCTGCGTATGTTCTGTTCCAGCAGGATCTTATCCAACCTTTTCTTGAATCCCTGAAGGGTGATTTCCCCTATAACAGCCTCTGGAAGAGCGTTCCAGATTTCTACCACTCTTAAGGTGAAGAATAACTTCCTTACGTTTGTACGGAATCTATTCCCTTTTAACTTTAGCGAATGCCCTCTCGTTCTCTTCACCTTGGAGAGGGTGAACAATCTCTCTTTCTCTACTAAGTCAATTCCCTTCAATATCTTATATGTTTTGATCATGTCCCCTCTCAGTCTCCTCTTTTCAAGGAAGAAGAAGCTCAGTTTCTCTAATCTCTCACTCTACGGCAACTCCTCCAGTCCCTTAACCATTTTAGTTGCTCTTCTCTGGACCCTTTCATGTACGGTGACCAGTGTTGGATGCAGTATTCCAGGTGGGGACGTACCATGGCCCGGTACAAAGGCATGATAACCTTTTCAGATCTGTTTGTGATCCCCTTCTTAATCATTCCTAGCATTCTGTTTGCCCTTTTCGCCGCCGCCAACGCCTCACATTGCACGGACGGTTTCATTGACTTGTCTACAAGTACACCCAAGGCTCTTTCCTGGGGGCTCTCTAGGAGTATAGCACCAGACATCCTGTATTCGTGCATATGATTTTTGTTACCGACATGCATCACCTTGCACTTATCCACATTGAACCTCATTTGCCATTTCGCAGCCCATTCCTCAAGTGTGTGTATGTCTCGTTGTAGGACTTCACAATCCTTCTGTGTCCTCAGTACTCTGAATAACATTGTATCATCCGTAAATTTAATCACCTCACTCATCGTGCCAATTTCTAGGTCATTTATAAATATGTTGACGAGCACAGGCCTGTGCACCAAACCCTGCAGCACCTACCAGCACCTAAAAAAATGATGCCAGAATCTTGCCGCAGAGGTGCTTTAAGACACCTAATACCACTATAGGCATGGCTTACGCTGCAAGTGGCATTAGGTGCTGTATAGCACCTCCGTAGGTCTTGAAAATTCTGGCCTACATTCCGGTGCCTACCATTCCCAAAGGTGAGATTCCATAAACGGCACCGTTACGTAATTAATGCGTGGTCAGTGGCCGCTTTTAAGACGGCCACCAAGAATAGCACCATTTATAGAATCTGGGCCCTTAAGCCCAGTGCTTATTTGGTCTTTTTGAATCCTTGAAACTGTACTTTGGAGTACTGTTAATTGCAATTTATATAAAAAGTGTGATATGAAAAATAGATGATTAGAAAGTTTATGTGGCCTCTAGATTAATGCAGATCAGTCGAAGATAGTCTTAAGGGGTGGGCAACCATGGTCCTCGAGGACCACAATCCATTTGGGTTGCCTAGAATTTCCACAATGAATATGCATGAGGTCTAATTGAATACAAGAGAAGCAGTACATGCAAATCAATCTCATGTGTCATTAATGCCAGAGTGTCATCTCATTGGCTTTTCACATGTTAAACTTAATGAAAGCAATGGAAGATCCGGCCTTCTCCATGTACTTGGATGCAGAGAAGGCCTTTGTAGAGTGGACCTTCATGTATCAAGCAATGGATTGGCTTGGTGTAGGATCTGGATTTATTTAAATGATTCAAACCCTGTATATATAATCTGCCCTTCTGCCAGATTATATATATACTTTTTCAGAGCATTTTCGTCTGGAGAGGGGAGTTAGACAAGGGTGTCCTCTATCCCCTTTGCTTTTTGACATTGTTCTGGAACCCTTGTTATTGGCTATTCAACAGGCAAAGGAGATACAAGGTATTCCTTATGCAGGTCGTCAATATAAGGTCTCTGCTTATGCAGATGATATTTTGCTTCATTTGAAGAATCCTGAATATACCATTCCACATTTACTAGATTTGATTGACCGATTTGGAAAATTTTCTGGATATAAAATAAATTGGAGTAAATCGGAGGTTCTTCCGCTATATGTACATTGTTGTGTAAGAGGATTATTTGATTCATTCCCTTTCCTTTGGAAGGAAGACAGTATAAAATATTTGGATTCAAAAACGCTGAAAGATACAATGAGAGTAAATGAAAAATCTTTATTGCTGTAGGTCACAGAATTGTGTGAGCAATGGAACCCGTTACATCTTTCTTGAAACTGTCATGATGATGATTTTGCCTGTAATTTGCTACCAAATGAGTATGTTGCCAGTTTATTTTCAAGGCCCTTTTATAAGAAATTAAATAGTATTCTTCCTAAATTTATTTGGCTGGGTAAAACTGCCAGAATAGCTGTAGTATCTTTACAAAAACCAATTGTGGCGGATGGGGTAAATTTCCCAAATTTTTATAGGTACCATCAGGCCTATATACTGCGTCAGGGTATGTATTGGATCCTTCCTGAGCTCATGGAACATCTCCATGATTGGCTTTACTTAGAAAGGCTACTTATGTCCCCATTATGATTATGTAATATGGTGAGTATCAAATTGCCCAGAATTTATAAGGACAATAGTATCTTATTTGCCACATGGAGCACTTTAAAATTTATTAACAACTTAACAAAGATTCCAGTAGAAAAATCCATGTGTCAGTACTTATGGTTGAACTCCAAGATTCAAATTGGCGAGTCTAAGATCCTCTGGAAGCACTGGTTGCAGGCAGGTATACGTTCGCTAGATGATGTGATATCTAATGAAAAATGCTTGATTTTTCACGACTGCAACAATCATTCGGTATTTCAAAATCTCAAATATATAAGTGGTTGCAGTTGAAGCAAGCCATTCAGAAGGGGTTCCCTGACTGGCGATATCTAAAAAATCAGTATAGCTTGCCGGGCCTATGCTTCTAGACAGATTTGCTCGGGCATCAGGCAGCCAAGTGGTATAAATTAATATCTGGCTATATGAATAAGAAACCAAAAACAAGTTTGAGAGATATTTAGAGCACTGAGATTAAGCAGCAGATTTCTGCTACTCAATGGCCACAGATTTGTTCTTGGAAGATGAGGTGTACAGCATCAGCATCTATGAGACAAGCCTGGTCTTTTTGTTGTATAGAAGTTTTTGGACCCCTGTTCGTTTGCAGAAATTAGTTCTAAGTCAAATAGATGCTGGCACTGTCATCTCGATATAGGGACACTGATCATCTATTGTTCTATTGTCTTTTGATACTCACTTTTTGGAGATCTATATGGGGACATATTACTCTGATTCTGGAGACTGTGGTTCTGCTGTCATATGAAGCGGTACACTGTTATCTCCTACATCTCCAGTAGACAGGCATAAAAACAGGTTATTGGGTATAATGACTGGGGTAGCCATACAAATGATTAGAAAAACTGGAATTGTGACCGCTTAAATTTCATTGAGTGGTGGAATTCGATATGCTTGTGTTATCATTACAAGAAAATGATGTCTGAACAAAGAGGTAATATTAAGTGGTTTAATCTGATGTGGGGTCCATTGACCAATTTTATTGATTCTAATTGAATGGTTTTTCCCTTTACTTTTGGTTATACTTTTTACATCCAGGGAAGGGGTGGGTGGGTGGGAGGGAGAAGGATAATGTATAGGGACTGGTTTATTTAAGAGTTGTTAGTACTATTGTATGAGTATCTTGAATATATTGAAATCAGGGAAGAGGGGATGAAAATTATTCTTATGTATTTCACTGATGGATATAAGTGCTGTTTTTTCAGGCAACTTGTTATGCAATTTTTGTATGCACTGTTTTTAGAATGAAAATGAATAAATATATATATATATAAACTAGTCTTTAAGCCCGTTACATTAATGGGTGCTAAAATAGATATGTGTGTCTGTCTTTCTTTCTTTTTTTCTCTCTCTCTCTCTCTTTCCTTGGCTGCTTTCTGTCTGTCTGTCTTTCTTTCTGTCTCTCTCTTTCCTCGGCTGTCCACCACCACCCCTTCCCTGCTCCCCCTCTCCCTTCCTTTTACCTCCCCTGTGTCCAGCAGCACCCCTTCCCTGCTCCCCCTGTCCAGCAGCAGCCCTTCTCCCTTCGTTTTACATCTCCCCTGTCTAGCAGCACCCCTTCACTGCTCCCCCTATCCAGCAGCACCTCTTCCCTGCTCTCCCTATCCAGCAGCACTCCTTACTTGCCCCCCTGTCCATCTTCCATGCTCCGCCTGTCCAGCATGCGGCTTCCTTGTCGTTTGCTTCTGCCCTCCTCTTCTTTAAATTAGCCTGCTTAGGATCCCGGCTGATAGTAGCGAACCTCGCAGGCTGCTCTGCACCTCGGTAGCACGTTCCCTCTGATGCGATTGCGTACTTCAGAGGGAACGTGCTACCGAGGTGCAGAGCGGCCTGCGAGGTTCTCTACAGCCGGTCGCGAACCTCAGCAGGCTGCTTTGAAGAGGAGCAGTGATGTCGGCAGCGGTTGGTGAGTGAGGGCGGGAGGGGAGAGTCGCTGGCGTGTTCCCTGCCTTCGTGTTCAAAAATGGAATTCGGCATGGAGGGACACAGCACAGCGGCAGCGATCACAAAACCCTAAGTGCGCTTGAGCGCTTAGGGTTTTATTATAGAGGATGCATTGATACAAAAAAACACAACAAACCAGTCCATGATTAACAATGTGGCAGAGCCTGAAACAGAAAGGGTTATTGTGACTAAGATGTTCAAATTGGATTCTTTCCTGGCCGCAAGAGACATTAGCATGCCTTAGACTTTAATTCTTTGTATATACCTTCTTCAAAGAGACTGCTACTGTGATGACAGAGGAAATATAAGCATGTCTTTGGAGAATTCTTATCCCACTTCAATAAAAGTTATCATAACAAAGAAAAAGCCTAATGCACTAATGAAAACCATGTCCTGTGCCAAAATCACCAACGGTATGTGTTAAATGGGATTGTGCATGTCATTTGCCCATTTAGCATGTAGAATTTAACCATGAGTTTCACAATAGTTAAAAGTCATTTGCCTGGGTAAAATGACCTTTTTAAAACTACATAACTACCTTTCACGTACAGCCTGGCTGCCCTAGATAAACCTGCTCTTGCTATTAGAAGCTAAGCAGGGTCAGGCCTGGCTAGTATCTGGATGGGGGACTGCTGGGGAATACCATGTGCAGTAGGCTGTAGGGCCCTATGTTGGGCAGCAGCAAAATAGTGGAGCCACACACTGTACAGGAGAAGGTAATGGCAAACCACTCCTGTACTCTGCCTTGAAACATCACAAGGGGGATTCCTCACTGTGCATGCAGCCATGGGTCAGTGGTCAACTCAGAGGCATACACACACCTATCCATCAAGTAGCTAAAAGGACATGCATTGCAAAATGAGTTACTTTCTAAAGTTATTTCCTTAGAGGCCTCTCTATTTGAAGAGAGGATTTCTGAGGCAGTGGAACTTTGCTCTGTCCAGAACAATGATCTCTCTTTCAATTATCTGTAGGAATACCTTTTTTGGCTAAAATTGAATTAAAAACAAAAGGGCAAAGTGATGCAATCATAAAGTAATTCTGAGAAGTACTGCTTTAGCCTGGAAGATTTTTATCAGGCTGACTTGGGCTTTATTAAAATCAGTCAGCTTTTCTTTGAAGTGTTTCCCTGTCCCTTTTATTACATCAAGGTGTGACTTCTGTTCAAATGTTCAAAGCACAGATCAAAATTGAGGAACCTTCAGTTCTTCTTAAGAACAAGAGTTTCTATGGAAATCAGGTAACAAAGGGACACTTCCTAAGCATTCTTTTAACTGGACTTAACTTATCTGGTCCCCAACTTATCTCAAAACTGTTGCCATAGCAAAAGACAGAAAGCATCTGTAAATTATGACTCATTGGTCGTTCCAGCACAGAGTTGTGTTATAGAAGCTCACATGATGCTGGTTGCATAGAGTGGTCTAGGCACTGCTGGACTGCAGAATTTCATGATGACAGGGCATTGCCAAAAGTCTAGTTGCACATTTAAAGCTGTACATTTGGGCTGTGTTTTCAGGTGGTTTTCAACGAGATGGACAGTTATGTGTTTGGTAATCCCTTATGAAGCAAACAGAAAAGAGTTTCCAAATTTGCTGATTCAGAGCGGATGCAGAAATTTGAATGTATTTGGCAGGTCCGCTGTTTCCATGCTTTCCTTATGTAGAGATTGTGGAAGAAAAGCACATAGATTTAAGTATTCAAAGAGCCGTTGAGTGATGTGGAGGGCCATTTTCAATATGATGTCTAAGCCCGACTTTGGACGTTTTTGGTAGCACGTCCAATAGCGAGTAGAGAAAATGTCCATTTTCAAAACTGCAAAACATCTATCTTGTTTTTGTGAAAATGATCATTTCTAGACGTGTTCACCCTTAGTGCATTTATCTATTTTGACCATTTTTCAAAAACAAAATATTCAAATGTAAAAATGTACAAAAATAAGCCATTGAGAGAAAGGAGAGGTCAGAATTTTTAGTGGATTGGCTACATAGGCATCCTAACTGAGCAATGGAGCACCCTAGGGCAGTAGCATACTAAGGGGGAAGGTCCATGCCGGGCGCCATCTTGGTGAGGGTGCAAGCACCCTTCCTTCTCTCTCTCTCCCCCCCCCCACTTCCATGTGTACACATCGCTTTCTTTCTCCCGTACCTCCAATGTTCCTGGCACAAGCAGCAACCCCCCAACCTGCTGTCGTGTCAGCATCATCTCTTCCTTTGATGTTACTTCCTGGATCCACACCTAGGAAGTGACGTCAGAGGAAAAGCCGACACTGGCACAACAGCAGCTTGAGGGTTGCTGCTCATGTCAGGAATGTTACAAAGGTACGGGGGAAGGGAAGCGGCACGCTTGTGGCAGGAGGGAGCGGGGAAGGAGCGTGTGGAGGTGGGGGGTGGGGTGGGGAAGAGGGTGGGGGAGGGATGCCACCACCCCGGGAGCCTCTCACCTTGCTACACCACTGCCCTAGGGGGCACTGCAGTGAACTTCACCATAACCCCCTTATATTGTATGGAAAGCCCTCCAAAACCCAACCCAAACCTTTTGTACCCACTTGTCTCTCACCCCAATAGCCCTTATGCCTACAGGTATCACCTATATGTCAGTACAGAAGGGTTTTGGTGGGTACACAGTTTCCACCACAGGTGTACTAGATAGAATGGGATATGGGCCTAGGTTCACTTCTCTGGGATCCACTGCACTATCAGGCTACTCCAGACACCTTTTGCTGTTCTACGAGGACTGGCCATAACATCTGCAGCTGTCATAGAACAAAGTATGTACTGTTTCTTTCACATCTTTGGGGGGTAGGAAGGGGATCAGTGACCATTGAGGGAATGTGTGTGCATGTGTGTGTATGTATGTGTGTGTGTGTGTGTTTGTGTGTGTGTGGGGGGGGGGGGGGGGCGCTATGCCTTTATGCCTCCAGTAGTTATCTGATCAGTATGTGCACCTTTTTCTTCCTTATTCGTGTTTCAAACAGGTCTAGCCCCAAACGTCCAAACTGGATGTCCTGGATGACTTATGGTATGTTCAATTATGGCAGAAAAACATGCAAGTCATAAGCTCACCCTAGTCCTGTCCAGAGCACACCTCTAATACGCCCCCCTTCAGATTTAGATGAACTACTGAACAGCATAGATGCATTTGTCTAGAAAATAGGTTCTGAAAATAAGGAAATGGAAGGTTTTGGTGAGAAAAATATCTGCTATTGATGCCACTTTTGGGACGTCTTTCAATTTTGAAAATGAGACTCAAAGGGCTCCTTTTACTAAAATGCGCTAGCGTTTGTAGCGCACTTACGAAATTACCGTGCGCTATACCATGCGGTATTCCTCTAGAATAATGCCAGCTTAATGCTGGTGTTAAGGTCTAGTGCGCACGGCACTTTAGCATGTGCTACTCTGCACGTTAAGGCCCTAACGCACCTTAGTAAAAGGAGCCCAAAGTGTACTGATTAATTTAAGAGGTTAACATTGTCTAGATATGCAGACAGAGCTAACCTGCTAAAGTTGTGACTGATTATCTGGTTTAACTAAACATCACAAACTTGTACAGTAAGATTTAGGATAGCCATTTAAACAGCCAGCATTATCTGTTCACATTTAGCTGTTTAACTTTGAATATCATTATTAACTGGTTAAAATGAAAATTCTATCATTGGCATACCCTGACCCGGCCTCTTTTCTATCCAGCTAAATTTAGGCATATGCCAATTTTTTTGCAGATAGATTTTAGCTGAAGCGGGGGAGAAGGTAACATTGGTTAATTGCATGTGGATGAAAGACAATTTTAGCCATATACATTTGTAAGGCTATTTGCAGGACCCTCGTTAGTCCTGTATTCTGCTGCCCCAGAACCATACCAAATTAAAGAGAAGCTGCATGGTAGTCTAATTACTGCATCCCCTTCTAGGAATGGCTAAAATGGTAGTGCCCTCCCCCCGCCCCCCTTTTACAAGCCAGAGATCCTAGCGAGCATGTGTGGTGGTGGTGTGAGCTGTGAGGGGTTAGATTCCTAATTGTAATCTGCATGTGGTCCTAGCCCTTGGGTCGTCCCTTTTTGCTTTGTCTCAACTTTGGCTCTTTTGGTTTATGTCCAGTGAAGTGAATGTGGCAGGTCAGAGGTTTTAATTACCCCTCTGTCTGCTGTTTGATTGAATAGTGGAACAGCGTATTGGCCCTTAATTTTACAGGACCAGGACTGAGAAGCTTCTCTCTGGAACTGGACTCTAAAGAAGGTACTGTGGATGAGATTGTTCCTCATTGGAAGTCAATCCCAGCTTGGAGACACTGTATGTGAAAGCAGAAGGGACTAGGTTGATTCTACTCTGGAGAAAACGAGTTTGCCCAGAACCTGGAAAGCCAGTTGTCATGTGAACTATTAAAAATATGATCACAGAGATGGATAGAGAGCAAGTGTGGAGTTTATAGTATTATCCAATCCTGTACAACCTAAGGATTGAAAGACTACATCAGAATCTTAAGGGCTAGGTTCACTAAGGGCTCCTTTTACAAAGGTGCGCTAGTGTTTATAGCGCACCCACTGGATTAGTGCGCACTACCCGAAAAACTACTGCCTGCTTAAGAGGAGGCGGTAGCGGCTAGCGCACCTTTGTAAAAGAAGCTCTAAACCTCACCTTGTTGGGTGATCCATGGGTGATCCATGGCCGAGTCTTTCCAGATGACCAATTCACAATGCGTCCTCATGCAAATTAAGGTGATCAGAAGCACGCCCCACAGCGACCCCACAGATCGCTGCAGAGCGATCCTAATACATGCGCAGACTACACAAGCAAGGCCAAAACAAAGGGAGGGGGGGGTGGATTGGCAGCCAGATATGGAACAGAACATGCTGCAGCCAGATTAGAACAAGTTTTTAACATGTGGGTTAAAACCACGGGCTCGAAGGGCAGCAGAGAGCAGGGCATTTTTGCACATGGGAAATTCTTTATTTCAGGGCTGCATGCCTGGGATTTCAGGGTGGCAGAGAGCAGGACAGTCAAAAAGTACATGAGCGACTGGTCCTCAGCAGTTGCTTCTTTTTTGGCCTTCTTACTTTGGATGCCATTTCCCCTCATTTGCATGTACGGATTGGATCGGGAGGAAGGTTAGTGAATCGGGTCGGGGTCGCAAACTGGTTGGGACATGATCGGTAAGCTTAGTGAATCTATGCCTAATTTTTATACTTTAGTAAACAGAGTTGGAACACTCCACTTTAGTCTCTGATTTATCTTTTGGAAGACCTGATGTGTCATATCATATTACTGAAGCAAAAAGTGTGGAATAACTTGTAAGCTTCTTAGCTCCACATCATTCTCTTCTTGGTTAGATTGAGAACTTTTCAGCGGCCTCTCGTACATGCATCTCATCTGTAAAACGGGGTATACTTGTCTAGATTTTAGTCCCAGTCAATCCAAGGCCCATTGAAATCTCTGTAAAATATGGATCTTCATGTGTAAAAAATAGCTTTCTGATATGGAACAACTTGCCTATAACATTATGTAAAGATGAATTTTTGAAGAATTTTAAAAGGCAATTTAAGGTCCACTATTTGTTATTTGAGATTAAAAGGACTTGACTTCAGAGATATCATCTGAAGTATGAATGCGATGAATGATTTTATCTGTTCTGTGTGTTTGTGAAATGATCTTTCCTATTTTAATGGAATTCTTTTCAATTTTATTTTAATATTGGTTATTTTGAAAAACTGCGTTGGTCTTTTCATTTCACTAAGTGGTATATAAAGTGTTTTAATAAACATAATATGCTTCTAAAACAATAGTCATAGCTTCAGTGAAAGGAATTTACTTTAGAGTTCTTTTCACTAAGGTGCACTAATGAATTAGCGTGCATTAAGGTCTGGATTCTATAAACAGCGCCATTGTCTGTGGCCACCTTAAAAGTGGAAACTCTGTGTCTGTCATGCAATGGCACTGTTTAGAGACTTGCGCCTTCGTGAAAGGTAAGCGCTGGAAATGTAGGCCAGGGTTTTCAAAGCCTACATTTTTGGTGCCTACCTTTGACGTAAATCATGCCTACGGAGGTGCTTTATGGCACCTAACGCCACTTCCAGCATTAGCCATGCCTACAGTGGTGTTAGGCGTCATAAAGCGCCTCCATAGGCACGATTCTGGTGCCTTTTTTTAGGTAACCAGCAGAAAACATAAGATCTCATAGAAACAGTCCAAGATGAACTAATTCAATAAGAGAGGAAAAGATCTCAGCAGCCCCGCAAACAATCCAATTTGGATAAACAAGTCTTCATGAAATGGGTTCCGTTGTCTTTCATTGATCTAAAAACCTTTCAGGTGTTGATACGATCTAAATATGATCTTAATAAAAAAAATCTATAGTTCACTTAAACTAACCTAATCTAATCTAATCTTCCATTTGTGTGTCGCACATACCAATACAGGCTCAAGGCAAAACTAATGATTTTTTATATTTTACTTGTTTACTTTTTTAATTTAGAAAAACTGTATAAACAGTAGTGCACATAAAGAGCAAGCTTGGTCTCTTTTTAAGGACACAGTCACCGAGATGCAAAATCTATATATGCCGTGTATCAACAAGAGATCAAAGAAGAAAAAGAACAAAGAACCGGCGTGGCTTACTGTAGAGGTGAAGGAAGCGATCAGAGACAAGAAAACTTCATTTAAGGAATGGAAAAATGGATGAAAACTGGAACAAGCACAAACAACATCAACTCAGGTGCCATAAGGCGGTAAAAGGGAATAGACTTGGTAGATAAGGACAGGTTGTTCAGCCTCTCCAAGGTAGGGAAAACGAGAGGGCCCTCTCTAAAATTGTAAGGGGATAGATTCCGTACGAACACAAGGAAGTTCTTCACCCAGAGAGTGGTAGAAAACTGGAACATTCTTCCGGAGTCTGTCGTAGGGGAAAACACCCTCCAGGGATTCAAAACAAAGTTACACAAATCCCTACTGAACCAGAACGTACGAAGGTAGGGCTAGTTTCAGTTGGGGCGCTGGTCTTTGACCAGCGGGCCGCCGCATGAGCGGACTGCTGAGCACGATGGTCCACTGGTCTGACCCAGCAGTGGCAATTCTTATGTTCTTATGTTTTTATGTTCAACCAATTCAATATTCAAAATTGAACTTATATTGTGAGTGCTGTGCAGACAACTTAGGCAATCAGATGGAAACTACGCAGAATCTGATACTACCAAAGCAGAACTGCTAAACGAATACTTCTGCTCAGTATTCACCTGTGAAGCACCGGGAGATGGTCCGCAACTACAAATAAGAAACAGCCAAAATGACCTGTTTCGTGACTACGAGTTTACACCTAGTAATGTCTACCACGAACTTTCAAGACTCAAAGTAGACAAAGCCATGGGACCAGACAATCTACACCCCAGGGTACTCAGAGAGCTGAGTGAAGTTTTGGCTGAACCACTATCCGTACTCTTCAATCTTTCCATGCGCACGGGAAAAGTACCCCTAGACTGGAAAACAGCTAACGTAATTCCACTCCACAAAAAGGGCTGCAGAACGGAGACAGGAAATTACAGACCGGTGAGTCTTACATCCATAGTGTGCAAACTCATGGAAACACTGATCAAACAGGAACTTGACAAAATTCTAGACGAAGAAAATTTACGCGATCCACATCAACACGGATTTACCAAGGGAAGGTCCTGCCAATCTAATCTGATTGACTTCTTTGATTGGGTGACCAGTCATCTGGATGCCGGTGAGTCCCTTGACGTGATATATTTGGACTTCAGCAAAGCTTTTGATAGCGTCCCACACCGCAGGCTGTTGAACAAACTAAAATCGATGGGATTAGGGGATACATTCACAACATGGGTAAGGGATTGGCTAGATGGTAGGCTTCAAAGGGTGATGGTAAACGGTACCCCCTCCAAAACGTCAGCAGTGATGAGTGGAGTACCTCAGGGCTCCGTCTTAGGGCCGATTCTATTCAATTTATTCATAGGAGATTTGACCCAAGGACTTAGAGGAAAAGTATCACTGTTTGCCGACGATGCCAAACTATGCAACATAGTTGGCAAAAGCAGTGTGCCTGACTTTATGACGCAGGACCTAAGACAGCTTGAACAGTGGTCATCAACTTAGCAGCTGGGCTTCAATGCTAAAAAATGTAAAGTAATGCACCTAGGCAAAAAAAATCCGCACAGAACTTACACACTAAATGGTGAAACCTTGTCCAGGACCACGGTGGAACGTGATTTAGGAGTGATCATTAGCGATGATATGAAGGCTGCCAATCAAGTAGAGAAGGCTTCATCCAAGGCAAGACAAATGATGGGATGTATTCGTAGGGGTTTTGTCAGCAGAAAGCCTGAAGTCATAATGCCACTGTACAGATCCATGGTGAGACCTCATCTCGAGTATTGTGTTCAATTCTGGAGACCACACTACCGAAAAGATGTGTTGAGAATTGAGTTGGTTCAGCGAATGGCTACCAGGATGGTTTTGGGGCTCGGGGAACTCACGTATGAAGAAAGGTTGAGGAAACTGCGGATGTACTCACTGGAGGAGCGAAGAGAGAGAGGGGACATGATTGAGACCTTTAAGTATATTACTGGGCGTATAGAGGTGAAAGATGATATCTTCAGTCTTACAGGGCCCTCGGTAACCAGAGGACACTCGCTGAAAATCAGGGGAGGGAAATTTCAGGGTGATGCTAGGAAGTACTTCTTCACTGAAAGGGTGGTAGATCATTGGAACGAGCTGCCTCAGCGGGTGATTGAGGCCAGCAGCGTGTTAGATTTCAAGAGAAAATGGGATATTCATGTGGGATCTCTAGGAGAGTAAGAATCAGGGAGTGGGTCATTGGTATGGGCAGACTCGATGGGCTATGGCCCTTTTCTGCCGTCAGTTTCTATGTTTCTATGTTTCTAACTTCCGCTGCTCGATGAACCTGATTATACTTCCCCAAATTCCCGACGGGACCCGTTTCGCCATTAACAGGGGCTTTTTCAAGGGTCATAAATTCTTGCAGGGGATGTCTATAAATAAAGAACAACTGTACAAAAAGGTTTAAAAAATTATTTTAAATGGCGTTTTGCACTTAGGTGCCGGTAGGCCGCCTACTGGCACCTAAGTTAAGGTGCTGTAGAATATGGACCTAAGCGCCATGCAGACTATAGATATACAAAGGGCTGCAGATGCAGAGCATTTAGCACACAGTGATCATTAGTGTGCTAAACTGTTAATACACCTTTTTAAGCAAAATCTTGCAGCTAAAATGTGAGACTGGTGTCAGTAATTTAGAAGCTAGTCTAGGAGCCCTGGCTAATGAAAAAGGCAGAGCAAGATAGAATATTCACACTCAGGGCAGGATGCACAATGTTCTGACATTTAAAAAAAAAAATACCATGTTGGGAGCAAATTTATTTTACAAGCCTATGCTCAAACAAATAGCATGCAAATCATATGCATGCTCTTTTTTGCAGAGTAACCCTATTAAAGAAGGGAGGAACTATGCCTGACGCCTGCTCAGAAGAGTAGTTACTAACACAGCTCCTCCTCCTGCCTGTAGCCACCATTCTCATCCTCTGTCCTGCTGAGGGCAGCTCCAAAGCCATGATCAGCTGAGAGCTGGCAGAGGGGAGAGAAGAAGCTGCCGGTTTAACTCATTCAGGGCTTCCCTTGCTGGCTAGCCACGATCAGCTGATTAGGGTTTCCACTGCCGGCTCCATAGTCCCAATCAGCTGATCACAGTTCTGAAGCCAGCAGGGAAAGCCCCAATCAGCTGATCATGGCTAGCCGGCAAAGGAAGCCCCGATCAGCTGGGGCTCCAGAGCAGGCAGGGGAAGCCCCAAATGAGCTAAGACGACAGCCGCTGCTCTCCCCTCTGCCAGCTCTCAGCTGATTGTGGCTCTGGAGCTGTTATTAGCTGGGCAAAGATGTAGAATGGCAGGTTAAGTCTTTTTTTGGAAGGGTTGAAGGGGGGGGGGGGCGCAACTCTTGTGAGTGCACAACAGCTACCGGCAGCTTCAGAGCTGCCGGAACACTGCAAACGGTAAAAGGGGAGGGGGGCGTTCCCTTTAGTATTCTCCTTCTAATGCATTTGCATATGGTTCTTGGTGGCTGCTATGAGGATCGGTAGGAGCCACGGGGAATCCTTTTAAACAATGAGAAGAGAGTTTTCGTGACAGTAAGACTGCTTTAATGAGTTTTACTGGCACAGAAACCATTTGAGCATTGGGGTCTCAATCAGTAGATATTGGTCTAGGCCAGTGGTAGGCAAACTCATTAGTCAAAAGAGCCAAAATCAGCAGTACAATGATTAAGATTTTTTTTGAGAGCCATACCCCATGCCCGCTTGCGCTACGACGGCTACGTCAACATGACTGACACCCCGCTCGCCCGCACGTAGTCGAAATCGATTTGTGGCAGAGCATAGAGAATGACACGGGGAAAAAAATTTGTCTCTGTCCCCGCCCCGTCCCCGTGAGCTCGGCCCTTGTCCCTGCAAACCATCTGATCCCATCCACACAAGCCTCAAATAGTTTTATACTGAACTTATTATATTAAAGTATAAAAAGAAACAATATTCTGTACAATTGTCAATTTATAAATCAGCGTCTTCTCCCCACTCTCTCTTCCCTATTTCCCTTCAGCGCACGCACATAAAAACAAGCAAGCAATTTTATATAATTTTCATTCTATTCATTCATAGAAATTAAAGTCTAAATAATGCCAGTCACATAACAAAACATGATTTTACAACAATAATTCCTTGCACCCTCCACTTACCTTCGTGGCCAAGTCAAAATGATCTACCAACAATAAAATTTTTAAAACATAAAGCATACTGTATGCAGAGGAAATGTTAATTATCATTTATATTCCACGGGTTTTCAAAGAGGTCAAGGCAGATGACTTTATGCAATGTCACCTCATTAACAACTATACAAAAATAGACAAATATACCCCTCACTTTTTACTGGCCCAGAATTTCCTCTCCGACATCAGAATAGACGTCGGATGGTGAGAGTTGGTCGGCCCTATGCTTCAGCGTCCTCTTTACGGGGAAGGGAAGCAGGGAGAGCTCAGAACTCGGCAGCGGCCTGTTCCCTGATGGCGGCAGTGGCAGCCTATTTCCCGGCGGTGGTGGCGGCCTGTTCCCCAATGACGGTGGCTTGGGGGAGGGTAGTGAGAAAGAATGGGAAGGGAAGCACTCAAGTGACTAAAGAGCTGCCTGCGGCTCATGAGCTGCAGTTTGCCGACCACTGGTCTAGGCATATACAGTACATAGAAACAAGATGGCAGATAAAGGCCAAATGGCCCATCTAGTCTGCCCATCCGTAGTAACCATTATCTATTTCTCTCTCTATGCTTTCTTGAATTCAGACACAGTATCTGTCTCTACCACTTCTTCTGGGAGACTGTTCCACACATCTACTATCCTTTCTGTAAAAAAGTATTTCCTTAGATTACTCCTGAGCCTATCATATTCTTTCTAGTTCTGAAACTTGTTCTGGTCCCATTTTAAAGGAAAGAATCTTTGTAGTCACTCCTTATTGACATCCTTTGGATAACCACAAGTCAAACAATCACCCTAACTTGGATAATTAAGAGGTGGAGGCACTTAATGAGTTTCTGTCTTCCATAACAGGTCCTACTCCTTGGTTACCTCATATGAGGTAATCGTGTAACAGGAAGGAGGGACTCAGATATGTAATTGCACCATAATATTCATAGGATAAAAAATAAAGAAGTAGATACTTGAAAAACAATGTGCAGATAACTTCAGATTTAACTAGATAAATCTTTTTTTTTTTTTAAATTTAAAGTTGGAAAAAAGTTGTGTGTGTATAGAAGAGAAAGGGATTGAAGGTACTCTGGAGATGGGGCTTAAACATAACCGGATGTTGGCAATACTGTATTTAACTGCTATGGTATGTTTAGTAGGTCTAAAATTTAAAGGAAAAGTTATCAATGTGGGCTACTGTTAAGACATGTTACATTATTGATAACCCCAGTAACCACTTCTCATCAGATAAAATGGGATCTGTGTTAAAAAATCATGAGTTAGTTGTAAAATAAAACATCTTTGTACCGCTGTGGAATTTACTGTCTATGCGTTCTTATTTTGAACCGTATCTGTTTCAACTATTGGTGCAATCTCTTTTAGATTATTGCTATATAATATACCTACAAAAATTTTCCAAAAGTTATGAAATATCCAAAATTCTGCAGTGTGTCTGATATTTAATCTGAAGAAATTTGATCATCTTTCCATTTTTTACCAGAAATTACATTGGCTCCCAATACAGACCAGGGTATTATTCGAACTGGGATGTGTTTCTTATAAGATCATGTTTGGTTTAGTTCCTTCTTACATAGATGCTCATCTTTCATTTTCTTTACCAAAACAATCTTTGTGAAATATTACTTATTTTGCTTTTCTGTCAGTATAGGAATGCAAATATAAAAAATATGTAACCAATCAACTGTACTTTCCTATCAAGTAGGCCAAATAGGAGTCTAATAATTCAACCGTTAATTTCACTATCATTCTCTTACATGCATTTTAGAAGCTTAATGAAAACCTATTTGTCCTGTAAATTTGGAAAATGATTATTGTATGGTTTTAATTGATTGTAAATTCAACAATTAATGTGCTGGTTTTACCTTTAGTAAATCACATAGGACTGCGAGGTATCTGCAATTTATAAATAAAGTTTTATTATCTTAATAGTAGCCCACATTGGATTCTTTTACTTAGCTTTGGGAAAAGGAACTTGGGATCTCTTAGGGAGAGGAGGAGATAGTGGATATTCTGGATGGGCAAACTGGATGGCCATTTGGCCATTATCTACCTTTATGTTTCTATGTTCTTATTGTTGATCTCTGAAATTTTAGGGAATTCTATAAGAACATAAGATTTGCTGCTGCTGGGTCAGACCAGTGGCCCTTCGTGCCCAGCAGTCCGCTCTTGTGGCGGCCCTTAGGTCAAAGACCAATGCCCTATTAGAGTTTAGCCTTACCTGTGCATATTCTGGTCCAGCAGGAACTTATCTAACCTTTTCTTGAATCCCTGTAGGGTGCTTTCCTCTATAACAGCCTTTGGAAGAGCATTCCAGATTTCTACTACTCTCTGGGTGAAGAAGAACTTCCTTACGCTTGTACGGAGTCTATCCCCTTTTATCTTTAGAGAGTGCCCTCTCGTTCTCTCCACCTTGTAGAGGGTGAACAATCTCTCTTTCTCTACTAAGTCAATTCTCTTCAATATCTTGAATGTTTCGATCATGTCCCCTCTCAGTCTCCTCTTCTCAAGGGAGAAGAGGTCCAGTTTCTCTAGCTTCTCATTGTACATCAACTAAGAACATAAGAACATAAGAACATAAGCAGTGCCTCTGCCGGGTCAGACCACAGGTCCATTCCGCCCAGCAGTCCGCTCCCGCGGCGGCCCAAAACAGGTCAAGACCTGTCTGAATCATCAGAAGGGGCTCCCTTGCCACCTTGGTTTCCCATTTAAGTCCTGCCTTCCTATCGAAGTCCTAGCCCTCCGGTCTTGCACATGCACGACCAGGTTAATTTATACTCATTACCTGATTAACTTCCTATACTTGTGTTACATCCCAGCTCCTCCCTCAGTATCCCACGATCCCTTTATCCCTCAGGAATCCGTCCAATCCCTGTTTGAATCCCTGTACCGTACTCTTCCTGATCACTTCCTCCGGTAGCGCATTCCAAGTGTCCACGACCCTTTGGGTGAAAAAAAACTTTCTTGCATTTGTTTTGAACCTATCTCCCTTCAGTTTCTCCGAATGCCCCCTCGTACTTGTTGTCCCCTTCAGTCTGAAGAATCTGTCCCTATCCACCATCTCTATGCCCCTCATGATCTTGAAGGTCTCTATCATATCTCCCCTGAGCCTCCTTTTCTCCAGAGAGAAGAGCCCCAGCCTATCCAGCCTCTCGGCGTATGAGCAGTGTTCCAGCCCTCTTACCAATTTCGTTGCTCTCCTTTGGACTCTCTCAAGTACCGCCATGTCCTTCTTGAGGTGCGGCGACCAATACTGAACGCAGTATTCCAGATGTGGACGCACCATCGCTCGATACAATGGCATGATGACTTCCCGTGTTCTGGTTGCTATGCCCTTCTTTATGATGCCCAGCATCCTGTTGGCTTTTTTCGAGGCTGCTGCGCACTGTGCAGATGGCTTCAGTGATGCATCCACCAGCACACCCAAGTCTCTCTCGAGTCTGCTGTCTCCCAACAATACCCCCCCTAATTTGTAGCTGAACAACGGGTTCTTTTTCCCTATATGCATGACCCTGCATTTGTCCACGTTGAAGCGCATTTGCCATTTGTTTGCCCAGTCTTCCAGCTTGTCCAGGTCCCTTTGTAGGTCCTCACACTCCTCCCTGGTCGTAACTCTGCCGCACAGTTTGGTATCGTCTGCGAATTTTATAACCTCACACTTTGCCTCCTTTTCCAGGTCATTGATGAATATGTTAAAGAGTAAAGGCCCCAGCACCGATCCCTGTGGTACACCGCTCGTGACTCCCGCCAGTCAGAATATTGACCCTTTACTCCAACCCTCTGCAGTCTTCCCGACAACCAGTGCTTGATCCATCTGTGCACATCCCCTCCCACCCCGTGGTTCCATAGCTTCTTAAGTAGCCTTTCATGTGGCACCTTGTCGAAAGCCTTTTGAAAGTCGAGGTAAATGATGTCTATGGGCTCCCCATTGTCCACCCGACTGCTTATTCCCTCAAAGAAGTACAGAAGGTTCGTTAGGCACGACCTTCCCTTACAGAATCCGTGCTGGCTTGTTCTCAGTAGGCCATTCCTCTCGATGTGCTCGCAAATGCTGTCCTTGATCATAGCTTCCACAATCTTCCCTATAATTGAAGTCAGGCTCACCGGCCTGTAGTTCCCGGGGTCACCCCTCGATCCCTTCTTGAAGATGGGTGTGACATTTGCCAATTTCCAGTCCTCTGGCACCTCACCAGTTTTCAAGGATAGGTTGCAAACATGTTGTATTGTGCCCGCTATTTCCTATCTTAGTTCCTTCAGAACCCTTGGATGGATCCCGTCCGGGCCCGGTGATTTGCCGCATTTTAACCTGTCTATCTGTTTGAGGACATCCTCCCTACTTACCTCTATGTGCTCTAATTTTTCAGCCTATTCCCCACTCATGAGCTCCTCTGAGTCTGGTATATTAGATTTGTCTTCGCTCGTGAAAACCGACGAGAAGAACGTGTTCAACCTCTCAGCTACCTCTTTATCCTCCTTAATCACTCCCTTCCTGTCCCCATCGTCCAACGGCCCTACCTCCTCTCTCGCTGGTCGCTTCCCCTTAACGTAACTGAAGAATGCCTTGAAGTTTTTCGCCTCCTTGGCCAGCCCCTCTTCGTATTTCCCTTTTGCTTTTCTAACCTCCCGGTGGCATTCCTTTTGGCATTTCCTGTGCGTCTGGTGATTTTCCTCTGTTGGGTCCTTTTTCCATCTCCGGAAAGATACTTTTTTGTCCTTTATCGCCCTCTTTACTTCTATTGACATCCAAACCGGGTCCTTTGATCGCTTGTTCTTGCAGCCTTTCCTGAAATTGGGGACGTACATTCTCTGTGCTTCCTGCAGGGTGTCCCTGAATAGGGTCCAGGCGCTTCCCACAGTCTCCATCCTAAAGATGTTTCTGAGCTTCCTCCCCAGTCTCTTAACCATTTTTGTCGCTCTTCTTTGGACCCTTTCGAGCAGTACTATGTCCTTTTTCATGTACGGTGACCAGTGTTGGATGCAATACTCCAGGTGGGGGCGCATCATGGCCCGGTACAATGGCATGATAACCTTCTCTGATCTGTTTGTGATCCCCTTCATAATCATTCCTCACATTCTGTTTGACCTTTTCGCTACCGCCGCGCATTGCGCGGACGGTTTCATTGTCTTGTCTACAATTACTCCTTAGTCTCTTTCCTGGGGGACTCTCTCCGAGTACAGCACCAGACATCCTGTATTTGTGCATATGATTTTTGTTACTGACATGCATCACCTTGCACTTATCCACGTTGAATCTCATTTGCCATTTCGCAGTCCATTCCTCGAGTGTGTTTATGTCTTGTTGTAGGTCTTCGCAATCCTTCTATGTCCTCACTACTCTGAATAGCTTTGTATCGTCCGCAAATTTAATCACCTCGCTTGTCGTACCAATTTCTAGGTCGTTTATAAATATGTTGAAGAGCACAGGCCCAAGCACCGAACCCTGCAGCACTCCACTCGTGATGCTTTTCCAGTCCGAGTATTGTCTATTTACCCGCACTCTCTGTTTCCTATCCGCCAACCAGTTTTTAATCCACATGAGTATTTCACTCTCGATTGCATGGCTCGCAATTTTTCAAAGTAGATGTTCATGGGGAACCTTGTCGAAAGCCTTCTGAAAATCTAGATATACGATGTCGATGGGGTCACCCTTGTCTATCTGCCTATTTACTCCCTCGAAGAAGTGCAGTAAATTTGTCAAGCAAGATTTTCCTTTGCTGAAGCTGTGCTGGCTGGTCCTCATCAAATTGTATCCGTTAAGATGATCAATGATGCGGTCCTTTATCAGCGCCTCTACCATCTTTTCCAGCACCGAAGTCAGACTCACTGGTCTTTAGTTTCCCGGATCTCCCCTCGAACCTTTCTTGAAGATCAGCGTAACATTCGTCACTTTCCAGGGATTAATACTAAGACCAGAGGCTGCATCTGCTATAAAGGTATACTCAGTTCCTTCCTTAATACATGCAGAGGACTTCATTTATCAAAGCTTTTCTTCAGCTCATACCTACTAAAATTTGTCTGTGCATTGTTAGAATCAATTCCAGTGACAATCAACATATATGTTATAAGACTTCTCTCTACCACAGGCTGACTCAACTAATTATAATTCCGTGCACAGGATGTCATAAGCTTAAATGCTAGTTTCATTGTAAGACAATATGATTATTACAATGAGCAGCGTGTATCTGCTAATAAGGCTGTTAATTATTATATTTACCAGGGTGTACCAAACGTAACCTGTCTCTGGGGTAACCGTGCTCAGGAAATGAGATAGAACAACGTGCCAGCTGACCTAGTAACCCTAGTGCTGGAAAACTCAGTGAAGGACGCATTCAGTGTTAATGGGAAGCAGTCGGATTGGTTCAGATGTGTTACTTACAGTTGTGCTAACTACATTTACTGTGTTGCTATGTTACCACAAACTGATGAAACACTTTTACTTCTGCATGGGGAAAAGTAATTAATTAGGACTCCGATGCAGCCAGTGTCCAGAAGAGCTATTCATTAGCTGAGCTTGGTCAAAAAGCTTAGGCCATTGCTTAGGCCATTCTTTGTTAACTCTGTTGTTGTCAGCCTCATCCATGCCCTAGCAAAATTACATCTGGAGTACTACAGTGGGGTACATATGGATCACCACTCATTCCTCCCTAGATATAGTTTCAGTAGGTTCCTGCATATTTAGGCCCAGATTCTCTAAACAACGCCATTGCTGGCAGCTACCTTAAAAGCAGCCGCCGATCACATGCCAATCACATGTCGGCGCCATTTAGAGAATGGCGCCTTCGGCAGAGGCAGGTGCCGGATATGTAGGCCAGGGTTTTCAAGGCCTACATTTCCAGCGCCTACCTTTAACGTTAATTGCATTGCACCTAATGCCATTTTCAGAGTTAGCCAGGCCTACAGTGTTGTTGGGCACCAGTAGGCACCTCTGAAGGCATGATTCCATTGCCAGTTTTTTTAGGTGCCAATAGGTGCCTTGAACATTTTTTAAAGTACCGTTTTAAACAGCATTTCCCTCTTAACTTAGGCACCTAAGATAAAGCTCAGTTTATAGAATATGGGCCTTAGTCATTACATTTTGGGATAAATTCAATGTAGTCCATTTAAAGTTAGGCATAAAAAAAACAGGTGAAAAGCTAGTATTCTATAACAGCAGGGTTGCATGACAAATCTGTTATAGAGTAGAAGCATAATCCCACAGTTAGGTGGTAAACTTTAGGTGTGACCACTGTGTCTATGGCTGGCACAAATGATGGAACCAAATGCGGCAGTTGGGTGCAGAAATTCAATTATTCCATAGAGTGTGTACAAGCAGTTGTATCCCACTTTAAAATTTTGATCGGCATTGTTACACCCTGGGGCAGCAGAATTGTGAAACGCTGGCCACCGATCAATCCAAAGATAAGTTGATTTTGTTCAGCTATCTTTCTACCCTTACAGTTTTCACCGCACCGCACAGAGCTATTTCAATTAACAGGAAAAGTTTTTTAATGCCATTGAGGTTATTGCCTAACCACCTTTAAACCACCATTGTGGGGTGGAAGGGCTTCTGAGGCTTTTTCCTTCCCTGTATATTTTTTTGTAAAGCCTATGCTATTTGCCACCATCATACTTTGCACTACATATGTGAAAAAGTTATGGTTTATTATTATAAGGTTAGTTGGAACACTCCTGACGTGCTCATGCTCCTCCTATATTAGCACCTCTTTAAAGTTAGGTATTAGGTTTACAAAGTCAACAGACATAAGACATAAGAGAAGTTCACACTTGAATTTTGTTTCCCCTCAGGTTAGAGAATGTAAATTTAAAAGACATCAAAACCATCTTCTGCCATATCAAGCAGCATTATGGGGTAAAGACCTAGAACAATTCCTTACGCCTACTACTTATGGGGAATTTAGGAAGCGCCTAAAAACATATCTATTCCTGAAATACTTAGGCAACTAACCTGCGCAATCTCATCCCACAACAACTGACCCCTAGAGCTGTTAATCACTAGCTTTTAACTTTGTTAAATCCACTCAATGTGTAGCATCTTTTAATCATTGTAAACCGCATAGAACTTCACGGTCCTGCGGTATATAAACTGTTATTATTATTATTATTAAATAAGTTACATATAGAACTACTAATTAATATCAATTGTTAGGGGCCATCGACTAGTGTTCCAAGTCCTAGCAACTCGATAAATTGTGGATCTAAAAATAAAGCGGTTTTGTCATTAATACATGTTAATTATTGGTATTTAGCTCCAAGTGCCAATTAGCTAATTATATTACATGTGTAACTGTCCCTATTCTATAAGTGGGTGCGGTATCCAGTCACTAGGAACATTAGATACAACTTTTAACTCTTCATGGGCATATCAAGCAGCAAAACTGTGGAAAGCATTACCAGCTAATATTAACCAGTAATCTAATTTTAAATGTTTCAAAAAAGACCTATCTATGAATTTGTTACTAATAATTCCTAGATATTGTAACACTAGTTTTTAATTTGTATCACTATAATTACTTATGTAAACCGCTGTGAACTTCATGGAGGTATTGGCGGTAAAGAAATAAAAATTGTATTGTATTGTATTTCGCAACTGCATGCCTAATCGTAGGCACCATTTAAAGAACTTGGGGTTTAGTAGTTGTGGTGGGCTTCCTTCATGGACAAGCTACAGAGAACAAATATAAACAAGGTGGGGGGAGGGGTAAGAAAGTAGTCAGTACCCAATGAAATCCTAAGATGGTTGTAGTTTGTCTCAAGATGCTTTGATTTAGCTGCTAATTAATAGAAACAGAGAAAAATGATGGCAAACACTATTGGGGTAATTCTATTTGGGTGCCAATAGTTAGGAACCTGCCATGGTGCACAAACAGAAGTTAATGGTAAGTAAGGGGGGATGGCATTTAGGTGCCTAAGGGGCTCATTTAAAAAAAATAAAAATGTCCAAAAAACAGCATAAACCGGCTCTTCTCCTATGTAGCTGCAGCTCTTCTCCCATTTACAGATAGGCCCCCCAGATCTACTGAAGTAACTGGTGGTCCAGCGAAGGTCTTTGTGGTAGGAGTGCAGATCTCTCCTGCCTCCTTATAGCTGACTACCAAAATGGCTGCTGCAACCTCTCACAACAGCTTGCGATACTACAGAAAATGCCTTAAAAAGCTGTAAAAGGTAATGGCAGCCATTTCAGAAGGCTGTCGTGAGGAGACAGGAGTGAGAAGGCCATGCTCCTGTCACAAGGACCCCCCACTGGACCACCAGGTACTATGATACGCCCAGGGGGAGCTACCTATACATGTTGCAGTGGAGGGGGAGGGAGCATTGTAGGGTTGAGCTGCCACAAAAGGGCCATGATGCTGCCTCAAAGAGCCTCCCCCCCCCCCCCGCTGGACGTGGTACCTAGGTAGCCCCTTAGGGGAAGATGGAATTGTGGAGTTTGGAGGGAGGAACAAAGGGTGTGGAGAGAGCCTTGGCTAAGGATTGGGGAGAGTGGGAGGGAGGTAGCGAGAGAAGGATAAGAGGTGCAGAGACCTGTGAGGGGTTGGAGGGGAGAAAGAGGGGAGAGAAGCTAGACCTTGGGAAGGGAAGAGCGAGTGAGAGACCTGGAATATCTCAAACCCCTTCTCTACCCATTGCGGCTTTTTGTAAATCTTGGGTCAAATATTTAAGATGAAATGGCTCTTTGCTTTTAAATGGTTGCCAACCCCTACTCTAGGACACCTAAATGTTAAGGGGTCATGTTAGAGGTGTGGTTTGGGTGGTCCTTGCACTTGGACATCTTGCAGGGATAGTCAAACATTTCCCAAGATGTCCAGGACACCATGTAGATGTCCAGAGGTAGAGCTATTTTAAAAGCAGAAAAGGGTCAAAAGGGCACCCAAACTGACCAGATGGCCACTGGAGGGATGAAAGAATGGCATCTTGACCCCCTCCCCCCCCCAAAGTTGTGAGAGAAACAGAACATTCCAGCCTCTATGACAACTGCAGATATTATGGGACATCCTAGTAGAGCAGAAAGCAGGTGTTTGGAGTAGCCTGGTGGGCATTGCAGTGAACAATAGAGAGGGGGATCCTGGCCCATATCCCACGCTACCTACTATATTTATGGTGGAAATTGTAAGACCACCAAAATCTTACTGTACTTCTATATACAGTACAGTAGGTGACACCTGCAGCCATAAGGGCTATTGGAATGATAGGTGGGTATAGTAAATATTTTCTGGTCTCATTTGTTCTTAGTTTGTGGGGAGGTTGATCTTATTGGTTTGACTGCTTTTTTTTTTTTTTTTTTTTTCTGAGCAAGAGAATGTTCCTCTCTTTTTTTGAGGGTTTTTTTTTTTTTTTTTTTTTTCTGGTCTAAACTGGCCAGTGATAGTGCGGCTATACGGTCACAAAAGTAGATCCGGTGACGATCCAAGATGGCCGAATACTAGTAGGTCTGAGCACACTCTCCCCAAGCTCGGCTTACTTATTTTATTTTTTTTTTTTTTTGGTAAAATTTTACCTTGTTTAGCTATGCCGAAGAGGAGAGGAAGGAGCGCTGGTGGAGCCTCACAGCGCTCTCGAACGGCTGTCTTCGGCAACATTGAAGAGCTTGTCCGGAGAATGCAGCAAACGCCAACAATATCGTCGGGGAGTTCCCTGCAGGAGGCGCGCAGTGGCGGCGAGTCTGCGTCGTTCTCCATGGGGCCAGAAACATCTCTAAGCCCCGACGTGAGAGCACCTCCCCCACGCCCTCAGTCCACCAGTTCGCCGCGAGCGGAGGCACTCCCGGAAGTTGGAGTTTTCCTCCTCCCGGAGGCTCAGGAGATCAAAAGGGGAACTGTGTTGCCGGGGTCCTTGCTGCTGCAGGGAAGCCCGATTGCGGAGACTGAGGAGGAAGCGGAGGGGGAAGCAGGAACCAAACAGGACGTTGGAAGAGACAGTTTGCCAGTGGGTGAGCTAAATCAACCTAAATTACACTATCTTCAAATAGAGAAGCCCCAGGAGGTAACATTAGACTCTTTGTGGGATTTAGTGGCTAACTTGGCAAAGTCTATAAGTCCACAGTTACAACAATTTGAAAATAAATTTAACAAACATGAGACTGAAATTAAAGATTTGAAAAGAGAAATTGAGGACTCTAAGACCTCAATACAGAATGTATTTCAAGATATAAAGGTTTCTAAACAAACTATTGAGACATTAATTAAAGATAATACTGACTTAAGAAGGAAAATGGAGGTAATGGAAAATTTTTCCCGAAATAACAATCTTAGGCTGATTGATTTTCCTAAGGTGCCTATGATAGCCCCTAGAGAAATGCTTAAGCGTTATATGATTGAAATATTGGAGCTTTCTGAAGAAACATTACCACCATTTACAAAAGTTTATTACCTTCCAAATAAGAAATTGCAACAACAACAACAGAATACGGGACAGGACTCTATGAATTTATCTAATATTCTGGAAACATCGGATAAAGAATTGGCGGAACCAGCAACTTTACTCATAACAGTAGCGCTCGCGCCAGATAAAAACTGGTTGCTGAGACTTTTCTTTAAGAATAAACAAAAAGAATTTCTAGGTTGTAAAATACAGATGTTCCCAGATTTGGCCAAGGAGACCCAGCGGAGGAGACGTGAATTTTTGCTAAGGAAACCTGGTGTTATGGCTCTAGGGGCTACGTTTTACTTGCGACATCCATGTAAATGTGTAATTAATTATCGTTCACATAAATTTGTCTTCTTTGAGCCATCTCAACTGACAACCTTTCTATCAACTTCAAGTTTGGAGAAAGGTGGAACATGAGTGCTTAGATTAAGGAAAGGTGTATTTTCAGTCTACTAGTAATAATTTACTTAATTTAATTTATCTCTGTATTACTTGCCCACCATCCACCTTGGATCCTATTTGTGGACTTGAGTAGAGATTTAGCTTATATTTGATGTTTGATTGAAGTATTATGTTTAATTATTAATTCTTTTGCTGAATTTCCTTTCTGTACAAGTTACGCTTGATTATATTGAAAAAATTCAATAAATATATATAAATAAAAAAAAAGATAGTGCGGCTATACTCCATAAGAGCAACGCTGTTGCAACTTTGAGTTGGTTCAGTGCTCATTGAGTCTTTGAGGCTATGTTTATAATTGTGGTAAATGATTACCCCTTCCCCCAACCTGTAATATTATACTACCTTACTCCAGTGTCTGTAAGCCAGCTGTATTTTGTTTTGTGTGTATATAAATATACTTTCCATGCTGCCTATTATGATGTATCATTTGTACCCTGTTGTCATTTATCCTATTTATAGATTCTATAAATGGAGTTTTGAATTGCATGCACAAATTTGGACACACCCAGTTTGTGCATGCAACGTAATTGAATAATGAGTCAATTAGTGCTGATTATTGGCTTTTTAACAAGCAAATAATGAGTGTTCATTGTTTTAATTTAAATTTATACATGTAAATTTAGGCATGAGATTTGCGCCTAAAATTTCCATACAGTGCCAAAAAGGGAGCGTGGAAATAGGAGGGTCAAGGGTGGATTGAGGACATTCCTCAAATTTTTGTGCAAAATTATAGATCAAGGGGCATTGCCCCAGGTTTCCATTGGTGCAAATGGTCATGTTAGGCACAGCTCCCAGGCTTAAGTGCTATTCCAGTGTTTCACAAACTGTGTGCCGCAACACACCTGTGTGCCATGGCAGATTCCAGGTGTGCCGTGAGATGCTGGCAAGGAGGAGATGCGTCAGCACTGCCTGACAGCTCACAGGATGTGCCTCTCACAGTGTGAGGCACGTCCTGTAGGTAGTCAGCCAGCGCCGATGACTCTCCTCCTCGCTGGCGTCTCTTCTCCTCTCCCAACACCTCCCCTTCTCCAGGATCTCCCCATTGGCGAAGTGACAGGTTCAGGGTCGTGGCTGGAGGGCCTCCGCGCATGCACAGATGTCGACATGATGATGTCACGCATGGGCATGATGTCATCACGTCAACATCCATGCACTTCCAAATGCCTTCCGGCCACGGCACCAGATTTAGCGTGCCACGGCACTGAAAAGTTTGTGGGACACTGCGCTATTCTATAAATTGCGCCAAAGAGGCAACAATTATAGAATAGTGTTTAGACTTTTTTTTCCAGCTTTATTGTGTAATTGTATATATTTCTGATATTGTATCATGTTACTTCTATTTCTAGGATTCAGTTTGCCATCTCCAAGTTTGCCTCATTGATTGCATTTATAGGTTTGATCATTTCATTATTGTTCTGCTGTTAACAAAATTGTACATTTTTATGCCAAGCTACATATTATCTACTGCACACCAGTTTAAAAAAAAAAAATCTCAATAAATGAATAATCTTTGTTGCTGTATCAGGTAGCTGTGGATTTGCACAGCTCTGATACTACAGCAAGTGGGTGAGGCATATGAGATGGGCAGATGAGATTGCTATGTAGCGAATGACATGAGAGACCGCTATGCCAATTTACCAGCTAAATTGGTTGTATTACTATTTCTAGAGAGTGAGCAATTATGTTCCTGCATCCAATAAATTACCCACAAGCCTTGGCTGTGTCACATTAAGCGCTAGAATCCCCTCGATTAAAAAAATAATAATAATTAAGGAACGTAGGAAGCACGGACTTAGTTTGAATGGCTGTTCTTAATGTTAATTGCTATGTACTCTTATTATTCTGATCATCTGGCCAATGCTAGGGTGCTCAAAGCAGTCTTCTAAATAGAAACCTAACATTTTGTTCTGTGGCAATTTATTTTTGCCATTTCCTGGCCTTAAAATAAACAGTATCCTGGGAAAGAAACAAATTGTAAATCTACCATGGAGCCCCATTCATTATTTCCCATGTATGTTCTCTACAGTTTCCTGCAGATCTAGTCAATTCACTCAGCTGCTTTGATGGGCTTCCTTCAAGGACAAAATGCAGAGAACAAATATAATCAGTATGGGTGTGTGTGTGTGTGTGTGTGGGGGGGGGAATCAGGGGGCCTGTGCTTTTGTAATTGCAAACTGAAATAGCTTTGATTGTTCTCTTTTATTTCTCAGAAGCGCAAACTTGTCTTCCTACCCATGAAAGAGCAGGTTTTTTTGGTGTGTTTATTTATTAAAATTTTCCACTTTTTTGAAGAAATGTATCCAAGGTGATGTATAACTAGTATAATCTGTAGCACAAATACTTGGATTCGTGAAAAATCAATATTATACTGAAATACACTTTCACAAGAAAAAAGCAAATGATGTCATGTAAAGAGTGTAGACAGGGCTGCTTTAGTTATAGGGAGAAAGTTCAGACTGAACTAGAGGAAAAGCCTCAGACAAGAGCCCTCCCACCACCACAATGGTGGATAGAGGTGGTAGGGTGGTAACCTCACAGGCAAAAACCTCTGTTATACTCCCAATTATAAACAACTATAAGCAGGGCTGTCTATGCTTGATAGAAGAAAAAAACTTTCTACTTATCTCTCAATTGACCGGTACACCGACGGTGGCCAGCGTTTCACTAACTTGCTGCCTCAGGGTGTAATAAAAGTCCGATCAAAAACTGAAACCAGAAAAGAAAATTACATCAATAACTGGACTTAGAGCAAAACTTCAAAATCATTTTCAGAAGCCACAGTGACATACCTTTGAGTAGGACGCCGCAATGTCTCATTCGATCAAAAGATCAAAAAGATGGCTGCACCAGGACTGTACCGGGTTATGAACTCCCGGGGAATGACGTCAAAACCCCAGGAGTGGCTGTGTGGTAGAGCAGCTGACTAAACAGCTGACTCAAAGGAGACGCGGTCAAAAACCTTATGTATTGAATATCCATACTTGAAACTGCTCTCAAAAATTTTTTTATATTATATATATATGTGTAATAAAAAGCTAACAACAGGATGTTTGAACTATCAGAAGTCTTCTGATAGTTCAAACATCCTGTTGTTAGCTTTTTATTACACATATATATATATAATATAAAAAATTTTTTTGAGAGCGGTTTCAAGTATGGATATTCAATACATAAGGTTTTTGACCGCGTCTCCTTTGAGTCAGCTGTTTAACATAGAAACATAGAAACATAGAAATAGACGGCAGATAAGGGCCAAGGCCCATCAAGTCTGCCCACCCCAGTGATCCTCACTATCTATCTTTGCGGATAGATCCCACATGTCTATCCCATCTGGCCTTAAAATCCGCCACACTGGTGGCCTCAATAACCCGAAGTGGAAGACTATTCCAGCGATCAACCACCCTTTCAGTGAAGAAGAACTTCCTAGTGTCACTGTGCAGTTTCCCGCCCCTGATTTTCCACGAATGCCCCCTTGTTGCCGCGGGACCCTTGAAGAAGAAGATGTCTTCTTCCACCTTGATACGGCCCGTGAGATATTTGAATGTCTCGATCATGTCTCCCCTCTCTCGACGCTCCTCGAGTGAGTAGAGCTGCAAATTCCCCAACCGCTCCTCGTACGGGAGCTCCCTGAGTCCCGAGACCATCCTGGTGGCCATTCTCTGGACCGACTCCAGTCTCAGCACATCCTTGCGGTAATGCGGCCTCCAGAATTGCACACAGTACTCCAGGTGCGGTCTCACCATGGATCTATATAGTGGCATAATGACTTCAGGTTTACGGCTGATGAAACTCCTGCGTATGCAACCTATGATTTGCCTTGCTTTGGATGAAGCTTGCTCCACTTGGTTTGCCGACTTCATGTCTTCCCTGACAATCACTCCCAAGTCTCTTTCTGCTACAGTTCTTGTCAGGATCTCGCCATTTAGGGTGTAGATCTTGCATGGATTCTGGCTTCCCAGGTGCATGACTTTGCATTTTTTGGCATTGAAACTGAGTTGCCAGGACCTAGACCAGTGCTCCAGCAGAAGTAAGTCAAGCACCATATCGTCTGTCATTGCTTTTTTGTCTGTTGTGCTTTTGCTCACTACATTGCACAGTTTGGCATCATCGGCAAACAATGTTATTTTACCTCGAAGCCCTTCTGTCAGGTCTCTTATATAGATGTTGAACAAGATCGGGCCTAGGGTTTAGTCAGCTGCTCTACCACACAGCCACTCCTGGGGTTTTGACATATATATATATTATATATATTACATATATATATATATATATATTATATATATATATATATATTATATATATTATATATATTATATATATTACACATATATATATATATATTATATATATATGTGTAATAAAAAGCTAACAACAGGATGTTTGAACTATCAGAAGACTTCTGATAGTTCAAACATCCTGTTGTTAGCTTTTTATTACACATATATATATAATATAAAAAAATTTTTTGAGAGCGGTTTCAAGTATGGATATTCAATACATAAGGTTTTTGACCGCGTCTCCTTTGAGTCAGCTGTTTAGTCAGCTGCTCTACCACACAGCCACTCCTGGGGTTTTGACGTCATTCCCCGGGAGTTCATAACCCGGTACAGTCCTGGTGCAGCCATCTTTTTGATCTTTTGATCGAATGAGACGTTGCGGCGTCCTACTCAAAGGTATGTCACTGTGGCTTCTGAAAATGATTTTGAAATTTTGCTCTAAGTCCAGTTATTGATGTAATTTTCTTTTCTGGTTTCAGTTTTTGATCGGACTTTTATTACACCCTGAGGCAGCAAGTTAGTGAAACGCTGGCCACCGTCGGTGTACCGGTCAATTGAGAGATAAGTAGAAAGTTTTTTTCTTCTATCAAGCATAGACAGCCCTGCTTATAGTTGTTTATAATTGGGAGTATAACAGAGGTTTTTGCCAGTGAGGTTACCACCCTACCACCTCTATCCACCATTGTGGTGGTGGGAGGGCTCTTGTCTGAGGCTTTTCCTCTAGTTCAGTCTGAACTTTCTCCCTATAACTAAAGCAGCCCTGTCTACACTCTTTATATGACATCATTTGCTTTTTTCTTGTGAAAGTGTATTTCAGTATAACTAGTATAATCTGGACATGGGCAATAAACAATTACAACAGTAAAATATTCAAAGAGCAGTACACATTATAACAAAGTATGCTAAACTAAACCTTAGGTTTGTATACCACGCCATCTCTGCAAGCGCAGAGCTTGGCACGGTTTACAGAAGTTAAGAGGAAAGGAACTACAATGAAGGGCTATAGGAGAGGGACTGAGAAGATAGAGAGGGACAGGGTACTAGAGAACGGGAGGTGATTAGATTTTTGAAAAGAGCCAAGTTTTCAAGTGTTTGCGGAAGGATTGGAAGGAGCTAGAATTTCTGAGCGGGGATGAGAGGTTGTTCTAGAGTTCTGTGGTTCTAAAGGGGAGGGATGTTCCAAGTTTTCCTGTGCGGGATATATCTTTTATAGAGGGGAAAGATAGTTTCAGTTTTTGGGAGGGTCTAGTGGAGTGTGGGTTTGAGGAATTCCAAAAGAGTGGGATAACGGGAGGAAGGACGCCAAGTAGAATCTTGAAGGCTATGCAGGCACATTTATAGAGGACTCTGGAGTATACTGGGAGCCAGTGAAGCTTGGAGAGGAGTGGGGAGACGTGATCGAACTTGCCTTTTGCGAAAATAAGCTTGGCCGCGGCATTCTGAATTAGCTGAAGTCTATGGAGGTTTTTCTTAGTTAGGCTTATATAGATGGAGTTTCAGTAGTCCAGTCTAGAGAGGATGGTGGATTGAACGAGGACGGCGAAATGAGAATGATGAAAGCAGGATCTCACTTTCCTCATGCTACTTATGCTACTTATGAAGTCAACAAAACACACATTAAAACATTTTAACAGACGTATTTAAAATGTACTTAAAATTTGTAATTAAAAAACATTTTAATAGACAAAATGGGGATATGCTGAGATGGAACCTATATACAGTTTGACAGAGCAACTGGATTTAAGATGGAAGATAAATGTGACTGGCTTAAGAACATAAGAAATGCCGCTGCTGTGTCAGACCAGTGGTCCATCATGCCCAGCAGTCCGCTCACACGGCGGCCCTTTTGGTCAAAGACTAGCATCCTAACTGAGACTAGCCCTACCAGCGTACGTCCTTGTTCAGTAGGAACTTGTCTAACTTTGTCTTGAATCCCTGGAGGGTGTTTTCCCTTATGACAGCCTCTGGGAGAGCGTTCCAGTTTTCCACCACTCTCTGGGTGAAGAAGAACTTCCTTATGTTTGCATGGAATCTATCCCCTTTCAACTTTAAAGAGTGCCCTCTCGTTCTCCCTACCTTTGAGAGGGTGATCTACTAAGTCTATCCCCTTCAGTATCTTGAATTGTATCGAAGGTGACCTATGTGTGGTTGCCAATGAAAAAACCTCAATGGAGAAATGTAATTGATTTTGCTTTAGTCCGTGCAGTAGTCGTGTCACACAGTTCGAAGGAGAACGTACACTTTTCATTATATTTCTCCATTGAGGGTTTTTTCATTGGCAACCACACATAGGTATTGCAATGCATCGTGATTCCTTAGTCATTATTAAACAGACCTGTTGGGCCGCCGCGGGGGCGGACTGCTGGGCGGGATGGACCTCTGGTCTGACCCGGCAGAGGCACTGCTTATGTTCTTATGTTCCTGATGCAGGTAGTTGGGCTGAAACACATATGTGTCGTGTCTTATTTGATGCAATAAAGTATCTGGGCACCTCAGGTCACTTTCACTGTTTTTCTTTGCTACTGTGCCTTGGAGAAGGTTGATTCTCTTGTTTTGATTATGCTGTGTTAAGGAAGAATTGCACATGAGGTCAGAAAAGGTGCAGGAAAATGATTTCAGCTAGAGTAGGAGTGGATAAGCAGGTCCCATTACAGTATATGCAGCAGATGATAAAGGGCATGGAGAACCTTTCGTGTGCTGAAAGGTTGGAGAAGCTGGGGCTCTTTACCCTGGAGAAGTGGAGACTTAGAGGGGATATGATAGAGACTTATAAGATCATGATAGGCATAGAGAAGATGGAGAAGAACAGATTCTTCAGGCTAACCGGGCCCACGAAAACAAAAGGGCATTCAGAAAAATTGAAAGGAGACAGATTCAAAATGAACGCTAGGAAATTCTTCTTCAATCAGAGGGTAGTGGACACCGGGAATACGCTCCCAGAGGAGGTGATAGGGCAGAGTACAATATTGGGCTTCAAAAAGGGATTGGATGACTTCCTGAAGGATAAGGGGATTGAAGGGTATAGGTACAGGTATTAAATGAATAGGGGATGAAAGACTTAGGTAAGGTCCAATTATAGGTCACGGACCTGGGGAGCCGCCGCAGGTGCGGACTGCTGGACACGATGGACCCCTGGTCTGACCCGGCAGAGGCAATGCTTATGTTCTTATGTGTATGTGCGACTAGGTAGTTGCTGCTTCCTTTAAAGCAGTGTATCGCAAACTGTGTGCTGCGGCAAATTCCAAGTGTGCCGTGATTCACCAGCAAGGAGGAGAGGTGCTGGCTGACTGATTAGAGGACGTGCCTCTCGCAACGAGAGATACGTTCTATAGGCTGTCAGCCGGTGCCGACGACTCTCCTTCTCACCGGCGCCTCACCTCCTCTCCCCAATCTGCAAAGGGACATGTTCAGGGTCTGGCCAGAGGGCCTCCGTGCGTGCGCGGTCATCGACATGATGATGTCACGGATGTACGTGACGTCATCGCATCGGCATCCACGCATTTCCAGATGCCTTCAGGCCGCGGTACTGGGTTTAGTATGTCCCGGTGCCAAAAAGTTTGCGGGACATTGCATTAAAGGTTTGAGAGAAGAATCAGAAGCAGAGATAGTCTTGCATTAGGCAAAGCATTTCTGGAAGTTCATTCGAGAATATGGGGTCTACTCCTGATGAGGCTTGCTGGCAGGTATCAGACCATGTGATTTCCCTTGGTTAGAGATACTCATTGGGAAGACCTTAGAGTCTTTGGAGGCACATAGAGGGAGATCCTGTTCTCTAAGGTCCTTGAAGATTAGAGACAGAGTTTTAAATCTAGCCCTGTACTGTGCTCCATTTTTATGCCTGCATTAGCTCAGTGAAGTGTCCCCCGATGAAGGTGCTTTAAATGCCGAAACTGGAATCCTTGTTGGGACCTGTTTTTCAATGAAGACTATTTTGCAGTTGTTGACACCTTGACTTTTTGTTGTTGTTGTTTTTGCCTGTATCCCAAGCAATGTTCCCTCTAAGGATTGATGAGGTGTGTGCAAAAAAAAAAATATGCATGAGCGACAAGTTACATACTCCACAAATTTATAAGCAGGAACGCATGCGCACTCCTATATGCGTGTTCTGTGAGGTGTAGGTCCGTGGCCGCAGGAGTGCGCATGCGCGAGTCCCTAGCCTTACTGGTATGTTCATGCTGTTCTTCGGTCTGCCCTGCTCCTTGCCTTACCTTAGTGTATTTTTAAGCTGAAAGACGTGGCAGCAGCTCCTCTCACGATCCCCACCTGTGTCGGAAGTCCGATGCAGTCGGGGATCTTGAGAGGAGCCGCCGCTGCATCTTTCAACTTAAAATACACTAAGGCAAGCAGGGCAGACTGAAGCTTCAAAAAACATTTCAGGCGGCGTTGCGGAGCGGCGGATGGAAAAAACAAGGCTCCGAAGAGGACGCGCAGGCACGCGTCGCCCAAGGAGAACGACAAGCGCCTGACTCACGCCGCTTCCATCCCCTTTCGCGGTGCCGCGCTGGTGCATGGCCTGAGCCTCCACCGCCGCTTCCTCTCACCTCTGCCCGCGCTCGATTCCAGTCGCGCCCACTGCGTATTTTAGTGAGCAACATGAAAAAAATTATGAGTGACGCCAATGAAAATAGTGAGCGATCGCTCATGTGCTCAGCTTAGAGGGAACATTGAAGGTTAGGAGCTCTTCTGTTTGCCTGTTTGATTTTAATATGGGGAATATCAGTGGATTGCACAGGACTGGGATCAAGGTTATGTAGAGGGTCAATTTCTTGTTTGAGAAATATTTTTGCAAGAAACTGAAAGTAATAATAATAATAATTATTTATTTATATGCCGCCATACCGGGAAGATTCTAAGCGGCTAACAACAAGAAAGCAATACATACAATTCTAATAAATACATCAAGATAAAATAAACATGTGAATAAAATTGGAAAGATATGTTAAAAAAGCAAAGAACGTTAAAATACCAATGTCTTTTCATAATGAATGTTAATTCATTGCAATATATTTCTGATTGAACATGACCACAAAGTATATGTATTTTTATCCAATGTTCATATATAATCAATAAAAACAATTTTATAAAATACCAGCCTATTGAATAGTTATGTCTTTAGTAATTTTCTAAAATCTAAATAAGAAGAAGCTTCTAACATCATTTTGCCGAGCCATATATTCAGTTTGGTGGCCTGAAACGAAAACGTTCTCTCGAGGAACCTCTTGTAGTAACAAGATTTTATGGAAGGGTATGTAAACAGATGTACTCTCCATGTATTCTTGTTAAAGTGACTCAAAGAAAAATGAGGGAGCAAGTAGCCTGGTGACATACCAAAAACTACTTTGTAACAGATATATGAAAACTTAAACATAACTCTAGATTCCACTGACAGCCAGTGCAATTTTTGATAGAAAGGAGTAATATGCTCCCCAGTGGCGTACCTAGGGTATGTGGCACCCGGGGCCCATCATTTTTTGACACCCCCCCATGTAAAAAAATATTCTGTTTGAAGTGGATTGAATTATTTAGCTGAAGAAATTAGTTACCCCCTCATCCCACACACATTAATTCTCTTCCATTTTTGTTCCCATTATAAAAAACACTGATAAGTTCCCAGAAAAAAAATACATTAAAATAAGAAGTGAAAACAAAGGCCCCTACAGATGAGAACATAACATAAGAATAGCCTAACTGGGTCAGACCAATGGTCCATCATGCCCAGTAGCCCATTCTCATGGTAGCCAATCCAGGACACTAAAACCTGGTCAAAACCCAAAGAGTAGCAACATTCCATGCTACCGATCCAGGGCAAGCAGACACTTCCCCCATGTCTTAATAACAGATTGTGGACTTTTCCTCCAGGAATTTGTCCAAATCTTTCTTAAAACCAGCTACATTATCTGCTTTTACCATAATTTCTGGTCACTTCATTTTTAAGTTTAGATCTTTCCTTTCAAACAGAGACCTTGCTAGATGTCAAATACAGCACAAGGTAACTTCACATGGACTAAGTTGTGCAGGAAATGTGAATCTCCTCATACACCCACCATATAGTGCAAAAATGTGCAAAGGTCTGTTTTTTTCTTTCGATCACTACATAGCCTAATGCCACACAAGCAGCGCTGTTACAAACATATTCTGTAGGTCAATGCTAAGGATAACAAAGTTTCCTTCCTTGGACCAGAAGGAGATACTGATAAACCACTGGAAGAGATCCCAAAACAACACCCAAAGACCCACTCAGTGTGTGAACCAGTTGAGTGGAGTGGACTAACTGGGGGGTGGAAATGGGCCCGGAGTTTGCTCAGCAGAATTTCCCAGACCACCTCTTCCTCTCAACACATTGACACGCTGCCACCACCACCACTAGGAACACCTCACTGGGTAGGCCAGCTATGCTATAAACTTTATAAAACACATTATTATATTTTCTTATAAAGCATATATTTTAACTGAACTCTCTGACATCCTCAGCCTTTCCATTCACAAAAATAGAAGGAAGAAAAGTTCCCATTTCCTGCTGTGTCATGTCCCCGGCCTATACAATATTTTTTTTCTGCAGACCCTTCAAAAGTCTGACCAAATCCTCGTTTCACTTGCATTATAAAGTACTGAGGATGCCATCTCTCCCCAATCCCAGGTCCTAAAGTCTAAGACAGTAGCGCAAACTAATGCTGCCAGATTCAGGGAAAAAAATTTCGATTCGATTCAGCCTATTGAATTGGTTTTTCAATTCGATTTTCCTGCCCAGTTGGGTGATTTTTTTCAAAACTCCTGGTGTATTTTATAGCTTTTTCACCCCCTTTGGCTTCTCCTCACCACACTGGCGCTGTGGTGTAAATAAAATAAAGAAACAAAAAGGACTTTTCCTCTCTCTGTTAAATCCTAGCTCACGTTTGCAGTCCAACATCAGCTCTGGCAGGATACACATTTCCAATCGGACATATTATAATCACAAAACAGAAAATAAAATTAATTTTTCTACCTTTTGTTGTCTGGTTATATTTCAAATCTTGTTGGTACAAGGCTCTTGTTTTCTTCTGATAACTTGCTTGCCAGGGTCTCCTTCTTTCTTCTTTCTGCATGCTAACCATCCATCTGCCAACTCTGTCCTCCCTTTCCATTTCCCTTCCCTCCCCAGGAAGTCTGGTATCTTTCCTTTTTTTCATCTCCCTCCACAGATCCACCTTTTCTTAACTACCCTTTCATCCGGCATCTCTCCCTCCTTCCCCACCACCCCAGAGTCCACCATCTCTCCCTTTCTTTTCCCAATTACACTCCTATCCAGTATCTCTATCTCTCCTCCACACCATCCCTTGTGTCCAATTTCTCTCCCTTTCTGTTCCTTCTCTCCCTCCCTAAATCCCATGGTCCATCATCTGTCTCCCTCTCCTCTATTTTCAGACCCATTATTTCTTCCCCCCCCCAAAGTTTGGCATATGCACGTCTCTTTGAACACCCCCTTCCCTCCATGTACTTCTAAACCAGGGTCCCCCCCAAAGGCCTGTCCCCCCTTAAAGGTCTGCCTGTCCCCCCTTGAAGGCCTGCACCCCCCTTGAAGGCCTGTCCCACCCCCTTGTAGGCCTGTCCCCCCCTTGAAGGCCTGTCCCCCCCTTGTAGGCCTGTCCCCCCCTTGAAGGCCTGCCTGCCTGCCCCCCTTTGAAGGCCTGTCCCCCTTGAAGGCATGTCCCCCTTGAAGGCCTGCACCCCCTTGAAGGTCTGCACCCCCTTGAAGGTCTGCACCCCCCCAAAGGCCTGCACCCCCCCAAAGGGCTGTCCCCCCCTTGAAGGCCTATCCCACCCTCTTGTAGGCCTGTCCCCCCCTTGAAGGCCTGCACCTCCCCCAAAGGCCTGCACCCCCCCGAAGGCCTGCACCCCCCCGAAGGCTACACCCCCCTGAAGGCCTGTTCCCCCCCTTGAAGGCCTGTCCCACCCCCTTGTAGGCCTGCCCGCCCCTCCCTTGAAGACTGTGACATTTCCACTCCCCGAGACGGTCATGTCAGAGTGAAAACCCGGTCTCAGTCTCTTACTCGAGACCAGACTCTCCCTGAAAAGGATCAGGAAGAAGATCCTGAAAGCCTAGCTGCCTATCCTGACTCTTCTAGCCTAGAGCAGTGCCCAGAGTATAGGTTAACTGCCCGGCCCAGAAAAGCTTCCAGTCACACTAAGGGATTTAATCAAGCTCCCAGTGATATTCTACCCTGTAGCCTGAGGGGGAGCCCAAGAACACACAAGCTAGGCACACGATCACCCAGGGTAGGGCGTGGCCCTAAGCCTGTTAAGCAGCTCTCCAGAGCATTAAAGGAGGCTGCCCAAGAGAGTCTGGGAGAGAGAGTTCTCCGGGCCAGGAGAAGGCCAGACCTCACTCCAGAGCCAATGGAGTGTGAGGCTCCAATGCCTCAGGAACCAGCAGAGCAGCTGGATACACCAGAAAGCATGGACCTGAATGAAGGGTGTATGCTGGAGACCGTTAGGGAAGAAGCCATGGATGTGGGCTTGGCAACTTTCCACTGAACACTACAGGTACAAGGCTGTACAGGAGTAATAGTGGAGAGAAGTTTTTTGGCAGAACTGTTTTGATTATTTGTGCTGTAAAAACAAGCTTAGAGCAGTGCTGCACCAGCTTGATTGGATTGCTACATTGCAGCTGTGCAGGAGCTCAAGAGAAGCCCAAAGGACTGTGAGCTAATCAAGGCTGGAAATTTAGGAGCCTGTAGTAAGGCTTCAGTTTTTGTCTTTTGTTTTTGGCTTAAAGTTTACTTTATATGCAAGACTGTAAATACCTGGTGAAGAAACTGGACTGTGTTGGTTAGTAAGCCCAGGACTCCAGCTCAAGGCTGGATAATTGCCTAAGAGACTAATTGTGCAGTGTTTTTTTCAGAGACTGTGTGATCAGGGAGAGCAAGCCCTAAAACCTGGACTGGAAGTATAACTGATAGCAAGCTTGCTGTGCTTTCACTGGACTGGGGTGAAAGTTAAAAGTCTTTTTGTTTTCTGTTTTCTTTCTTTTTGCCCTGGTTTGGGAAGAAAGGAAACTTGGACTATAATAATATCTGATATGATTTATGTGGCAAGTGACTAATTAAACTTTTCACATTATTTTGTTCAACTTGACTCACGGTGCTTTATTTTTAGCAAAGCCCAGATAGTGAGACACCAGTGAGGTCTCCCCCTTTGGGAGCCACGTCAGGAGTGTGCTACCCTCTACCGGAGGTCTTCTTAACCTTACCAAGACCCCGGCAGGTGACAAGACCTTCACCCCTTGAAGGTCTGCACACCCCCGAAGGCCTGTCCCCCCCTTGAAGGCCTGCCTCCCCCCTTGAAGGCCTGCCTGTCCCCCCCCTTGAAGGCCTGCCTGCCTGCCTATCACCCCCTCCCCCTTGAAAGCCTGCCTGCCTGCCCGCCCGCCCCACCCTGAAGGCCTGATGCCCCGCCCCACCCCGAAGGACCGCTCGCGCCCCTGGCCTCCCCGCACCACCTATGAAGCAGCCGCAGCAGGATCACGACATCAGCGATCCCTGCGCTGCTTAGGCGCTGCTTAGGCGCTGCTTCCTGCGTCGCGGTCCCGCCCCTCCTCTGACATCAGAGGAGTGGTGGGACCGCGGCGCAGGAAGCAGCGCCCAAGCAGCGCAGGGATCGCTGACGTCGCAATCCTGCTGCGGGCAGTTTCATAGGTGGTGCAGGAAGGTCAGTGGGGCGAACGGTCCTTCGAGGGAGGGGGGAACTGAACAGCAAGGCTGGGAGCACCCCCTTAGGGCTGGCACCCGGGGCGGACCGCACCCCCTGCCCCCCCCCCTTGGTACGCCACTGATGCTCCCATTTTTTAAGCCATAAATGAGGCGAACTGCAGTATTCTGGATTACTCTTAATTTTCTAAGTATTTTCCCATGGGTACTTTCTAGACACTCCAAGAAGGGTAGTTTTGAGATGTTATTTTCATGCAATGCCTTGTACAACAGTAGTTTAATCCAGCAAAAGATTCTTCTTCTGACTTCACTCCCAAAGATACATTGGAGGACAGTAGATAACGAGCAATTTACTTGAGTAAAATAGCCTCTCTCAAAACTCTGAACTGGAGTAGCTGAAATATATATTTGGGGGTCTATAATGTGTGTAATATTTAAGGGCAATTAAAAAAAAAAAAAGGATTTCCCCAGTCTGTCAGATTTTCAGGATGTCCCCAATGAATATGCATGAGATAGATATGCATACAATGGAGGCTGTATATACAAATCTATTTCATGAGTATTTTTTGTGAATATCCTCAAAACCCAACTGGCTGGGAATTGGACACTAGTATTCTAGGTTGAGGAGTAAAACAATGAACATATATATATGCTATGAAAATTTCAAAGGTACATATGCTATGAAAATTTGTTTTTGCTGGCTTTTACAAAGCTGCAGTAGAGGTTTCCAACGTGGACCAGCGAGATACGTACATGTTCCAATGAAACCTTTCACCCAATGTGTGGCGGCAGCCAAGAAAGAAAACGGGATGCTAATAATTATTAAGATTACTGGTCAATTACTGGTTGTTTGTTATAAATATATAAAAATGTCAATAGAAATGATTGAACTAAAAAAAAAAAAGGATGGTTAACAAGACCAAGAATGTTATAATACTCCTGTATCGCTCCATGGTGTGACTTCACCTAGAGTATTGCATTCATTTCTGGTCTCCTTATCTCAAGAAAGATATAGCTGCAGTAGAAAAGGTTCAAAGAAGAGCGACCAAGTTTCAAGTTTAAGTTTCAAGTTTTATTAAAATTTGATGAATCACTTAATCTTAATACAAAGCGATGACTAAATCTAAAAAAACATGTAATACATTTCTCGCTACGGGGAGACGACCTCATCAACATAGACAAAACAATGGACATGAACAAACCCTTGTGGGAAATGGGGGGAGAAATACAATATGTGACAGGAAAGGAGACGAATAGGGAAAAAAATGATATGGAAGGAAATGACAAGTTTAAATCTTGCAGAGATTAAAATGGCAATGAAGTTCTAAAAAATTAACAGTTAAAAGCGTCTTTAAAAATAAAGCTTTTCAACTTGCTTTTAAATCTGTCAATAAGTCATTCTTCCCTTATATGTATTGGGAGGGAATTCCACAGTTGTGGGGCAATGACAGACAGATATTAATATATTTCAGAGAAGGGATAACAAGCAAGTGTTGGTTGTTAGATCTAAGTGATCGGGCGGGAGTGTAGGGTATTAAGACTCGCTCAATAAAGGCTGGGGTTTTATGAAGTATTGATTTAAGAGTTAATAGGCAGATCTTATAAGTTATTCGGTGTACTATCAGGAGCCAATGTGACTTCTCGAGAAGTGGAGTAACGTGATCGATAAAGGGGATGGAAGCCTCTCGTATGAAGAAAGACTAAAAAGGTTAGGGCTCTTCAGATTGGAAAAGAGACGGCTGAGGGAGATATGACTGAAGTGTAGAACGGGTACAAGTGGATCAATTTTTCACTCCACCAAAAATCACAAAGACTAGGAGACACTTGATGAAGTTACAGGAAAATACTTTTAAAACCAATAGGAAGAAATTGTTTTTCACTCAGAGAATAGTTAAGCTGTACCTGCTGTAGCAAGTTGGCTTCCTAAACACTCACAGTTAAGTTTTGCCTATTTTGAGGATCATAGTTTTCATTTAAGCTTTGGACATTTTAAATGGACATTTAATAGAAAAAAGAAGAAAAATAGCACAAAAAGACACTCACCAAAATTTAAATACCTTTCTATTGTTTGAGGATGGTGCAATGATAGATTCTTTGAAAGTCCTTACAGGGATTTCTGCCCTGGTTTGGTCACTTTCTTACCATATATTGGTTCTGAGCACCTTCGAGGTTTAAAGGCATTTTCATTTTGTGTTTTGTTTCCTTTTTCGTTTTTGTTAGTTATTTTTGTTATCTGACAACCAGACCTATATTTGGCTCTTGAAGGCAAGAGTTGCTATCACTCTATATAAATTTTATTTTTTTTTTCTCAGATTTACCCTGCCTGGGTTCAGTTAACTCACTTCCTTTAACAATCAAGCACTGAATTATATGAATTGAAGGGGGTCATCAGGCTAGAAACGTGTTTAATTTACAAACTTCATGCTGAACACAATTTCTGAAGCCAAGAGGCGGTAGCTTCCAAATGGCTCATTTTCATGTTGTTTCTTTCCATTTGAAATTAAATAACTGACAATGTTTTGATTTCTAAACTTATACACTTTGTTTTAAACATTTCCAGCTGTTTAAATGTGGCTGAACCAAAAGGTGGGGTCTCAGCATTAGGTAAGGTTTGTTTCCTTTGGAGGATTACATGGCTGCCTTGTAAAAATGGCCGCATTTGTGGCTTAAAGGGCCTAGGCAGGTCTGAATAAACAGGGAGGCAGGAAATTCCTCCTGATACCAGAGGTGTTTTTCGAGAAGCCATCCCTATGCACCTGCAAAAACAGTGGATCCATTCATGATGCACAAGTCCCTGAGCCAAATGCTGCTGAAACACAAAGTCTGTGTCATGATAAATGTTCCCCTTTATGCTTGGGCTTGAAGGGTGCCAAGCAGAGCAGTGAAGAAAGTATTTCTGTCAGGAAGACTCTGAGAGGAAATAATGGAGGCAGCTTTGACCAGAATTGCAAATTAGAATAAACATTGCCCTTAAAGAATCCCTTTAACCTTTAAAAAGCTACAGGGTGACTTAATGTTTTTCCAGGCGTTTTGAAATTTTTAATTTGGTTCTTTTTTATTTTTTTTTTTAAGGCTGGAAAAATACATCATAAAGATGTTTTCCTTAAAAAAAAAAAAGGAAGTACAGTCTTGCTTTCAGGAAGGCATAAATGGTCTAATTTTTGTTAAGATATCTCAGGGCACAACATTGAATTGAGGGCTCTGCTCTATTTCTCAGCTCCTTGCTATAGGTATGTAACCCCTAGTTTCTCCCGGATGCTGGCAAGGGGTACACAAAGTTATTTTATTTTTTTAGACTAGAACTGGGGCTAAATTTTAAAGCTGGAGTCCCATAGCAAGCATGCACTAGACTTACTCCTCTCTCTCTCTGTATAATGCAGACCACACAAGAATGCTGAGTGTAAAACTAAATCCAACTTTACCTCTCCTTGGTGAATCAAGCAGAATCCATGAACAGTGAACAGGTTTCTTTAGCAACAGACCAAAATATATACAATATCTCCTAGTGGTAAAGATTTTCAGATGGTATAGAATCCACCTTGTTGGATGGATTCAGATCCAATAATCCATATGAACTAATCAGTTGCTGGGAGATGGACCAAAAGACAAATTTACAGCCTATGAACAGGTCTTAAATCTCCACTAGTGTAAGGTCATTTTCCTAAGACCACTCTCCAGAGAGTCCAAGAGCTGTCTTGGTCTGCTAGGGTGCTTAGTTTCCAGAAACTCCCAACCCTCTTTGAACAGGGAGCCAGGCAATTTCACAGGAGCCAGCTTGTCTGCACACACTAACCTATTTCTTTGACAGCCTCTCCCTTCCAGGTGCAGACAATTCAAACGTACTCCTTACTCCCAAAATGCATTATATTTATATCTTGCTACAGGTAAGCTTTCCTCAACTGGAAATATTGTGGGTTTCAAAATTCTAGGATATTATAGAAGCAGTTAAGTGCAATTAAAATGAGCTCTTGACTATGATATAACATCAAGGAAAATAATTTATTCGGGCTAGTGTTCAAAAGGGTTGTCCAAATAACTTCAGGAATGAACGTGACAAATCTTCTTGACATTGCATACTCTTATTATTTTTTGTGCATACAATTCAATGTCTGTCCAAAGAAAATCAGATATAAAAATGAGGGATCACGGGTTTGTTGGGAATATAGCTCAAACTTATTTCTTATACCACCCATTGACACAGCTATCTGAGCGGTTTACAAGGGTTCACAATCTAGTCAGGTATTCTCCCTATTTGTCCTAGCAGGCTGAAAATCTAACCATGGTACTTGGGGCAAAGGTGAGTTAAGTGACTTACACAGGGTGACAAGGAGCAGCACTGGGATTGAACCTGTTACCTCAGGATGCTGAGGTGGCAGTTCTTACCACTATGTCACTCCACCATTTACCCCTCCCCCCTTTTTAGCTCCAGCTATGGCACTAATAGCTCCGACGCTCATTGAATTCCTAATGCCATCGGAGCTCTTACCGCCATGGCCGGCGCTAAAAACTGCGCTATAGTTTTGTAAAAGGAAGGGTTAATTTGGTGTTGCCAGTGTTTATTGTTATCCAACTAAAGATCTGGCCAGAAAAAAAAAAATTGCAGTCCTAAAAAACACTGGATCACCGTGGCGTAGCGAGAGTGAGTGGCACCCAGGGCGGTGGTGTCCCTCCTCTGCTTTCTCCGCCCCTTGCTGCGTGGGCGCCCACTTCACGAGCTTGCTGCCTGCTTTGTGTTTGCTCTCCCTCTGATGTCACTTCTTAAGCTTGGGACCCTGAAGTGTTATTAGAGAGAGCTGACACTGATGCGGTCAGCAAGTTTGTGATGGGAAGGGAAGAGGTATATGTGCGCATCGGGAAGGGGGGTCGGGAAAAAGCAGGGGAAGGAGAGGAGGACGGGTGCTTGTGCCCCCACTAAGACAACGCCCAGGGTGGATTGCCCCTCCCTTCTTTACTATGCCACTACAGTGGATCAATTAATAGATGCGTGCAGGGTCAAAATGTTCATTCGTTTCCTATGTCATTGGTAGAAGTTTTGTCTAATTTTTAAAATAATTTTGTTTCACAATTTTTGGAAATCAATATGGGGACAAATTAATATGGTACTCGAGGCCTCGATACCATTGTCTTATGATGTAGTCCAATAGATATTTACAAAAGCAGACTTCTTTTGATTATGAAAGGGGTGGCCATGCAGCTGATAACCAGAAATTGGAAGACTTGGGACAGATTAAATTATTCTTTTTGGTGAGAAACACTCTCTTTGTATTATAGATACGAAAGAATGAATGTAGAACAATTGGGATATAATTAAAAAAAATTTAAAAAATATGGGATCCATTTGAGGCATTTGCCAAATAAAAGACTGATTGATTGATTACCTTTAATTCCTTGATGATTTCCACACACATCCAGAGAGGGTGGGAGGGAGGGTAATGTACTTTGTTTCTTATTTGTTCGATGATAAGTGCTGTTATTTGTATTATATGACTGTATATTTTGTTGGCGCTTTGTATAAGTTCTGAAAATTAATAAGGATTTACAATTTTTAAAAAAATTGTTTCAGACGGGAGAGAGGCGTTGCCATTAATAGTGCACGATGTTCATGAAGTGTGCACACTTTTTCCAAAGAGTACACTCTAGTTTGCAATAGTGCATATATAAGCAAATAGTACAGACATGCACATACAGTACTTCTGAAAAATGGTGTGAGGACTTTACAAATACTGTGTACTCTCTGTAAAGAGTGTGAACTCTTCATGACAGGAAACGAGTCAACATTTAGGTTGTTTTTAACCAGTTCTTTTGGGATAAAAACAATATGCAATTACATAGGAAATGTTTCAAACAAATGTGCTGGCTAGTACACAGGGGATAATCCTGCTTATAAAGCAGTATTTCTTGGTTTGGGGGTCAGGGATGGGATTGGCATATACCAGGAAGTCAAATGAGCAGCTCTCTGAGGGGTGCACTAACTAAGGTACGCTGATTAGCACATGCTAAATGCTAAGAAGCCCATAGGTTTGAAATGGGCTTCTTAGCATTTAGCATATGCTAATATGCGTTAAATCCTTTAGTGCACCTTAGTAAAAGGATCGCTTAGGCTTTTTAAACTGAATTTCAAGGTGCCCATTGGGGGGCCTAAAAAAATCAGTGCTGGAATTGTGCCTCTGTAGGCAGTGGTGTAACGAGGGTAAGTGGTGGCGCCTCTCCCCCGACCTCTTCTCTGCCCCCCTGCTCCTTCCCAACCCCCCTGACATGCACATGCCCTCCCCTTCCCTTCTCCCGTACCTTTTTAATTTTCCAGGCTTGAGCAATAGCATGAACTTGCTGCCCGCATCGTGTTGGCTATCCCTCTAATGTCACTTCCTAGGCGGGGGCCTGGAAATGACATCAGAGAGAGGCGACACCGACACAGGCAGCAAGTTCACAATGCTGCTTGCACAAGAAAAATTAAAGAGGTGTGAGGGAAGGGAAGGGGTGCACGCGCTCAGCAGGGAGGTTGGGAAGGAGGGGGTGGAGAGGCAGACAGGAGCCTGCGCCTTTTACAAAGACCGTGCCAGGGGCAGACTGTCCATCCCCACACACACCCCTTTACTCCACCAGTGTCTGTAGGTGCTTTAGGCTGCCGAATGCCACTGTGGGTGTGGCTAACACCAGGAGTGACGTTAGGTGGCCTAAAGTGCCCGCAAAGGCGCAATTCACATCAAAGGTAGGAGCCAGAAATGTAGATCTGGAAAACCCTGGCCTACATTTCTGGCGCCTACCTTTGCCCGAGGCATGATTCTGTATTCAGTGACGCTTTTAAGGCAGCCACTGACAACGGCACTGGTTACAGAATCTGGGCCCTATCCAATACACTATGTCAGATGATTCCAAACTTATTGTTCTGAACCAACGATTTACTACAGTCACTTACTTAATAGTCAAAATACAATGTGACAGAGGCTGTTAACAACCAGTAAATATTTCTTAATTTATATTTTTTTCTTTAATAATTTATATTCTGCATATCATACAATTCTATGCGGACTATGAAGTATCCAGGTAAACTAAACTAAACTAAACTAAGCCTTAAGTTTATATACCGCATCATCTCCACGGAAGCGGAGCTCGACACGGTTTACAAAGCTTAAAAATACAAGAAGAGAGGGGAGAGAGAGTTTACAAGAGCATATGAAAAAGAGGGGAAGTAAGCAGGAGATGTTATATATTAGAGAAAAGCCAGGTTTTCAGTTGTTTTCGGAACAGTTGGAGGGAGCCCAGGTTCCGCAGCGGGATAGTGAGATCGTTCCAAAGGCCCGTGATTTTGGAGAGGAGGGATCTTCCCAGTTTGCCTGCATGGGGGATGCCATGTAGAGAGGGGAAGGATAGTTTATGTCTGTGGGCGGATCTGGTGGTAGCAGGCGTTTGGGCGAGGAAGGATAGAGGGATTAGTGGCGGAAGGATACCATGAATTATCTTGAAAGCCAGACAGGAACATTTGAAGTGAATTCTGGAAAGTACAGGGAGCCAGTGAAGATTGGTAAGTAAGGGGGAGACGTGATCAAATTTGCGTTTAGCAAAAATCAATTTGGCCGCAGTATTCTGGATGAGCTGGAGTCTGTGAAGACTTTTTTTTGTTAGGCATAGGTAAATGGCATTACAGTAATCGAGTTTGGATAAGATGATGGATTGTACCAGGATGGTAAAGTGTTTTTGGTGGAAATAGGATCTAACTTTCCTCAGCATGTGGAGGCTGAAAAAACATGGTTTTGCCAAGGAATTCAGGTGATCGTTGAGGGAGAGGGAGGAATCGATAATGATGCCGAGGACCTTGCTTGAGAACTCAAGGTGAAGAGCAGGACCTGTGGGTAGAGTGAAGAGGGTGGGCAGGTGTACTAACTTTGGGCCGAGCCAGAGTAGTTTTGTCTTTGATTCATTTAATTTCATCTGAACAGAGAGGGACCAGGCATGAAGTCTCATTATGCATGAGGTGATGTTCTCTTGGAGGTTTGTAAGGTTCTGGTCTGTTTCGAGGAGGATAAGGATATCGTCTGCATATGTGTATATTGTTTCAAGCTTCAGGGAGGTCATATACATGTTGAAGAGGATAGGGGAGAACCCTGTGGGACCCCGCAGGATGGTGTCCACGAAGCGGATTTGGAGCCGTTTGCGTTGACAATGTAGGAACGTGCGCGAAGGAAGTTTGAGAACCACTTTAGGACAAAGGAGTCTATTCCTATCTCGGAAAGTTGGTAGATTAGTATGTCGTGGTGCACGACGTCGAAAGCTGCGGAGAGATCGAACTGTAGGAGAACAGCAAATTTGTTTTGGGCGTGTAGTTGTTGCACCTTTGAGATTAAGGAAACTAGGAGGGACTAGGAGGTAGTCAAGCATTTTTTCCTAACTGTTCCATTGGGCTCCCACTCTATCTAATGTACCTGGGGCAATGGGGAATTCTTATTTTTTTCCCCATGGAACTATTTGGTCATCTCTAGCAAATGTGTACCTGTGAAACTGCTTCCTCAGAACTTATCTAATTTTAAAACTCTTACCGAGAGGGGCATTTTTTACTCTTTATAAAGAAACAAATCGTGACCTTAGAATTACAGGGTTCTAAGTGACAATTTTCAGTATTTTTAACTCCGATGACTTCCGGGTTCTATCTGACATGTAGATATTACAACATTCACATGTCATTGAACACCAAATTGTCCCACAAACCTCCACTTCAAATTCCTGTGAATGACGGTACAGTTAGAACCATGTAATTCTAAGATCACGAAATATAACAAAAGGAACATGGACAACTCTTTGAAATCTGACTGACTAATAATACACATCATAATTTAGGTAAAGATATCAGATTTGAACCCACAGCCTCGGGGAACTGAGGCTGTAGCTCTAACCACTGCACCACACACTCCCACCTGTTACAGTCTCTGAGGATATTCATGCCCTTCCAGGCCCACCCGCAGAGCCCACCTCTTCAGCCACTCAACTCTAAAGGCCTGCCGATACAAAAGCCACCTAAACAGAACACTTGCCTTCCAAGCAGGTCATCTAAATGACTGGCTGAGCAGAATTATCTCGCACTCCTCATCCTACCTAAACTTCAGGAAATTATTAAAATCTAGCCTATTCAACCGAATTATAATCTAAGCCCTCTCTCCCTACCCCTGCTCCCCAAGTTCTCTTTCCGTTACCTCTTCGCCCTGCCCACCTTACATTTGTTCCCCTCATATTTTACCTGTCCCCCCCGCAAACGCATATTTATTGTATCTGTATTCGCTGATTGTAACTATTCACTGATTGCCCAGCCCTTCTTTGTTGTGAACCGCCTCAAACTACTACGGCTTTGGCGGTATATAAGAAATAAAATAATAATAATAATAAATCCAATCTCATAGAAAAATCCAACTTTCCTAACTCCTTAGCCCTTTTTACTGAGGTGGTAAGCTCAGTTCCTGTAAACAAAATGGCCTGTTGCTGGGGTGGCAGCACAATGCAGTTCATTTAAGGTTCCACTTAAAGTTCAGAAGCTCGCTATCTTGAGACTTAGATACAAGTCCTTAACATTGCAGGCCAGATAGAAAAATCCTTTGGAGCATGAGGAACCCTATAGATGTTGTGAATGATGATTTTCTTCAGCCCTGTGATGTTTCTGGCCATCAGTAGATAAGATGATATCCAGGTTGCCTTACTATAATAGGTACACAAATAGACCAGTCTCTCCTCATGAGGGAAACGACCCTTGAATACAAGCATTAGGATTAGGATGAGCTTAGTGCGCACAAAGAACAAAAGTAACACAGAACACTTTAGTGCGTCCTGCGTTAGACCATTATTGCTGCGCTAGGTTTTACTCTAGTACCTGCAAGCTTTTTTTTTTAGGAATACTAATATGGATTCCAGCATGACAAATCTATGCAGGCAGCAGAGTAAAACCAGGACTGGATCACCCTGAAGTGGAAACCTGAAGTTAACTGGCATCTGTGCCTATGCTTTATTTTCCTGCTACAGCTCTATCTCTCCTAGTAAATGCCAAACTGCAAAGCTTTTTCCAGTTATTAATAGTCACCAGTTTGAGTTATCATGAGGTAGTCACACCATTTCATAAAACACAGAGAAGTTTCCACAGAATTATTATTTTTTTCCCCATGAAAGGAGAAAATATCACTGTGCTCCATGGAACCATTTGATCATCACTAGCTAAGGCGTGCCTGTGAGACTGCTAGGTCAGAACTTATCTTACCAAGAGGGGGACATTTTTTACTCTTTATAAAGAAACAAATATAACAAAAAGAACATGGACATCTCTTTGAAAACTGACTGAATAATTTAGATAAAGATGACAGATTGCTATAATGGCTTTGCTCTGTTTTTTACAGAGATTATGAGAAAAGAAAGTGCTGGGAGACATGAAGGGCCATTTTTGATAGGACTTCTAAGTCTGACTAGACATTTCTGCAAAATGTCCAAATTCGGAGGCATTGAATGGGCCATTTTCGATAGCTGAACCGCTAGCCGTCTAATATATATATATATTGTGGCAGGCAAAAGGGGCCAAGCCCTAAGACATACAGTATGCCAGTAAGTGACAACCCTGCCACTGGTTGCAATACTAGCATTGCAAACCTTGACCATGCAGAGGCAGTTCCTGTGAACTTAGAAAGTGCAGGAACAGGGATTTATTTGCCTTTCAATAAGCAAGGCAGTGTGCAACAGGCAAGGAAAGGTTTAACACCAACTTTCAAAGCTGCAGTAAGCAGTGGGGGAGGGGTGCAAGTTTCACATAGAGCAACGTCAGACCTCAGGGAACAATTGACTAGGCAGCCAATCAGAGAGCTGAGTGGCTCAGCTCACCTGGTTAAACATGGAGCTGATTCACACAGCAGGAGATCACCACAAAAACAAAACAAGGAGGATGCCGGCAATGATTCTCTAGTAATGCCTACAGCCTCCTCGGCGCTGTTCCTCTCTCGCAGACTGCCATTCTCTGACACAACTTCCTGTTTCCTCTTGGTAGGACCGTGGTAGAGGAACAGCTCTGAGGAGGCTGCAGACAGTGTTAGAGAATCGCTGCTGTGTTGATGGCCTCCTTGCATTTATACATTAAATTCCTATGGGCGTCGGAGCAATTACTGCAACAACAGCTGCTACTAAAGCTTTGTAAAAGAAGCTCCTTATTAGTAGTAGCTCCAGCTTAGTTATATTCAGGTACAGTCAATATTTCCCTGCCAGATTTATAATCTAAGTTTGCATCTCAGACAATGGAGGGTTAAATGACTTGCTGAAGATCACAAGGAGCAGCAGTAGGATTTGAACCAGTTTGAGGCTCTAACACTAGGGTGAGAGGTGCTCGGGTTGGTGGCGCCCTTCCCCGCCTTCATCTCTGGACCCCCACTCCTTCTCCGATCCCCCCTTCCCCGATCCCCCCCAACTAGAAGGGGGCGTACATGCCCCCTTCTAGTTGTTCACCACTGCAAGCAACAAGAACTTCAACATGCTCCTCACAACCCCATTGGCTCTCCCTCTGACATTACTTCCTACGAGCGGCACCCGGAAGTGATGTCAGCAGAAGAGACGACGCAGTTGCGAGGAGCACGTTAAAGTTGTTGCTTGCGGTGGTGAACAACTAGAGGTATGGGGAAGGGAAGGGGGAATGGGAAGAGGCGGGGAGCAGAGAGGAGGAAAGGTGCCAATGCCCCCACCTACATGGCACCCAGGACAGACCGCTCCTCCACCCCTCCCCCCTTACTATACCACTGCACTAGGCTATTCTTAGGACAGGGGTGTCAAAGTCCCTTCTCGAGGGCCGCAATCCAGTCGGGTTTTCAGGATTTCCCCAAAGAATATGCATGAGATCTATTAGCATACAATGAAAGCAATGCATGCAAATAGATCTCATGCATAATCATTGAGGAAATCCTGAAAACCTGACTGGATTGCGGCCCTCGAGGAGGGACTTTGACACCCCTGTCTTAGGATATCAAAATTCTTCCTTTCTTAAATGTTTCTTTCTCATTATGCGGTGCCCGATGAGTTCTCTAAATTTGTCTGTAGACTCATAAAAAAAATGAAAGTTGCAGCAGCTCCTGAATCCTGAAGAGGATATGTTTGTACATGCTAAACAGGGTTTAGGAGGATTACAGTACAAATGGCCCCAGCCCTAAGGATTTCAGCATACTGTCTAGGTGTGTCGTCACTTATAAAAATCTGCTGTAATGCCCTTCATGCTTCAGGGAAGCGTGACAAAGTCTTTTCATTTTCACACAAACAAATGTGCCATTGTACTTGAAAAGACAGTAGTTTGATAGCACTAAGGCCCAAATTCTGTAACCGGCCCCTATTGTTAGGCATCTATTTTGGAGGCACCCAACTAGATAGGTGACTATCTAAATTGAATAACAAGCTCAATTATGCTTTTTAATCAGCACTAATTGAAACATAGGGACCCATCAAGAAAGAGCAATTCTGTAACAAGGCGCCTCTAAAAATAGAGGTGGCCTTCAAAAAAAAGAGGCGCTATGCATGTTAGGAATGGGCGTGGCTTCATGTTCAGCGCCATGCTGCAGAATCGCTACTCTTAAGCGTGCTTAAGCGCTCACATGGGCGCCTATGTTTTAGTTGTGCCTAGAACTAGCCTATTTATTGGGTGCCTCCAAAATAGCTCAGCATGATTCACTAAACAGTACCTAATTTTACTTGAATCGTGCTGAACGGTGCCTAATTCGGCGCCTAACTTTGGGCCGCTTCTTACAGAATTTGCCCCTAAATGTTTTGCTTTCAAATGAAAAAGTTGTTGCTGAGATTTTGCTGGTTTGAGCATAGATCACGTCGGAGGAACTGGGATCCGAGATCTCTTTTTTGTGATTTTGTGACATGCAAGTTTGGTGGAAACTTATAAGCTCTGCATTTTGATTCAAATTCTACAACTACTTTTTCTGGCGGGCTTTGTACCAGTTCTCAATAGGAAATATGCAAGTTCTTTTCTTTGAAAATTGCCCAGGGAACTCATAGCAGCAGAGACTTACACCTGCTTTTGGTACCTATTGAATCAATATCACAAAATACAAAACACCATGTATTATTGCCTCCCCCAAACCATGGCCAGATTTAATTCTTGTGCCTGTAGGGAGGACAGGAGAGAGTTGAGGCAAAGGAGGTTAGAAACAGAATGTCACAGAAGCACTCTCTGAAGTTCATGCCCCTAAAGCAAGGAGATAGAACAGGCCCTTCTTGACACGGGTATTTGGCACTTTCAAAATCTGGCAACCTAGATAGTTGCCTTTAACATATGTAGGGTTATCAGATAGCTCCAGAAAAAGGAGGATGGATTGAGACATCCAGGTTGTACTATTACTTTCAATGAAAGTAAAACCCAAATACCTCAGTCCGTCCTCCTTACTTCCGTTGCTTTCAATGAAAGTAAAATTCAAATGTCTCAATCCATTCTCCTTTTTCTGGAGCCATGTGGTAACCCTAACTAAATACAGGCCAGGGCCAAATTTCATCCTATCTACTTTACACATGTGCAAATGTACATTTCATGTTGATGCCCACAGGGTGGTCAGATTTTGAACAACCTGTTTACCAGCTTTTGAACATTGTTTTCCCCATATCTCTGTGCCTCAGTGTTAATTCCCTCTAGATGTGCCTTTAGAATTCACTTTATCACTCTGTGTTTTAGTTCTAATTCCAGTTTGCTCTCTCTAACACTCTGTTTGATAACGGGGTAAGTCGCTTTCATTCCTGGGCTTCAATTCTAATCCTGACCCTTTTGTAAAGAAAATGGAATCAGATCTGAAAAATTTGTTTTCTAATTTTTGAAATTATTCTTTCATCAAAATTCAGATCTCTTTCAGAATTGTTTTTTAAGTCCTTTATTCATTTTTATAACTTACATCAAGTGCATCAAAAAGTAACCACATTTTATCTTAAATACATCACTTGAAATTCTACATTTCTTCATATTAAATAAAATTTACCCCTTTCCCACCCATCCTTACAATACCTCATATCATATAATAAAATCCCCCTCCCCCACCCCAGTCTTTCATTTGTACAAGTCAGGGAAAATAACACCTATTCATTGCAATAATATGGTAATGGCCTCCACACATCTTGAAATTTATTAAAATTCCCTTTCTGAATAGCTAATGATCTTTCCATTTTATAAATATGATATACTGAATTCCACCAAAAACTGTAGTTCAATCTATTCCAATTTTTCCAATTACATGTTATTTGTTGTATGGCAACTCCTGTCAAAATAAGTAAAAGTTTATTATTTTTTGAAGATATTTGACTCTTAGCCCTCATAGACATGCCAAATAATACTGTATCATACGATAATGCCACATGATTTTCTAACAGACAATTTATTTGGTCCCAAATTGATTTCCAAAAAGCCAAAATAAATGGACAATAGAATAATAGGTGAGGGATCTGCTAGCTTTTTGAGCTCCAGTCTTATAAGAGGGGCCAAACAGAAGATATGGACTAGACATTTTTGGTGCTGTGTAATTTTGTTGGCAACAGGACTTATGGAATGAGACCATAAGCTGTAAATTTGGAGAACTTTCTTACTTGTTTAAAGACTGACCCACAGACTGTTTTCCTGATAAACTGTCTGCTAGAAAAAGGAAGAGACATTAAGTTGCTTAATAAAGGACTTTCAAATGAAGAACTGGCAGCCCGGAGAATGTCTACAGCATTTCCAACGCAGGAGGTCTTGGGGAAAATGGAGGAACGGCAAGAATCACCATTACCTTTAAATTCTCAAACAGGTACTGAGCAGCTTAAAGATTTGGATATTAAATGTTTCCTAGCTCCTCTAGAAAAGCCTTCAGTGGTGGATTTAAACTCAATTTGGGAGGCAATCTCAACATTACAGATTTCCCTGGGAAATCAATTGCAAACTCTGTCTACTCATTCTGCAGGGATACTTTCTGAGACTTTAAAATTGCAAAAAAAAGTGGGCAAATTGGAAGAAAAATCATTAGAACATGAAAGAAAATTGGAAGTTATGGTGAACATTGAGAAAAAAATCACTTGAGCAGGAAAAAAAGTTGGAAATATTGGGAGCACAAAATCAGCTCCTCATGAGGGATAATGATAATATCAATTTCAAGATGGAGGTTCTTGAAAATGTAGTACGGAGACAAAATCTGAGACTGATTAATTTTCCAAAGTTAATATCCACTACAGCTCTTGATATGTTTAAACGGTATCTTTCGGAGATTCTAAAAGTCCCACAGAGTTCCTTTCCACCAATTTCAAAAATATATTATATTCCCTTGGGAAAGAAGAAGACTCTGGAGGACAAGCAAGAACCAGTAATAGATGTATTGGACTTAACAAACCTATTAGAGAAGTCAGAATCAGAGGAATTAATGGTTGCCACACTTTTTGTACAAGCATTAGATTCAGATAGAGAATGGCTTTTGAAGTTGTTTTTTAAATATAAAGATGTTTTGTTTTTGAATCAAAAAATAAGAATGTATCCAGATGTTTCTAGGATAACTCAAAAAAAAAAGGAAACAGTTTTTGCTCTTGAGACCACAGGTGTTAAAAATTGGAGCTACATTTATTTTGAGATACCCCTGTAAATTATAGGGGAGCTAAATATATTTTTTTTGAATCTGCACAGTTATCGAGGTTTATATTAGATAAGGAGGTGATCTTTGCAAGTACCCCTATTTGTAACCAAGAAAATGTTCCAAGTTAGTAAATTGGGTCCACTTCAGTCAGCCTAAATTTCTTATAATTTGTTGGATTAATTAATTAATCTCTGATTTGTGATACTTCTCCCTCATTATTGTGAACTAATTAACAGTAGAAAGAATGTTAAAATTTTCCTTATATTCTCTTATGTTATGCACTGTAAGGTGGATACTGTTTTATTCATTATGATTCTGTTATCATATAATTTAAACTCAATAAAGATAAAGTATAAAAAAAAAATAAAGGACTTTCATCTGAAAGGCAGTGAAAGGAAGTTTCCAGGTTTGTTTAAAATTTGATTGATTGCTTAATCAGACTTCAAAGCGATGTACATACAAAATATATTTAACATACAAAACTTACGCATCATGAGGGAGGAGGGAAAGAAATACAGTATTTTAAAGAAAATAAGACAAAAAGGGAAAGGACAAAAGAGAAGGTGATGCTGAAAAGAGAGAAGGTCACAGAGTAGATCCTGAGAAACGATTCAAGTCAAGAGAGCTAACAGTTGATGGCATCTTTAAAAATAAATCGGTCTAGCATGTGTTCCTCCCAGTGGCGTACCAAGGGGGGGAGGTCCACCCCGGGTGCAAGCCCCAAGAGGGTGCATAGCTGGCCACTCTCCAGTGTTCTCCCTAGGGCAGTGGTCGGGCTCGTGAACCGCATGTGGCTCTTTAGCCACTTGAGTGTGGCTCGCGACTCGTCTACAGCAAGGGTACCGAACCTGCTTCCCTTCTCATTGCCCTCCTCCAAGCCACTGCCACCATCGGGGAACAGGCCGGATCTCCCTGCTTCTCTTCCCTGCGGGACCAACCAACTCTCGTCACCCGACGTCAATTCTGACGTCGGAGAGGACATTCCGGGCCAGCCAATCGCTGCCTGGCTGGCCCAGAATGTCCTCTCCGACTTTAGAATTGACATCGGGTGGCGAGAGTTGGTCAGACCCGCGGGGAAGAGAAGCAGGGAGAACTCGGCGCCGGTCTGTTTCCGATGGCGGCAGTGGCATCCTATTCCCCAGCGGCGGTGGCATGGGGGAGGGCAGGGAGAAAGAAAGGGGGGGGACAGGGAGCCAGAAAGAAAGAAAGGGGGCAGGGTGAAACAAAGAAAGAAAGAAAGAAATGGGACACGGAGAGAGAGAGAAAGACAGACATAGAAAAAGAAAGGGGGTATGGAGAGAGAAAGAAAGAAGGGGCAGGGTGAAATAAAGAAAAAGTTTGGAGAGGGAATGAGGTCTGGAGGAGAGGAAGCATACAGGATGCTGAAAGAAGGGAAGAAATATTGGATGCACAGTCAGAAGAATAAAGTGCAACCAGAGACATATGAAATTACCAAACAAAGGTAGAAAAAATGATTTTATTTTCAATTTAGTGATCAAAATGTGTCCATTTTGAGAATTTATATATGCTGTCTATATTTTGCACTATGGCCCCCTTTTACTAAACCGCAATAGCGTTTTTTAGCGCAGGGAGCCTATGAGCGTCAAGAGCAGTGCGGGGCCTTTGGCGCAGCGCCCTGTGATAAAAACTGCTATCGCGGTTTAGAAAAAAGGGAGGGGGTATATTTGTCTATTTTTGTATAGTTGTTACTGAGGTGACATTGAATAAAGTCATCTGCCTTGACCTCTTTGAAAAACCCCGGAATATAAATGATAATTAACATTTTCTCTGCACACAGTGTGCTTTGTGTTTTTAAAATTTTATTGTTGGTAGATCATTTTGACTTGACCACGAAGGTAAGGGGGAAGGAGGGAGGGAGGGGAGCTGCTGAAAGACATTTAGTAATCCTTGCAGGCTTGACTGTGCAGGGAATTATTTTTGTAAAATCATGTTTTGTTATGTGACTGGCATTATTTAGACTTTAATTTCTATGAATGAATAGAATGAAAATGATATAAAATTTCTTGCTTGTTTTTATATGCGTGCGCTGAAGGAAAGTGGAGAGAGAGTGGGCTGAGGACGCTGAATGGGAAATGGGGAAGAGAGTGTGGGGAGAAGGAACACCAGGGAAGGGAGAGGAAAGAGATGCCAAGACCATGGGAGGAAAGGAAAGGAGCTACCAGACCATGAGGGGGGGGGGGGGTAGAGATGTCAGGGGGGAGGGGGAGGAGGCAGATGCCAGACCAGGTGGAAGGAAGGAGAAGAGATGCTAGATAATGGAGTGGGAGGGGGAGACGGAAGGAGAGGAGAGAGATGCCAGGGCATGGGGTAAGGAAGGGAAACTAAAGGAGACAAAATGCCAGACCAGAGGGAAAGAAAGGAGGTGCCAGAGGGAGAGATAGAAAGGAGATGCCAGGGCATGGGGGGAGAGAAGAGAAGGAGATAGAGATGCCAGAGAATAGGGAAGAGGGTGAAGCCAAAATGAATCATGTACAAAGGAGAAAAAGGGCACAGGATATACAGTTTATTGTAAGGACATAGAAAGATGGAAGATGCCATATGGAACAGAGAGAGGGTGGACAGTGGATGCAAGGGGCAGAGAGAGGGTGGACAGTGGATGCAAGGGGCAGAGGATCTCACGTATGAAGAAAGACTGAATAAACTGAGGCTGTACTCACTTGAGGAACGAAGAGAGAGGGGTGATATGATTGAAACATTTAAGTACATCACGGGCCGTATCGAGACGGAAGAAGATATCTTCTACCTCATGGGACCCTCGACCACCAGGGGGCATCCGCTAAAAATCAGGGGAGGGAAGTTCCATAGCGACTCCAGAAAATACTTCTTCACTGAAAGAGTGGTGGATCATTGGAACAAACTCCCACTGCAGGTGATTGAGGCCAACAGCGTGTTGGACTTTAAGAGAAGATGGGATATTCACAGGGGATCCCTAGAGGAGTGAAACCAGAGGGCGGGCATTTGGAATGGGCAGACTTGGTGGGCTATAGCCCTTTTCTGCCATCTTTTTCTATGTTTCTATGTTTCTATGAGAGAGGGTGGACAGTAGATGGAAGGGGTAGGGAGAGAGAGAGAGGGCACAAGCTGGGTGGAAGGGGCAAAGAGAGGGCAGATGTTGCATGGAAGGGAGAGGACAAATGCTGTATAGAAAGAAGAGAGCAAAGAGAAGTTGATTAAAGCAGAAACGACAAAAGGTAGAAAGATTTGTTTGTTGCTTTACTTAGAATCAAGTAGTATTGTAACTGTATTGATAAAATTTTATAAACAGGAAATGGAAATAAGGCAATTTTTTGGACTAAACCCTCTTTTCCTCAGGTTAGGACAGGATACCATAACAGTACTGTCCTGAAGAAAGATTAGGCCTCTGAAAGCTAATTGAAAAATGGATTAGTCCAATTAAATGGTATTTTCTTATTTCTCATTATTTGTTTTATTTTTATTTGTTAATTTGTAAAGTGGTGATTGTTATGTATAATTTTTTTCAAATTTACATCTATTGTCTTTATATTTTGCACAGTATTAGAGGACATGTGTCACTGTTTTTGTGGAGTTGCATTGTATGCGGAGTCTGTTTTCTTGGCGGTTCAATTTAACTTTTGTCTACATATTTCTATTTTTAGTTTGTGATTATTCCATATTGGGCGAGGGTGTATCTGTGTTCTGTGTGTATGAAAAGGACAGAGTTTTCAGTTGGCATTGACTGCAGGATCAATTGACTGTGTGGGATCTGGCTTGTTTAGTTTTACAATGTATGTGTTGGTGTTCTAGTGTTCACTGCAGTGTTTAAGATGCTGCCTTTTCCTAGGTACACTCTTGTTGTGTGATATGTGGATTGTTACTAAAAATCATATTTTTCATATAGATGGGGGGGGGGTCAAAAAAATGATGGGCCCCGGGTATCACATATGCTAGGTACGCCACTGGTTCCTCCCTTAAATGAATAGGGAGGGAGTTCCACAATTGCAGAGCTGTAACAGAGAAGATGTATTGTCGGCGCGTATTGATAACCTTGAGAGAGGGAACTGTAAGTAAATGATGATCATAGACCTAAGGATTCTTGCAGAGCCATAAGGAATTAAGATTCTGTCGATGAAGGCCGGGGCTTTATGAAGAAGGCATTTAAGGGTTAATAGACATATTTTGTATGATTTCGATGAGAGTCTGGAAGCCAGTGTGCTTCTTTTAGAAGGGGCGAGATGTGATCAAATTTTTTTGCTTTCATGATGTTTTATTGAGGCGTATTGGATGATTTGAAGCCGTCTTAATTCTTTTGGGGCAATTCCCATGAATAGGGCATTGCAATGATCAATTTTTGAGATCACCAAAGAATGGACTAGTATGTTCAGAGATGTAGGTTCTAAGAATTTTGAAACAGAATATATTTGACAGTCTGAAAAAAGTAGATTTAACAGCACTGCTAATATGTTCATGAAATGTTAACTTTTGATCAAAAATTACAGAGGAGTTCATTGGCATAAAATGTCCTTTAGGATCTCCTTTAATGGGAGTTCTACTCCTGTGATCTTCTACTGGGAGAGGCATCCATCGCACTGGATAATATTTGGTTCTGCCGTTCCTCTGCCTCTTTCTTATACAGAGTATCAGGCTATTCAGTTATATTTTTGGTACAGTACTAAATCTGTAATATCTAAAAATCCATGGACAGCATGTTATATGTTCACTGTAAATGTACATTTTGGATAACACAAAGAAATTGGAGTTGAGACATCAAGGTCAGGACATGTACAGTTCTGAAAGTATTTTAGAAAAGGTTCTGCCAACATAAAGCTTTTTGTAAAATACATATATGAGTATTGAGGCATGAAGCAGGAGTGGGCATTTTACAAGACACATATGGATGTACTAATTAGAAGAACCTCAGCATTAACACATGTATTGATATTTCACAAACCTTCTAGATGAAGTACACCGTCAATCAACTGTACTATATATGGAAAACTACAAAACCCGGAGGAGAAAAATGCATACATTGAAATGTTGTCTATTTGTTCAATTTATTCCATTAGAAAAGGAGGAAAAAAGACCTCAGTGCCTGGAAGTTTTCTGGGTTCAACAGAGCCAACGTTTCACTTAATTAAGGTTTCATCAGGAACAAGTACCGTTCAAAGTTATTTTTCTCTTGCTTAGACACAAGACTCCATTGACCCCAATAAAAGATACGTTCCTGGCTTCTTTGTGACTTTATATTTATGCTGTAATATAAAATTAAAATGAGAGTTTTTTGATCAATGACTGAACCTGAGTAAGGTGGATTCTCTATTTATAAGAATCCAAACTGCCACTAAGGGGTTTTTCCTCCATTTCTAACTTAACAAACTGAACAAATAGATAAAATTTCAGTGTGTGTATTTGTCTCATTTGGATTTGGTTATTGGCATTTCAAGACATACACGTTGCCATTTTATAAACCCACATGTGGACATGCCGCTAATTAAGAACAGAAGCTGCAATACTTAATTATAAACAATTTGAAAAGAAAATTAGCAACGGTGGATTAAGGGATAGAACTCCCTTAATCTGTCCTATAAAGGGCCGGGCAAAACAAGCAGTTTTGCAAAACATGCATGTGCGAAAGAGCAGCTATAAATCCTGGCAGTGACATATCGGGACTTATATGTTTATTCCCTATCTGAAATGAGAAATCATTGTGTAGGTTTTGTGTTATCCAAAGCGAGGCCAAGTCACACCCATCCCATGTTCCCTTGCAGTCTGCATGTTCTGCAGATTTACTTATGTAAATACTGGGGGGGGGGGGGGGGATTCTAAAATTGTGCATGCATAAAATGTACATGTGTAAATCATGAACAGTGATTCTAAAATATGGGCTATAACATATCAGCTGATACATAAATAGGTATGATTTGGTGAAAAATATAGGGGGTGTTGAGAGGCGCAAAAGAGCTGCAGTAAGTGGCAGGGAAGCTGTGAGGAGCAGAGATCTGCTGGCATCATGGGAAGACCTGGTAGTCAGTGGTGTAGTAAGGTGGGTGGTGAAGGGGGCAGTCCACTCTGGGCACCATGTTAGTGGGGGTGCCAGCCTATTGCTGTTCACCCCCTACACCTCTTCCCACTCCTCCCTCTCGCCACACGTGTACCCCATTCCCCGTACCTCTAGTTGATCACCACTGCGGGCAACAACTTCAGTGTGTTCCTCTCAACTTTGTCAGCTCTCTCACTGACATCATTTCTGGGCACCGCACGTAGGAAGAGACGTCAGAGAGAGAGCCGCCAGTGCTGCGAGGAGAACGTCGACATTGCTACTTGAGGCGGTGCCCCGAAAGAGAAGAGCTAAACCACACCGAGGATACAGACTTGAGACCTGTGAGGAAGCTGAAGAAGGGGAAATCTGCAGTCGTCGTGGGAGACTCAATCATGAGAGAAGTGGACAGTCACGTAGCAGGAGGGAGAGAGGATCGGCTAGTGACCTGTCTCCCAGGAGCAAGAACGAAGGACATCACCGACAGAGTCGAGAGGATCCTAGACGGAGCAGAAACAGAAGAGACAGCAGTGATAATCCACGTGGGAACAAATGATGTCAACAGGAGAAATTACAGCAGGACTACGATAATTGAACAGTTCAAGATCCTGGGAAGGAAACTGAAGCGGAGGACACAGAAGATAGCATTCTCAGAGATTTTGCCAGTACCGAGGGCAGACGTGAAGAGGCAGTCCGAGCTACAAGCAATAAACACATGGTTGAGGAGATGGTGCGAAGAAGAAGGATTCCTTTTTATAAGAAACTGGACAACTTTTTTGGGGAAGAACAAGCTCTTCAGGAGGGACGGACTACACCTGAGCAAGGCAGGAACGAGACTGCTAGCAAACAACGTCAAGAGAGGAATTGAGCAGGCTTTAAACTGAGAAAAAGGGGAAAGCCGATAGTTGACCTGACGTCAACGGTTCGGACAAGAGTATCCAAAGAAGATACTGAGAGGGAAAAATGCTGGGAACAGGCAAGAGACGAACAACAGAAGCTGTTGACCAACAAAAAGGACAATCAGATAAAATTAGAGGAACAGGAGAGATCAGGAAATCAGGATGCAGACGAAAAAGATACACCAAAAATAAGGAACAAAGGAACAGAAAAGATACACCAAAAAATAAGGAAGAAGGGAACAGAAATGAGGGACCGACAGCCCAAATAGGGGATGGTATGGGGAGCAAAACACATGTAAAACCAGCAGAGAAAAGAAAAGACCAGGACTTAAATTGCTTGTACGCTAATGCAAGGAGCCTAAAGTCCAAAATGGGAGAATTAGAAGCCATAGCCATAAAAGAAAACCTAGACATCATTGGAATCACGGAAACATGGTGGAACGAGGATAACCAATGGGACGTAGTGCTGCCAGGGTACAAACTCTATAGAAGAGACAGGACCAACAAGAAGGGTGGAGGAATAGCACTATACATAAAAGACACTATTCCCTCGTCCGGAGTGGATATAGAACCAAAGGCAGAAGGACTGGAGTCATTATGGGTCAAATTACCAGGAAAAGGTGGCCTTGACATAAGATTGGGTCTATACTATCGTCCACCTGGACAAACGGAAGCAAACGACAAAGATCTGGTGGCAGAATTGAGGCGGGAAGGCAACAACAGGAATGTGACAGTAATGGGAGATTTCAACTACCCCGGGATAAACTGGAGTATTGGAAACTCAAACTGTGCGAGGGAAACAGAATTCTTAGAGGCCGTGAACGACTGCTTTATGGATCAGCTTGTCAAGGAACCAACAAGAGGAGATGCCACTCTTGACCTAATCCTCAACGGATTAGGGGGACCTGCAAAAGAAGTGGAAGTAGTAGGGCCAATAGGAAACAGTGATCACAACATGATCCAGTACAAATTAGGAGTAAGTACAACAAAAGGGAAAAGAACCACAGTGACAACGCTCAACTTCAAGAAAGGGAACTATGATGCTATGAGAGCAATGGTAAGAAAAAAACTTAGAAACAGCTCAAGGAAAACAGAAACTGTAGAGCAAGCCTGGTCTCTATTCAAGGGCACAGTGCAAGAAGCACAACATATGTACATCCCCATATTTAGAAAAGGGAGCAAAAAAAAACCGAACAAAAGACCCCGCATGGATAAACAATGAGGTGAAGAAAGCGATAGGAGACAAAAAAAAATCATTCCGGAAATGGAAAAAGGACCAGACTGGGGAAAACTGGGATGAACACAGGAAAGGCCAAAGAGAATGTCACCAAGTGGTTAGGAGAGCGAAAAGAGAATACGAAAAGAGACTGGCCAGGGAGGCAAAAAACTTCAAATCATTCTTCAGATATGTTAAGGGGAAGAAACCGGCGAGGGAGGAAGTAGGACCGTTGGATGATGGAGATAAAAAGGGAGTGATAAAGGAGCAAAAAGAGGTAGCTGACAGGTTAAACAAATTCTTCTCGTCAGTCTTCACAAGCGAGGACACATCCAATGTACCGGAACCCGACGTGATCTTCCATGGTGATCAAGAAGAAAAACTGTCGGCAATAGAGGTGAGCCATGAGGATGTCCTCCAACAGATAGATAGATTGAAAAGCGACAAATCACCAGGCCCAGACGGAATCCACCCTAGGGTACTAAAAGAACTAAGAAATGAGATAGCGGAAATACTCCAACGAGTTTGCAACCTATCCTTGAAAACTGGAGAGATACCGGAGGACTGGAAGATAGCAAATGTTACACCTATCTTTAAAAAGGGGTCAAGAGGAGACCCGGGAAACTATAGGCCGGTAAGTTTGACATCGGTTCCAGGCAAGATGGTAGAAGCACTGATAAAGGACAGCATCTGTGAGCACATCGAAAAAAATGGGCTGATGAAAGCGAGCCAACATGGCTTCTGCAAGGGAAGATCGTGCCAAACAAACTTACTGCACTTCTTCGAGGGGGTAAACAGCCATTTGGACAAAGGGGAACCTGTAGACATCATCTACCTTGACTTCCAAAAGGCCTTTGACAAGGTACCCCATGAGCGGTTACTTAGGAAGCTATGGAACCACGGGGTGGAAGGGGATGTACACAGATGGGTCAAACACTGGTTGGCAGGCAGGAGACAGAGGGTTGGAGTGAAGGGTCACTACTCGGGCTGGAGAAAAGTCACGAGTGGAGTTCCGCAGGGGTCTGTACTTGGACCGCTGCTGTTCAATGTATTTATTAATGACCTGGAAACGGGGACGAAATGTGAAGTTATAAAATTTGCGGATGACACTAAACTCTGTAGAAGGGTCAGAACTACGGAAGAGTGTGAGGCCCTACAAAGAGACCTAAGCAAACTGGAGGAGTGGGCAAATAAATGGCAGATGAAATTCAATGTAGGGAAATGCAAGGTCATGCATATAGGGAGAAAGAACCCGATGTTCAGCTACCAAATGGGGGGATTAGTATTAGAGGGAAGTAACCTTGAAAGAGATTTGGGTGTACTGGTGGATACAACAATGAAGTCAACGGCGCAATGCGCAGCAGCCGCGAAGAAGGCGAACAGAATGTTGGGTATTATTAAAAATGGTATTACGACCAGAACGAAAGAAGTCATCCTGCCGTTGTATCGGGCAATGGTGCGCCCGCACCTGGAGTACTGTGTTCAGTATTGGTCACCGCATCTTAAGAAGGATATGGCAATACTTGAGAGGGTCCAGAGGAGAGCGACACGAATGATTAAGGGCATGGAAAACCTTTCATACACTGAAAGATTGGAGAAGCTGGAGCTCTTCTCCCTGGAAAAGCGGAGACTCAGAGGAGACATGATAGAGACCTACAAGATCATGAAGGGCATAGAGAAAGTGGAGAGAGACAGATTCTTCAAACTTTCAAAACATAAAAGAACAAGAGGGCATTCGGAAAAATTAGAAGGGGATAGATTCAAAACAAATGCTAGGAAGTTTTTCTTTACTCAGCGGGTGGTGGACACCTGGAATGCGCTTCCAGAGGATGTAATAGGGCAGAGTACGGTACTGGGGTTTAAGAAAGGATTGGACAATTTCCTGTTGGAAAAGGGGATAGAGGGGTATAGATAGAGGATTATTACGCAGGTTCTGGACCTGTTGGGCCGCCGCGTGAGCGGACTGCTGGGCACGATGGACCTCAGGTCTGACCCGGCAGAGGCATTGCTTATGTGCTTATGTGCTTATGAGAGGTACGGGGTAGAGAATGACATGGGGAAAAAAATCTGTCCCTGTCACTGCCCAGACCACCAACCCCTTCACCGCCCCATCCCCGTCCCCGCCATCCCCTTCACCACCCCATCTCCATCCCCACAGCATCCACCCTTCCCTCTCACCACCTCACTGCTCTTCGGCACGCCTTGCACAGTCCGTGCATCTCCCTCCCTCCCCCTTCCCTTCTTGGCGCATTTTAAGGTTTCATACTTGTTAAAAGCTGCCAGAGTGTTCATGCAGTCGCGTGCGTGTGTGGGCGGAAGCTTCTCCTCTGATGCAACCGGAAATTGTGTTAGAGGAGAAGCTTCTGCTCACACAGACACGCGACTGCATGTACGCTCCGGTGGCTTTCAACAAGTCTGCAACCTTAAAACACGCCGCAAAGATAAGGGAGCAGGAGGGAGATAGATTCGGGTGTGTAGGTAGGAAGGAGGGAGGGGGGCCACATGTGATCGGTGATCACGTGCGTTCCCTCCCTTAACTACGGGGACAAGGCCATTCACCGCTCCTCGGAGCGGTGGATGGCCTTGTGCCCGTACCTGCGGTGAGCACTTTCCCCCCTCCACTGTTTTGGCGAATTACCCGTGGCTATTCGCGGCTAGCTGCGGGTAATATCCACCGTGTCATTCTCTAGTAAGGGGGAAGGGAAGGGGGCAGGCGCGTGGTAGGGGGCTTGGGGAAGGAATAGGGGAGCAGAGACAATTGCGGGGGAGAGGAGTCTACAGCCTTAGTGCCTCTTCCCTTCGCTACGCCACTGCTGGTGGTGGCAAGGTATGCAGGGTATTTTCAAGGAAGAGTGGTTTAAAAAGCATTAGCTTAAATTGTGCAGAGCCTAGTTTTGCTGGGAGAGGCACATGCTGACCAAGATGCCATCAGAGCTGATGACAACATGGGATTCCAAGCTACATTGTTTTGGCTGTTGGAAAGGTAGAATGTGTGTTGTCTGCTGTCAGTGAATGTGACTGTTTGTTTTTAGAAGTTTAGCTTAGTTAGCATGTAAAATTGAAAGTGAATTGAACGAGCGATTGACGATAAGTTTAAGCATTAGTTGGGTTACAGAGAGCCAACATGGGTGTTAGGAGACACTACAGGACAAAAATGTGTGTGACTGTGGAAAGGAATCTTATAAAAATCAGTATAAATAAAACATTGATGATTGTTATCTGTCAGTCATTGTAAACATTTTCCAAGTTTAAGCTTCAAAGGAGCAAAAACAATTTTTAGGCCAGCCAGAGATGCCAGGTTAAAAGCAGAACAGCTCAGATGGCTTGAAAGCAGATCCATGCTGAGATTGTAAAAGGTTTCATATATTAAGGGGCTAGATTTTTTCTTTTAAGTTGTTTAGAGGAAGGTAGGTACAGCGATGAAGAGCGAGAGTAAATGGGGAAGAGTTAACATCAGTCCTGTAGGACGATAAGCTGACCAAAGCAAGAAAGCAGTGAGCTGGTGAAGCTAAAAAGGTTCAACAACTGCACTAGCAGAAAGTTTCAAGTTTATTTGGGTCTTGATATACCTCCAGTGGTTCACCTCCTTCCTTCACCACAGAACCCACACAGTCCTTCTAGGGATGCACAAATCTAACCCCAAGCCTATCAAATATGGCGTTCCCCAAGGCACCCTTCTATTCCCCCTCCTATTTAATCTCTACATCAGACCTGTCATTGATATAGCCCAGAAGTACAACATTAAAATCCACTTCTACGCCGATGACATCCAGCTGCTCCTCCCACTAGGCGAAAACCAATTATTCCAAATCGCCAACCTCCATCACTGCCTCTCTGACATGAAAACCTGGATGACAAACAACAAACTACAGCTGAACACCTCCAAGACCAAACTTTTATGGATCAGGAAAAAAAGTACCAAATACACACGGCCAACACTATCATGGGACTGCACCTTACTAACAGCAGCAGATCAGGTACACAGCCTAGGAGTAACATTAGACGGCCACCTGTCCCTGTCCACCCACATATCTCAAGTAGTCTCCACCTCCTTCTACTACCTCCATCAACTGAGAAGGTTCAAACCCTACATCTCCACACACTCCTCTACGCCTATGTCCTCTCCAGGATGGATTACTGCAACTCCCTATTTAATGGAGTAGCCAAAAAGATCTCAAGCACCTCCAGTGGGTACAAAATGCAGCAATCCGCCTCCTACACAGCCTCAACTACCATGACCCCCATCTCCCCAGGCCTCCGTGCAGAGCACTAACTTCCAATTAACCAATGCTGCGCATTCAAGGCCCTGGTAATAGCGCATAAAAGAATTTACGCCACCTACATAGAATCCAAGCTAACCCTGTACACTCCCACCCGCCCCCTCCACTCAGAAATGGAGAAATGCTTATGCATCCCCCCAGGAAGGTCCATCCTGTCAGAAACTGCCCGCAAACGCTCCTACAGCCACTTCATCCCGCAACTCTGGAACCAACTCCCCCCACAAACCAGATTACAGAACTCATTGATGACCTTCCGGAAAGCGGTAAAGTCCCTCCTCTTCAACTAAAATTACAACCTCTGTCTACCCCTCATCCTCATTAAACTCCCACTCCCTTCTACCCTCTCTTCTCCATTCTTAACCTGCACTTAAACTACTGTATAGTCCTTGTACTTAAACTACTATATAGTCTTTGTATTGTCCAAATGTACTCCACTGTGAATGTTTGCTTGTAGGCCGTTTTGAGCTACTGGGAGAACGGGATAAAAATTGAAATAAATAAATAAAATTTGATGGCAAACTCTACCCCCCTTTTACAAAGCTGCTCTGACACCCATTAAATCCCTATGGGGTCGGAGCAATTAACGCAGCAGCACCAGCACCAGCACCAGCTGTGTAAAAGGAATCCTCTGTTAGAATATCTTTGAGAACTGATGCAAAAACAGCAAAAGTGTGGGAACCCTTCATTCTTAAGGCCAGAGAAACATACTTCCTCCATAAAGACTCTATTCAATCCAGTGGATAGTTGCCTCCAATATAAAATTTCCCATGGGATGACGAACAGTCTGTTGTAGCAGAGACATATGTGGGTCAATTGAAAAATTTCCAGCCTAATCAAGAAAACATTTTGCTGGGAGAAAATGAAATTTATTTTCAACATAGTCTTCTTTTAACTTAATATATTTGCTCCAACATTTTTCCAGACCTTTCATACCTTCAGTAAAATACGAAACTTCTAAACTAGAAAAATAGCTATTTACAGCATTGATGACTGCAGAATCCAAAGAAAATGTCTTCTCAGACAGTCATTTTTCAGATTCAGAAATGGAAAGAAGTCACACGGAGCCAAATCTGGAGAGTACGGTGGATGGGGAATTAAATTGAAATGCAATTTCACCATTGCGGTTGTTGATATGTGAGCCAGTGCATTGTCCTGGTGGAAGATAATTTTCTTCTTGGCCAAATGAGGATGCTTTGTCTTGATTTCAGTGCTTAGATGCTATAATAAGCCCACATAGTATTCGTCATTAATGGGTTTTACTTTTTCCAGATAGTCAATAAAAATTAAGTTAATAAAAAATTTCCAGATAGTCAATAGAAATTCCAAAAAAAAAACCAAAACGGTCACCATCAGCTTCCAAGCCGACTGAGCCATTTTTGTTTTCTTCAGAGTTGGTTCATCTGTTGTTGTCCATTGTATGGATTGTTGTTTTGTCTCAGGAGTATGAGATAAAACTAAATCTTATTCACAGTCACTAAACACTGCAAAAAGTAATTCTCATTGTGCTTAAAATGATCAAGAAACGTTTTCAAAATGTCCAGTCAAACTAATTTTTGGTCAATGGTTAGCAAATGGGGCACCCATCACACCTTCAGCTTCCTCATGCCTAAATATTCATGTAGAATGGTGTGTACACATTTTGATGGAATATCTGCTATCTCATTTAGGGTTAGTTGGCGATCTTCCACCACGATTCTGGGAACTTCATCAACTCTTTCATTGGTTGTTGCTGTTTTTGGATATCCGGAGCATTCTTCATCAATAATGTTTGTCCAGCCACATTTAAACTCAGCAGCCTATGCTTTCACCATTAAAAATACTATATACTTCTTGTAATGCAGATTTAATTTTGGTAGGCGATTTCCCCTTCAAATGAAGGAATTTTATTATGGTGTGATACTCAATTTTGTAAAGAAGAACAATTGTTCACTTTAAAATGCTAACATGACAAAATTATACATCAAACTGACTTAAAAATCTAGCCGTAGGCATTTGTCAATGCCTTCAGTCAGACAGCTATAGAATTGTGATGCTAATCTTGCTCTTTCTTGGTTAGACTGGAAACTTTCCCATTGACTCTCATATGTCTGATCACCAAGAATTACCACCAACTTCAGCTTTCTCTCCACTTTAAAGTGTCCCAGTTTATCACTGTTCTGTTTGCCTGGAGACCAGTAATCAGTTCAACAAACATGGGCAACTCCATTCTTCTTATAGGTTATTGTACTATATTCACTGAACAGTAAAATTTAAGATGAGGTGACGAGGTTTGCAATAGCAAAATCTGTCCCAATTTTGCTGTTTAATTTGGTTTACTTAGGAAGCACCTTTTATATCACCCTTCCACTTTTACTTTTTACTTTTAACTGCAAGCATCAAAGGCGATTGAGTAAAAGTAGTAAAACTTGGCAAAATTATTACTTCAGTAAAAGTAACAAATGTTATCCTGTACTTCTTTACAAGTAAAAGTAACAACACTTTAATTTAAGCACAGTAACTAGTTACATTTACTTAGTTACTATACAACACTGCCTTCAGGTGGATTTGACAGGCAAAGGTTCATTACCTCTCTGCTCTCATTTTCACATGCACTTCTTTTCCCAAATTTTGTGTAGTGGTCACGCTGCTTCTGTTTATGCCTTTCTCCTCTGTTGCTAAATCTCAACTACACAGCTTCCAGCTTGCAGTGCCAAGTGTCTGAAGTAACCTTCTGGAACATATGCACTTTGATCCCTTTTTTGCCATGATCAAACACAGATTAAAAGCACACCTCTTTGAAGCTGCTTTTAACACATGAACCTAATTGTCTCTCTCTGCACATGGCCTTCTTATATAACACTTTGACTGAATTCTTTCAGATACAAAAAAGACCAATGATTACAACAGGGGCTTAAAGCAAGAGAAACCAAAGTTCAGATTCCATTAATATTCCTTGTAATCTTGGGTAAGTCACTAAACTTTCCATTGTCTCAGTTGCAAAACTTAGATTATGTCCTCTAGAGGTGGAGAAAGACCTGAATGTAACTTGTGTTGGGATTCTATTGAAAAGGTAAGAATTAGAGAATGACACAAGGCCAAATTTTTCCCCGTCCCCGCAGGAACTCAATTTCCCCGTTACCGTGAGTTTTGTCGCTGTCCCATTCCTGTAAGCGCTACCTTAACCGCACAAGCCTTGAACATGTATGATTTTAAAGTGTTTGAGGCTTGTGCAGATGAGGACAGAGCTTGCAGGAATGGGGCAGGGGCAGGAAAAGAACTCGCGGGGATGGGACGAGAAAATGAGTTCCCACGGGGAAAAATTTGTCCCTGTGTCATTCTCTAGTAAGAATAACCTCCCCCCCCCCCCATTTATATCTTCTTTAGGTCTCATTCTTAGTAGTTGGCCCCAATACTTTAACAAAAAACTTCCTGATATGCATTATCCCACAGATTCTAAATATTGCGCTGATATGTCAGTGTGGATCTATGATGTGCGTGCAACTCAATTAGTTAATAAGACATTAAGTATGAGTTTGGGAGGTGCAGAGTGGCCTAGTGGTAGAGCTGCTGCCTCAGCACTCTGAGGTTGTAGGATCAAATCCCAGCACTGTTCACTGTGACCCTGGACAAGTCACTTAATCCTTCATTGCCTACAAAAAGGCAGTATACAATCATGTTCCCTTCCCCCCCTAATTGTCCTTAACAATCAATTATTGAATATAATTGACAATAATTTGGATTTGTATAAACATCTGTCTATTATAAAGAACAACCGAGTGCTAAATCCCATCATATGCAACTCAAAAGTAGGCGTGGCCAGGGGAGTGGTATGATTGGATTAGGGATATTCTGAAAATTTGTGCACAGTTCTATAGCATAGAGTAGGGTTATCAGTGTCCGGACGGCTTTTCAAAACTTGGCACTTCGGGGTTTTGAAAAGCTTCCACCTCGGGAACCACATCGGGAGAGCATCTGAACATGAGCGGATGCAACACAGTGATGTCACGCGCATGTGTGCATGTGTGTGACATCATTGCATCATACCTGCATGTGCGCAGATGCCCTCCCGACGTGGCTCTGAGCATGAGAACAGGTTGAGGGGGCGGGGATGGGGGCGTGACTTGCATGGAATGGGGTGGGGCTTGGTAGAACTAGGCAGGCCTGGGGCGGGGCTATGAGTCTGGATTTTACAACAGTAAAATCTACTAACCCTAGCATAGGGCCATTTATGAGCCAAAATGTCATGAGTTGGGGACTCAACTATCAATAAAACTATTTATTGGAGCTCATATATTCAGTATAGATAGTTCTTCAAATAATATAGCAGCTCATAGAAAATCAACTCCCCAGGACCTCAGCAATACCACTCAGGGTTCAATTACTTTTATAGCCCTAGAGCTTTAAGTATCCACGCATCACTGGCCCATTATTTTTCTTAAATTTATTTTCAAAGTATAATAGTTGCTTGGCTTATAGATTCCTTCTACCATCATCGCTGATGTCCTGGGGAGTTGATTTTCTATGAGCTCCTATATAGAAACATGATGGCAGATAAAGGCCAAATGGCCCATCTAGTCTGCCCATCCGCAGTAACCATGATCTCTTTCTCTCTCCGAGAGATCCCATGTGCCTATCCCAGGCCCTTTTGAATTCAGACACAGTCTCTGTCTCCACCACCTCTTCTGGGAGACTGTTCCATGTATCTACCACCCTTTCTGTAAAAAAGTATTTCCTTAGATTACTCCGGAGCCTAACACCTCTTAATTTCATCCTATGCACTCTCATCGCAGTTTCCTTTCAAATGAAAGAGACTCGACTCATGTGCATTTATATTACATAGGTATTTAAACATCTCTATTATATCTCCCCTCTCCCGTCTTTCCTCCAAAGTATACAGATTGAGATATGAGTTGGGGACTGGCATTTACACCACATTTCATCAGGCACTTAAATTTAGGCACGGGAATTAGGTCTATGCGCTAGTCTATTAAGAGTGCACATTGAGCACTATTGATAGACATCACTGTCTGTCTTTATTAGATTGTAAAGTTCAAGAACCAGGGATTTTGTGTTATGTTTGGCTATAAAGTTCTCTGTATGCTTGGCAGAACTCTACAAATGATCATACTAATAATGCATTGAACAGCCTCCCAATTGGGTCTAGTGCAAAAAAAGACAGAAACAGAATTCAAGTAACATGAGCTCCAAATGGAAAAAGCTCACTTGTTCCTGGAAGTGATGACCCCCCCCCCCCCTGAGCTCAGAAAGGTTCAGGTATATTGTTACAGGTAAGAAAAAAATGGGAAAGCTTGTAATATTTATCTGCCCTCATAGGCTGTTTCTATTTTTTGTTGGTTGTGATATATAAAGAACCAACAAAAAAAGGGACTCTCATGATGACACAGGCCCCTTTTTCATATTTGTTAGTTCCTTGTAACAGGTGTAACTCCTCTTGTGGGTAGTCTAGAAGGTTCACTGGGCTCTATTTATTCCTTAAAAAATTTATAAATTACACTATCTTACAGTTCTAGGCAGCATAAAGTATAAAACATACATCAAATCTAACAAACACAAGACTAACTCACCATAAAACACACACTATATAGAGTCTGCTGCATTACTTTCTGAATTAATCAACCAGCAAGACAATAAACTGCTATGCTTAAATACAAAAACTTGAGAAAACTATGTATGTTCATTTTTTTTCTAAACTGTAATATTGAGCTAATACTCATGTGGTAATATATTCCAAAGTCATACACCCTCAAACTGAGCAATCGTTGAACAATAAAGATCAAGTCTTATCTGTCTAAGGGCTCCTTTTATCAAACCGCGTATTAGCGCACGTTAAACCGCCGGCCACGCTAGCCGCTAACGCCTGCCTTGAGCAGGCGGTAGTTTTTTGGTTGGGGGTGGGGGTTAGCGCGTGATGAAAAGTCACACGTGCTAACCCCGCTAGCGCGGCTTGATAAAAGGAGCCCTAAAAGTCAGAACATCCAATGGTAGCTCATCGGAAGATCTCAAATTATGATTTGGCCAATATATTCTGAAAGCAGCTGCAAATTAATGAAAACATCTCAAATCGGACTCAAGACTATGAACTCCTTTTATCAAGCCATGCTAGCGGGGTTAGCGCGCGTGACTTTTCATCACGCGCTAACCCCCTCACTGGCCAAAAACCTACCGCCTGCTCAAGGCAGGCATTAGCAGCTAGCGCGGCCGGCGGTTTAACGTGCACTATTACGCACGTTAGACCACTACCGCGGCTTGATAAAAGGAGCCCTATATTGGTAGCCAAAGTAGCTCTTTCAAGACTGGAGTAATATGACTTGTAAGTGAAAGTTCAGTAAGCATCCTTGCATCTCCATTTTGAGTTATCTCTAAGGCACACAGTGTATTTTTCAGAAGACCTTAGAACATAAAAATAGCTATACTGGGTAAGACCAATGGTCCATCTTGCCCAGTTTCCCATTTCCACAGTGGCCAAACCAGATCACAAATACCTGGCAGGAACCCTCCATTCTGTTCCCTGGTAGAAACATTCCATGCTACCGATCCCAGGGCAAGCAGTGGCTTCTCTGTCTGTCTCAATAGCAGCTGTGTTATGAAGAACCTTATATCTTTAGACATTAAACAAAGCAAGCCTCAAAGGCTTTAGTGCATAGCGGTTTAAGTGCAAATGAAACTATATGAAAGTCACCAATAATATCATTGGCTCAGTATTAAAGTTGGGAAAAACCAAACAGTAAAACAGCTCAGACTAACATCTGAGAACAACCTGTTCCTCAAAAATCCATACTTTAAATTAGAAATAGGCTCTAACTGACAAAAAACAGCAATGTCAGTTCATAGTCACAAATTAGAATAACACCAGAACTGAAAAAAATAATTTCAGTCACCTATCTCGGTTCGTTGGCTCCCTTTAGAACTTGTACACTTTTCTCAAAAGCCTGCAAGGAGTCCAAATGAAGAAAGGCAAAAAGTTCACTGAATAAACAAAATTATCAAGCATTCTCGATGAGGTCCTTGTTTCGTGGCTCAAGCCGCTGCGTCAGGAGAACACTGGCAAAACAGTGCTACGGCTAGCATGTATGGCAGAAGGGTGGATTTGTACAGTCTGCACAACTACTGATACTGAGGCTCTACCCTGTAAGTCTGTAAGGTACAATCTGGTGAACAACTCTTACCATCTGATAAGAACTGTGCAGTTAACATCCTGGTTACTGAAAGGAGCACGGAGAATGTACATCAACTGTACATAAGTTTGGAACTGGTTGTGTTTAGTAACTGTTCAAGAGAGTGCCTCTTTCAGCCAGAGCCGGTTTTCGACATGCTGGGGCCCAGGGCAGAAATTAAGGAGAAGGCCTCTCTTCTATCTGCCTGTCTCCCAATTTCCCCACCCACCTTTAAATGACTTCTTCATATACAAAACAGACAGACAGACCTTCACCAAATATAGAACAATGGATCACAAATTAGAAATAGAAATATGAATACCAAAGCTAAACTGGAAATCCCAAAAAGTTAAACTTAACAAGTACTGTACTTCATTTTGAACACAATCAGTGGCATAACCATGAGAGGGGGCTGAACCTCACACTTGAGCTTAGGCCGCCTCAAAATGAACATCTCCATTGCTTTAGCTTGTGGGGATCCCAAGCCTCACCAACTGAAGGCCCCCTCTCCCCCCTCAGTTCCAGTGTCCAGAACTTTCCAAGTTCTGCAGCTGGCAGTAATATTGCAGAACTGTTGCTGCTGCCTTCCCTCCTTTCCTCTCCCAATTGGCTTTCATGCATATATGAAAGCAAGTAGCAGCCCGTTTTGATAGGGCAGATCGCCGCAGAGGGAAAGCTTCGGGCAGCCGCCGGCAGTTTGTGAGAATGGCTGCCATGTCGGGGCCCCTCTGAAAAGGAAAATTTAGGTGTTTAATAAAGAAGTTTGGATCGCAGGGCCTCCTGGATCTGTGGGGCCCAGAGCAGATGCCCTGTGCTCCCCCCTAATTTTGGCCCGGGACCTCCCTGACAGTTTTGAGCCCTAGGCACATGCAGAGCTGCACTCAATTGGCCAAAGAGCCGCATGCGGCTTGTGAGCCACAGTTTGCCAACTGTCCTAGCATCTTCTTATCCCAGCTCTTTTTCCTCCTGCCCTCCCAGGGGTCCATCTCTCCTCCTCTCTCCCCTCGTGATCAAACATTTTGCTCCCTCTGTTTTCTGTTGTTTTATTCTGTTCTTCTTTTCCTATTCCTGCAAGTTCTGTTCTCATCCGCACAAGCCTCAAACACTTTAAAATCATTAGTGTTTGAGGCTTGTGCAGTTAAGGCAGAGCTTACAGGAATGGGGCAGGGACAGCAGCAAAATTCATAGTGACAGGATTGGGAAATTGAGTTCCTGCGGGGATGGAGACAAATTTGTCTCTGTGCCATTCTCTATATCATTCCCCCTTCTGAGATGACTGCAGTGGTACTACCAACCCTATATATACTGAGTGTATATACATATTCTAGATAGATAGATAGATAGATCAAAGACCCCTAGTAAGTGAGAGAGAGAGTGTGGTTCAGGTTTCTTCCTCGGAAGCTGCATTTCTGTAGGGTCCAACCCTTGGGCCTCCCTTTTTTGTGTCCAGTGTGAAGTGAATGTGACCTCACTGAGATTTTGCTCACCTGCTATTTATTTGAGTAATGAAGCAGAAGCTTGGGCATCAATCCAACAGTGAGAGAAGCCCCACTCAGGAACTGAATTACAGAGGAGGCACAGCGTAATCCTCTTTGCATAGTCTGTGTGGAAGTGGATCCCTGGAAGGAGAAACTGTACATTTCACTCAGAAGGGGATAGTTTTGCCCCATAACCCAGGAGGTTGTTACTCCAAAAGCCTAAAAATGTGACCTGCTGAGTGAAAAGGAACCAAAAGTGGGGTTACAATATCAGAGATAAGGGCTTTAAAAGTTTGGAGAGGCAAATATGGGCAACTTTCATTTCTGAAAGTTTTGTGCACCATAAGGTCTAATTTTCTTGAGAAAGATAGGACTAAAATTCCAGGATTAGAATGAGACAGATTCAGGCTTGACTCAGCCATAGAGTCAATAGGTATCTCCAGCCAGGAGTTACATTTGAAAACACCTGCACTGTGCATAAGTCCAAGAGAAATATTCTTAATTATTTAGAAAATAATATGTCAAATTGCCCAGCCCTGCTATTGGGTACAGAATGCAACAACATAAGGAGGGATGTTTGTAATTAGATGCCAGAGCCCTTGTCTGGTTTCTGCTGGATTGAGATCTATGCTCTGTACTCTGTAAAGCAAAATAGGCATGAGGCAGTCTGCTAGGATGCTTTCATTCAGCTCCATAACTTGCAGAGTCCTGCAGGGTGTGAGTCATTCACATAATACCTCTGATGAGAGATGAGCACTGGGAAGCCAAGCATGGTTTCACTGACCTAGAATCTACACACCAATATCAGAAACTGGAAATAAAAGAAAACCAATAAGAGCTACCATCCTTTTCGTGCATCAGAACGTGAAATTACAACAGAGGCAAGGTGCACTTTTTTTTCAGTTTTTTTCAACTCGGTCCCATGCCAGTCAGGTTTTCAAGATATCCACAATGAATATGCGTAAACTGGATTTGCATACACTGCCTCCATTATATACAAATTTATTTCATGCATATTCATTGTGGATATCCTGAAAACCTGACTGGCAAGGGGGTACTCTAGGACCGAGTTAAGAAATACTGTTTGATGTACCAATTTATTGAGATAAGAGCTTATGAGGACCAGGGTCTACTTCATCGGATGCAGCTGACAAAGTAGACCCTGGCCCTTAAAACCTCATGTCTCAATAAATTGATTAGTTTTCTCCTGTGTTAAAAAATTTTTTTTTGTTCTTCCCTCCTGTGTCTCTAAATTGAAGCCTATTTTGGATTGGCTGGGAAGTGCTAGTGTCTTTTTGACATCTGGGCGCCATTTTGTTATTGAAAAACGTTCTCAGTTGTCCAACTCCTGAAGGCTCTTGTTGAGGTTAGATCTGAGAGGCTGTGAGTGAATATGTGGAAGGATGAGTTGAATTATGTTTCTATACATTGGCGGAGAATGTGATAGGAGAGGACGCTGCAAGATTGGTGCTTCCTTTATATAAATGGTTGGGAAGTTATCGGCGGTTTACATTACATTAGGGATTTCTATTCTGCCATTACCTTGCGGTTCAAGGCAGATTACAAATGGATTGTCCGGAGATTAGAAGTATTTAGGGAGCGGTTTTTACATTTCTTTGAGTTGCTAAGGATTACGTCTGAGTTGTCAAGATACTGGAGGTACATTTGTAGTAGTTGTAGGTGATGCAGGGGATGCTTGGGACATTCCTGATTGTGTTAGTTGGGTTTTATGGGTTTTTTTTTAATAGAAGGGTTTTTATTTCTTTTTTGAAGGTTTTGTAGTCTGTGGTCGTGGTCAGTAGGTTGTAGAGTTGTGGGTCAAGTGTTGCAGCTCGAGTGTCTAGGAGGTTGTCGTATAGTTGTTTTCTTTTGATGTTTTTGGTTGGAGGGTGTGTGAATGGTGCGTGGGTTCTCCTATGTCTGGTCGAGGTTTACATAATTGAAAAAGAACTGCTAAATTTTGCACCAAGAGAAGGGGGAGATTTTTTCAACCAGACTGCAGTAGCCCAGGACTTGGAAGAAGGTATTGTTCCGATGATCCTGCCTTGTTCACAGCTATGTGTTTTGGAACACCTTTGTCCTTCTTTTTTCTTTGTATTCTTTCTTTTTCTGGGAGAGGAATGTATATGTAAATAATAACTTTGGTTTTTTGGGAGCAGATTGCTTTTTCCTATCGACCTGTGGATTTTTGTAGTAGGTTTTTTTGCTCTTCTGCTTCTTTATTTCTAGAGTTATAAGCCGATGATAATTTCCTGTGCTCCAGAATAGCATATTTTCATTTAGCTTCTTGGCTGATGTCTATGCTTGTTGAGCCTTTGAGGTGTATGGTTTTGTAAATGTTCATAGTCATATCAGTCCTCTTCCAGGTTAAGTAAGTTGAATGTTTAACACACTTTGTTTTATGTATTTAGTTGTTATTGTTGTATTCCCTTTTGAATTTTTTCATAGGTTGTATTTGCCTTGTCAATGAAATTAATATGGGGTGTCAAATTGTATCCACAAAAAAAAGAAGAACCAAAAAGTTCCATAAGTCACAAAAAAACAAAACACGGGAACAATGAAACAAACAAGTGATCCCATTCCTTATGTTTCATCCTTCCCTTTCCCATTTCCTTTTCTTTTTTTTTTTTATTATTCATTTTTGAACAATGTAATTTTTCTCCCTTCCATTTCTTTATTCCCTACCATCACTTTCTTGTATGTCTAGTTAAAGTCTAAATGTTCACAATCCCCTTTTTTTTTGTATTAGTTTTATCTTTTATCTTATTTTAACTTGTAAACCGGCTAGATACTTGCTGATAGTCGGTATAGTAAAATTTAATAAACTTGAAACTTGGAAGGTGAATCAATACACGCCTCAACCTATTGGAAGCCACCCTACCCAAAGATCTCAGTGGACAACCAACACGGGCTATCCAGCCCCTTGTTAAGGTTGCCCATCGAGACTAGCTCTCGTGCTCTAGATTGCAGGAGAAAATCTCACCTTCTATAATTTTGCACATACTATGAATAAAGCCTGAATAGTGCAGGCAGATGGATACAAAACACCCAAATTATATCACAAGTGTTGAAACATATCACCACCAACATCATCACCAACATGAAATAGCCAGGATAAAATTGAACAATACTTATCTTGTAATGTACTTCAAAACTTCCAATGTTCAATAAGTGAAGGTTGGATCTTTCTTTAATTCCAACAGGGGTACCCCTGTTTTGCCACTATTGCCTCAGGGTATTCACCTAAGGCAGGGGTGTCCAATGTCGGTCCTCGAGGGCCGCAATCCAGTCGGGTTTTCAGGATTTCCTCAATGAATATGCATTGAAAGCAGTGCATGCAAATAGATCTCATGCATATTCATTGGGGAAATCCAGAAAACCCGACTGGACTGCGGCCCTCGAGGACCGACATTGGACACCCCTGACCTAAGGAAAACAGACAAGTCGTGAATACATTTTTAAGAGCCAGTAAGTATAGTCCGACACTGGCATCATTTGATAGTTGAATGTTCAAATATTGGATTGTGCTTGCTCATTGTCAAAAATTTATTCATAAGAAAACACAAGAGTCTTTTTGACTTGTGTGACCTCATAGTAAAGTGAAACATGGACCATGTAGGAATATATTTACACTGACTATATTTTATACTATTATAACAAGGTGAAGAGAATGCTTTTGGACACAAAGAAAAGTATATAGTGCACTTGTTTTCAATATTGAATTTTTTGAGGATTGTGTTTATTTTATTAAGTGATTTAGAGTTTTTTCATGCTGCTAGGATTATGTAGGAAATCCCCAAATCTGGTTAGAGAGAATTCTACAATTCTAATGCAAAAAAATTATCCAAATCGATATCAAATCTTCATCACCTAAATGCAATGATATATTGATAATCTTAATTGAAGTTTGACTTTTGGATAACCAATGTGGCTGTGGCGGAGTGGCCTAGTGGTTATAACAGCTGTCTCTGCACCCTGAGGTTAAGTGTTCACTTCCCACTATAGCTCACTGTGACTTTGGGCAAGTCACTTAACACTTCATTGCACCAAGTACAAAATAAGCACCTGTCTAAAATAATATGTAAACCACACAGAAAAAGTGGTGTATAAGGCCCATTCCCTTTCTAAATGTTACCAAAGTTCCATGGACTCCTGAGGAAGGTTATGAAACAAGGCACCCCCTTGTCATGTGAAAACTAGCATGAGCACTTAGGAATATGGACTGTATAAATTTCAAAAATAAGTGGTTTTGATATTAGTGAGAATTGGAATGCATAGCTGGTTCATGTTGGGAATATTGATTGCATTAAGTTATTGATCATTTTATTCATTGGTTTTATCTCTGGTTGATGTGTACTGTTCCATCTCCACTTTCTCTGTTTATATCCTTTGGGGTTAATTTTCTTGTTCTTTGTTCTGTCATTTTTATCTAACACATTCCCATATTTCCATTTATGTAGCAGGGAGATCCAGGGATGTTACTGGTGTTTAAATGTTTAAACACCTAGGGGCTCATAATCGAAAGAGAAAAACATCCAAAAAGCGGCCTAAGTCGGCACTTGGATGATCATAAGCGAAAGACATCCAAGTGCCAAATCAAACCGGGTTTTGGACATATTTCTAAATGACCTAGGCCTTCATAGTGCTGCTGAATGACCATAGCTAAATGGGGCATTTCAGGAGGAGTGTCAAGGGCAGGAGTTGGGTGGGACGTGGGTTGGCATAGACTTAGTCATATAGCATGTATAATACAGCCCAGGATCGACGGAACTTGGACGTTGTGACTTAGACCAGTGATTCCCAACCCTGTCCTGGAGGAACACCAGGCCAATTGGGTTTTCAGGCTAGCCCTAATGAATATGCATGAAGCAAATTTGCATGCCTATCACTTCCATCATATGCAAATCTCTCTCATGCATATTCATTAGGGCTAGCCTGAAAACCCGATTGGCCTGGTGTTCCTCCAGGACAGGGTTGGGAATCACTGACTTAGACCATTTAAAACATGGTCTAAGTCACAAAAAACCACCTAAAGTCACCAGATAAGCTCTGCAAACACTTAATACAGACCCCCACACACTACCCCAGTAATCACCGACCTCCTCAACCCCATAAAAATCGTAATCACACCTTTAAAATTCAGCCTCCAGACATCATCACCTGGCAGCCTGGCATAGGAAAGCCTAGCCATTCAGCACAGAGGCGGCTTAAGCTGTCTTGGGGGTGGGTTTAAGACTCATGGAGAGGAGGACCCATGCCCATAAGCCCCTGTAATCACTGCATTGATACTTAAACATGTGCACTCCTCTATACACCTGCAAAACCCTTTTTTGCTGGCATATAAGTGGCTCCTGCAGCCATAAGGGCTATTAGGGTGGTAGATAAGTAGGTCTCGGGGATTCTGGAGGTGGTTTGGGGGGCTCACCATGACCTATAAGGGAGCTGTAGTGAGGAGAAGACATGGCACCCTTTTGTGAAGTTTACAGCAGTGCCCTGTAAGGTGCCCCACTATTTAGGTGGCATGTCTGGGTGTTCAGTCCATCACTTTGCAGACCCCTCCCACGTCCAACAGGGCTTGTTCTAGGCGTTTTTGAATTGAACGAAAAGTTGGATGAAAATGTGGTATAAAGATAGACGATTTAGCGGCGTGGACGATCAGATCGGCAGAACGTATAGTTAGACGATTTTTGAAACCAAAAAAATTTTGGATGTATTTTTCAAAAATGTGTCCTAGGCTGTTTTTTTACTTTGGACGACTTACGGCTTAGACGAAAACGGACTTAGACGTTCCTTTCGATTATGCCCCTCCTATTTTCTACTGAGAGTCGGGTGTTATGATAAACTGCTTGCCGAACTAGTACTTCACTTTAAGGGTGATTGAATGTTTAGTACTAGTAACTGAGGACCCTCCTCAACCTATTTATTCAATTACAGTTATCAATATATCTTTGAATTTATATGATAAAGATTTGCAATCATTTTTGAGAGTTTTTTTTATATTAGCTATGATTATGTAGGTCATCAGTTTATTGACCTATGTTAAGGCTTTGGATTTAACACATCTGAGCACATGGCTTTCATATTTATTTATTTATATTTTTATCCCGTACTCCCAGTATCTCAGAACGGTTTACAAGTAAACATTCACAATGGAGTGTAATTGGACATACAAGATTATACAGTAGATTTAAATACTTGGACATACGAGACTGTGCAGCAGTTTAAATATAGGGAGTATACAGCAAATTAAGAACAGTAGTTTAAATATAAGTAGTTTAGTTTAAATACGTTATTTGAGTATAGGCTGAGAGTGGACTATACAGAAATTTAGGCAGAAGATTAGAAGGGTAGAGGTGGGGTTTAAGGGATGGGGTGTAGACTGAGGGTGAAATTCTGTGTTATATAAATTATTTAAGAGCAAACTTAAGAGTTTTCTTTTTTAAAGATGCATTCAATATTTAATTGATTTGCCTACTGCTCTTCTGTTTATTTTTAAACCTTCAATTCAGTTTTGTCTTTCCCTTCCTGTTGTGTTTAACCTCTAATTGTTGACTCCTACATTACTTAGATGTATTTCTTTCCTTGCCTTACCTATTGTTTCATTGTGTTCATAAATGTGTTTTTTTAAATTATGTTTTGCAAACTTAGTTCCTTTGTTAGTTATGTATGTTTATTTTATGTATATTTTAACTATGTATTTTGCTGATTTGTGCATCGCTTACAATTTGGAATAGGCGATTAATCAAATTGTAAATAAACTTAAACTTGAAAACTTGATTTTTGGTTATGAACTGTTTATACTTCAGGAGTGGGTATGACCAGGCTTGGTTGGATAGTGGATATTTTCCTGGTACACTTAACACTTTTAATTTCAGTGATATGGAATGAAATGAACAGTGTCATGAAAAGTGTAGAATAACTTGTAAGGTTCATAGCTTTACATCATTCTCTTCTTGGTTGGGCTGATAACTTTACAGCAGCCCTTTGTATATCTGAATTCTGATGAAGAGCAGAAGTGGTAGGAGAAAGTTAAATATACATCTTTTCACTTCAAGTTACTAAATTTAGAGTACTGAATGGTTAAATACACTGCAATACCCATTTTCAGGGTTGTTGCCAACCAAAGTTTAAAAATATACCATAGATGCTAGTGTAGGTTAGGTTCATGAAAATGTATCTGCTTATAGATAGTCAGTGTGCGGATCGCCGGACTTGATGGACCGAAGGTCTGATCCGGAGATGGCGCTTCTTATGTTCTTAGTTGTATAATTTACTTTAACAAACACAAAGAAAGGAAAATCAGATTTTATATAGATCAAAACAAGCACCCAATCTGGGTTCCCGTTAAGAAGGGGCACGATTGGAACTTAGTAAAGTGGTTCATTCAGGTTCTGATGTGAATAAATAAAATAAACTGATTATTTTTACAGTCCATTTGCTCCTAATACATCCCATGTGTGGGTGAAACATGGCCATGTTGGGTTTTTAGTTTGACTTGATCTCATGAATCTATCTATCTATCGAGTTTATTTTGCTCTTTTCAATTTGCCTTGCCCCGATCCTTTGCCTGCCTTCATTATAGGCAGATTTATCTCATGCATATTAATTGTTGACATAATAAAAACCCAGCTGGCGAGGGTCCTCCAGGCACAGCTTGAGAAGCACTGATCTAATGTACAACTTACTCGCAACTCTATAAAATCTTTAAAAGGGGTAACTGTGTTAGTCTGGCCAGGTGGCATCTTATAAACTAACCAATTTATGGAGGCCTGAGCTGTCAAGAACCAGAGCCTACTTTGTTAGATGCTCTCTGTACATGAGTGGTGCTTCACAAGAGTTAATGAACAAAAATAAAAACAAGGTTTCCTGCAGTGTGTCAAAACTTGATTTCACAATCCTAGTAATAATATTATACTTGCAGTGTGTATGTACAAACTTTGAGGCCTAATTTATTATAGGCGTTGCCCCATTTTACGCCTGTGGGAAAACACATTTAGAAATCTGGTCCATGGAGCAGTTAGCCGCAGTCTGTGATTAGAACTGTCAAAAATAATGCTTTCCACTGACATGACCTCACCCAGCCAAACGTTTCTAGTATGGAAGTATGCTTTATTTGGCGGTAATTACAAAATCTAGGTGAATAGGACAAGCAATATTATATAACCCGTTGAAGAGGCACCATTTTCCATTTGGCGTGTACCTTATTTAACCAACATTTAATTAAAGGCCCCGCTTAATTAAAAGCCCCAAATCTCTTATCATGATAAATATCCATAATTGCTGTAATTATGGCAAACTTCCTCCAGCACACTGGTATCCTTAGCAACAGAATTATAATTTGCAGGCACTGCTCCCACAGAACAGAGTTTCGTTGACAGATGAACGCCACTACTGGGGAGAAACCTTCAGGTTCTCTTTGCAAAGTAATTTGCTATAAGGATACAGATTGAGTGGAGACCTACTGTAAACCATCTCCGAAATGGAAGACAGCTAAATTTAAATATGTATTTTTGAGATCAATGTTGAACATGCTGTTGTCTTCTTTCATATTTCTGCATTCATGTTCTAATGACAGCATGCCTTATCTCTAAAGTGCTCAAGGTGGGGTGCAGTTTATAAGATTTTTTTTTAAACATGTGGATTTAAATGTATGAAGGTTATCATCAAAGGACTTTGTTTACAAATTCTATGAACGTTGGAGCATTTACCTCTCTGGCCTGCGGTAAAAACCTCTTATCACTGCTTTGTAAAAGCCGGCTAGAATTTTCCAAAAAATGTCCAAGCCCCTTGTGATAGAACCAAGGTTTTAAATATTTGGAGGCAGCCTGGCAATAGGGGGTAGATAATATGCCAGCAATGCAACAAATGTTATGCAAATACCCCCAAATTCTATATATGATGCTTTGAGTTGCAGATGCATATTGGGCGCAATTGTGCAACTCAGGGCTCCTTTTAAGAAGGTGCACTAGCGTTTTTAGCGCATGCACAAGATTAGCGTGGTCTAGCCAAAAAACTACCGTCTGCTTAAAAGGAGGCAGTAGTGACTAGCGCGCACGGCATTTTAACGTACGCTAAGCGCGTGCTAAAACCGCTAGCGCACCTTTGTAAAAGGAGCCCTTAATAGAATAATGAGCCAACTAGCACTGATAATTGGCTTTATAACAGTTGGATTTCATTTAAATTTATTATAGGATTTTGTTTAATTTTAATTGAATTTAATTTAAATTTATAGGCATAAATTTAGGCACAGGATTTGCACCTAAATTTTACATGCTGCATAAAAAAAAAGGAGCATGGAAATAGGAGGGTCTTGGGCGGATCAGGGGTATTCCTCATATTTACATGTGTATCTATAGAAAAGGGACATCTGCGCCTACTGTAACTTTATGTGCGAAAATTTGCTCCATGTTTCCATTTTTTATAAACGGTGCCTAACTTTATGTGTCATTTATAAAATAGTACTTAGGCGGGATTTTCAGTACCAATTTTTTAGGTGCAATATATATTCATTCCTTAATGTAGCTTTATAGAAAAAGATCCTGGGGATTGTAGTATTGTAGTCCGTAACATAGTTAGAATCCTATCCCGCTAAGAATAAAGCAGAGAGAAGGTATAGTTTGCTTCTGGTGCAACCCCTTGGCAGATTTCTTGAATTAGGAAAAAGTGTACAAGAAAGGGATCTGGGTGTACTGATAGATAGGACCCTGAAGCCGTCAGCACAATGCGCGGCAGCGGCAAAGAAGGCAAATAGAATGTTGGGCATGATAAAGAAAGGAATCTCGAGTAGATCGGAGAAAGTTATAATGCCGCTTTATAGAGCAATGGTCAGACCCCACTTGGAATACTGCGTCCAACATTGGTCTCCCTACCTAAAGAAGGATATAAAACTGCTGGAGAGGGTGCAGAGACGAGCAACCAAACTAGTGAAGGGTATGGAGAAACTGGTATATGAGGATCGACTTAAAACACTGGGATTGTTCTCCCTTGAGAAAAGGAGACTGCGTGGGGATATGATCGAGACCTTCAAAATACTGAAAGGAATCGACAAAATAGAGCAGAGAAGATTATTTACATTGTCCAATTTGACACGGACAAGTGGACATGAAATGAAGCTAAGGGGGGACAAGTTCAGGACTAATGTCAGAAAGTTCTGCTTCACACAGAGAGTGGTTGGCATCTGGAATACTCTCCCAGGGGAGATTATTGCAGAATTGACAGTCCTAGGCTTCAAAAGCAAACTAGATGCATATCTCCTTGAGAGAGGCATATAAAGTATGGTTGGCTATAAAATAAACCAGGTGTATACCTGGCAGGGCCTCCGCGTGTGCGGATCGCCGGACTTGATGGACCGAAGGTCTGATCCGGAGATGGCGCTTCTTATGTTCTTATGTTTAGGGATGCGCATTCATATGCATGTGTTCAATTTATGTAACATATATTAATCTACAAGTAAGCATGTTGTTAGATTATCCTGCATTAAAAAGTTCTAAAGTTTATTAAACATTTTGTATCAAAACAAGAAAAATATATCCTAAAATTGGGAAAAAACTGAAAATGAACTGAAAATGTTTCTTTTTTTCATTCCTTCCTTATGCTTTATGTAAGTTCAGTGTCCTAATATGTTGACAGTGTAACAGGAACTCCAAATGGGTTTGTTTTGTGCATTAATAATCACTTTATAATCAGCATACGTTTTTTTATAATCTCCCATTGTAAGTATTTTTCAGTGCATCCTGTACTCATAAGAAGTTCCAACAGCACCCGCTTGCTTATCAGGTAGCCAGTTGGGATAAGGAGTTACACTCCTTATATCAAGCAGGGTGACATAGCCGACATGTTTCGTGGGAACCGCTTTATCAAGGCACCACCCCTAAAAGAGATTAAGACAAGCTTTCAATCACTCTTGTATAAGAACAGCTGAAATATCTAACCTTTCAGGATATATCAGACTAGTTTAGAACCAACTCTCTTACCTCTTATGCTATCGACCTCCTCGATTGTTTTACAGAGGAGCCGACAGCGTTCTTCCGGCTCTGAGCCGGCCCGATGTATTAAAATGGAAGAACGCTGTCGGCTCCTCTGTAAAACAATCGAGGAGGTCGATAGCATAAGAGGTAAGAGAGTTGGTTCTAAACTAGTCTGATATATCCTGAAAGGTTAGATATTTCAGCTGTTCTTATACAAGAGTGATTGAAAGCTTGTCTTAATCTCTTTTAGGGGAGGTGCCTTGATAAAGCGGTTCCCGCGAAACATGTCGGCTATGTCACCCTGCTTGATATAAGACATCTCTAAAAAGAGACAGTACAGCAACATATAAGCTAAGTAAAATGAAATTAAATTATAAACTATAGAAAATCATAAGTATCTAAAGTATTTAAAGCTCTTGATAGAAGCTAAAATGGAAAATTAGACCCGGTGACGATTTGCCACGTAAAGCTCAGGACAGTGATAAGTTTGAGTTCTGAGTGGTGACGCTGAGGGTCTAAGAAATATCTTTAAAGGTTGCTAGTTGAAATAAGGAAGAAGAAGTTCTTATTTCTATTGAACTTATATTTGTTTAAACTGTCATAATTTCTTATTTATTTAGGTCCAGATTCTATAAATGGCGCCTTAAGATAGGTAAACTCCAAGATATATTCACACAAAGTGGTTCAAAACACAATATACAAAAATGATAACAAATACCACTTCCAGAGAGTATGTATCCAAAATCTATTCTACAGTAGTTCTGGCTACTCAGGAAAAAGCCTCAGAATAGGAGCCTACGCACAGTCCTATCACAAACTGAAACTTTAGCGTAGCTGCTCCTTGCTCCAATCACTGGCCAAACTGGTTTTTTGGCCAGTGATTGGAGCAAGGAGCAGCTACGCTAAAATTTCAGTTTGTGATAGGACGGTGCGTAGGCTCCTATTCTGAGGCTTTTTCCTGAGTAGCCAGAACTACTGTAGAATAGATTTTGGATACATACTCTCTGGAAGTGGTATTTGTTATCATTTTTGTATATTGCCTTAAGATAGGTGCCAGTAGGTGCCATACCGGCGCCTAACTTACCCCCCCTTTTATAAAACCGTAGAAGCGTTTTTAGCATAGGCCAGCACGCTGTATGCTTTGCGCTTCTCCCGACGCTCATAAGAACTCTAAGAGCATCAGGAGCGGTGTAGAGCATTCAACGTGCCAGCAGCCACTAAAAACCGCTTTCATGGTTTTGTAAAAAGGGGGGGGGGGGGGGGGGCGGGAGGGTTAAGTTGCAAACACTGTTTCAGAAAGAAAAAGAAAACATTTAAAGGAAAAAATATAGGTGCCTAGTGGTGCCTAAAAATAACGGCACCAGAATCATACCTATGGAGGCATTTTATGATGCCTAACGCCACTGTAGGCGTGGCTGTCACCGGAAAAGGCATTGTACATCATAAACCACCTCCTTAGGCACAATTCACGTAAAAGGTAGGTGCCAGAAACGCAGGCCTTGAAAACCCTGGCCTATGTTTCAGGTGCCCACCTTTTCTGACGCCACAATTTTTTAAACGGCAATAAAAATTATCACCAACTCTAAAAAATACGATCTTGTTACCCAATTTTTGAAAAGGGCACACTGGTTACCAATAGGATATAAGATAACCTATAAAATTTTTCTCTTGACAGTATACTACTAACTGTCCTGAATTCATAAACAGACTTTTGATCCCCTATAATCCCTCAAGAGCACTAAGTTCCTCTTCAACTCACCTTCTATCCTTTCCCTCTCTTAATCATATATATATATATGTATTACGTACATCTATCTTCTCGGTAACTGCCCCATCTCTTTGGAACGGTGATCCACTGGAGAAGAACCATCATTGGATCGGTTCAAATTTAAATTAAAAACTTTTTATTTAGAGATGCATTTAATACTTGAGCATCCTTTTTAGGACGACATAGGACTGTTAATTTTTAACTCTTCCTTTTAGCAGCATTTGCTCCCTTTCCTTTTGTTTTTTCCTGTTTATGTTCTTTCCTATTCTTATAATGTAGTTCTTCCCCTTATTACCATTGTAACAGTCAGTCTATAGTCCTTATTTCATAAGTCTGTAAATGGTCTCTGTAAAAAGCAAAAATTAAACCCATTGGTTGTATTTTATTGTTCATCATCTTAAAATTTTGTTTAGGCGATCAATCAAATTTTTAATAAAGCTTGAAACTTGATCAGTGGCCATTTTTAAGACAGCCACCAACAATGGCACCATTTACTGTACAGAATCCAGGCCTTAATGTTTTATATACTACCTGCAAGCCTGAAAGCTATCAAAGTGGAGTACATTAAAGTATAGTAGATAGAGCAATTTCTGTCTTTCTGTCCCATTGTCAACATTTCATTCATTCATTCAATTTTCTATACCATTCTCCCATGGGAGCTCAGAACAGTTTACATGAATTTATTCAGATTCTCAAGCATTTTTCCCTGTCTGTCCTGGCTTACAATCTATCTAACTTGTCCGGTCACTCGTCTGATGATGGTATTGAGGCTTTGCACACTGCATCTGACTCCACATTGATTGGCGTAGTCAAGTGATAAATACATTCTGAGAAGATTTGTTTTGAAATGAAGTGAGAAATGCAATAGAACAGGCTCATTTCATTTTGAAACAAAAAAAAGTACAACATTTGTGTTTTATTTTGATTTTAGTGCATACTGGCCCCCTTTTATCAAGCTGCGCAAAGTTCTTTATATCGCAGACTGCTGCGGTAAAAGCTCTCACGCTCACAGAATTCCTATGAGCGTAGGAGCTGTTAGCACAGCGGTCTACAATTAAAAAAAACAACAAATGAAATAAAGCAAAATGGAAAAAAAAAAAAGCTATGTCTAATACAGTGAACTGCGATCCCTAGTGTTTTTGTAGTAAAGTGATGATACGATTTAGCGCACGCTAAAGATTAGCACATGCTAAATGCTAAGGCGCCCATAGAATATAATGGTTGCCTTAACATTTAGCACACTAGGGGCTCCTTTTACTAATGTGCGCTAGCATTTTTAGTGCACGCAGGATTTTAGCGCGCGCTAAACCCACGCTACCTGGCTAGAACTAACGCCAGCGCAATGCTGGCATTAGTGTCTAGTGCGCACAGCATTATAGCGCATGCTATTCCGTGCGTTAATGCCCTAACGCAGCTTAGTAAAAGGAGCCCTAAATCAGTTAGTGCGCCTTAATAAAAGGACCCTACAGTGTTTACATGGGGCTCCTTTTATATCAAGGTGCGGTAGGCGGTTAACGCGCGGAATACCGTGTGTTCCACCGCCTGCTGCGCTAGTCACTAATGCCTCCATTGATGAGGCGTTAGTTTTTAGGCTTGCCGCGGGGGTTAGCGCGTGATCAAATGTCCGACGCTTTAACCCCCATAGCGCGCCTTGATAAAAGGAGCCCATGGTGTCAAGTGGATGAGCCAATGTTACCTTATTGTCTCTTCCTGACATCCAATGTTCAATACTCAGCTCTTATAGTAATACTACCTTGCTCACTGATCAGTGCCAACCAATACAAATATAGATAGAAGTGAGACAATATAAACCATATATAACTGTATTTTAAACTCTTTTAATAGGTCATCAGATGTGCTTTCTGTGTTTGATCACTTTTAATCAACGGAAATGTGTGCACAGCTTAGGCAATGATTTCATAAACTTAGTCGTTACCTAGCACTCCTCATTGACACAATTTTCAGCACTTTATTTATATGTTTTTCCATGTTTTTCTTTTCTGAATTTAATATATATGCTTTCATACTATGTGTTATTATTAAATATTATCAAAAATTCAAATTTTTATAGATGTACTAAAAAAAACTTATTTTGCGCACTATGTCGGCGCACTATGTTTTCCTCTGACATGTTTTGCCCAGTGGCTTTATCAATGGTTGTCCCATGCAAGGCATAGAAGATATTATTAAAAACTTTTGTCACTCAAAACGGCACACATTATTTAATTCCTGTATAAATTTATCAACGCTTCAACTTATCAACTCTCTCCACTATTATACATATCTCAATATCTGAAATCTGAGTTTTGTAGTGAATCTTTGGCAATGCTCAGAGGGGCTGGCACAGCCTGAATCAGTGAGCGTTCCCCTCAGTTTAGGACTGGATTTACATACAAGCTATTTAAGTTAGACAAGCTAGAGCTTAGGGCCTCACATTACCACAGGCCTCATACTTCACTGAAAAAAATATTAAATTCATATACAAATAATCATATTTTGAAAATTGTCTATTAAACCTAAAATTTGCTTCTGCTTAATTGAGAAGGACTCAAAGTTTACAGCTTAGGGGTCTTTCATTTCCCGCCTGTTTTGTCAGTCATCATTTACTTGGTGATGATAACACTGCTTGTCATAGGTATATCTGTAAGGATTTTATACCACTTTGATGCCTTAGTCTACGGCGGTATATCAAATGCTACATAAATAAATACAAAATATCTGGCCCTGCCTCGGGGTGGTTATCTATGTCATCTGTTCAACTGTTGACATATGAAGAACCCACAAAACCTAGATGGGGAATTGAAGCCAACTACCAACCATGGGTTATGTTTCTTTATTTTCTCAAGAAAATTCAAAGATACTATAAATAGCAGGAACAATTATAAATGTCTCCAGAAGTCTTGGCTCGCCTGCCTGTTTTGACTTGTCTCTGAACAATGGGCAGGCACTGACCAGGAAGAGCTTTTCACTATACATCTACACTGTTGGAATAACAGGATGAAAAATTTATAGAGGGGGCAAGTTCCAATGACTGACTGAGACAAACCAAGGCTTAAGTTTGTATTGCCTTTGTTCAGAAGGGTGAAAGGAAACTGCTCCTAGGATTTAACCAGGGCTCTGGTTGGAAAGGTTTATACTTAGCAATGCATCTTATATTTTCATTTTCACATGAAAAGACTTTAGAAAAGCTTATTGTCATCTCCTGGTTTCAGCAGATGTCATATCCAGATACATTGCAGTATGATAAAATTACATAAAACATACCTCATTACCTGGAGACTTTACTTGGAACCCCTTTTATCATGCAGCATTAGGGTTTTTTTTAAATCACTGGCTGTGGCTGTAAAAGCTCCAACTCTCATAGGAATTTTATGAGTGTCACTTTTACAGCCATGGCTGGTGATAAAAAAAAAAACACCCTAATGTGGCGTAGTAAAAAGGGGTCTTGATGGAGCAATTCTATAAACTAGGTGTTAAACATTTACTTGTGCTTTATCCATCAGATTCTATAAATGAGGCCCTTTAAAGTATCAGATGTTGCTTAAGTCTGTACCTGAAGTTATGAGGCTCATTTTGATTGATCAATTTCACTCACACCTGGCCCTTTCTCATTGGCCTAGGTCAGCTCTACTTCTGCAATCCCCCTAGTCTTCTGGTACCTTATTGGTCCAGCTCAGTATAGGCCATCAGCCCTTTCCCAGAACTTATTACCCTATCTGAATCACCATGAGCTTCATTACGTACTCAGATTCCAGGACTTCTACAAGGGATAGGGTCATGTCGACCCTACAACATGTAGTTCACGTTGGTTATGCCTTGATTCTTCTTGAACATGTGAATGGGGTTTCAAGTCAAATAGTGTGATTTGGAAAAAAAAAAAAAAACTGAATAGCAATTAAAGGTGAGTGCCATTCTGAAAAAAAAAAAACACCTAGGCTTACATGTAGGCCTTTCAGCCATATTTGTATTGAAAAAACTTGTACTGTAACTATGGCAAATTGTAACCTGTTAACTATATATATACTATACTATATATGTAACTTAACCTGTAACCCGTTCTAAGCTCTTTGGAGTGCACAGAATAGAAAACAAATTAAATAAATAAACAAAACCTTGGCTCTTTCTTACACTTTAGTTAAATGGGGCTCTTTTAGAGTATCAGGTGTTGTTTAAGTCTATACCTGATGTTTTAAGGCTCATTTTGATTGATGAATTTTAACCTTGGCTCTTTCTTACACTGTAGCAAATATAACAAAGGTGGCACCCGGAAGTGACATCAGCAGGAGCCAGCGTGGTTCCGAAGAGCACATTGAAGTTGTTGATTGCAGCGGTGAGCAACTAAAGGTACAGGGAAAGGGAAGGGGGATGCGCACACGGCGGTGGGAGGAGTGGGAAGAGGTGGGGGGGGGCGGAGAGGAGGAGAGGTGTCAGCACCTACACCATGACAGATGCCCGGGGCGCACCCCCCCTACCCCCCCTTTACCATATCACTGCACCTAGATCAGATAGGCGTGCGTTCCAGACACCTAACGGTAGGTGCCATTTATAGAATCGGAGCCTTGGTACCTAATTCTAAGTGCCTTCTTCTAGATTTGCCTCCTTCATCTCTAGTTGCTTGCGGTACTCACTCACCACGCCATCAGGGCGCTAAACTTTGTGCGTGGTCAGTTTTAGCACACAATTTTGTGAGTGCACAACGCAAACAAATTTTGTGCACAAGCTTTACATAGACACTAGCACACAACACATTTAAATCCATGGCGCTGAAGCTATTAGCCATTCTTCGCAGATGCAGAGAAGTGTACCGAAGACCAAAAGGCTGCACTCAATGCCAGGGCTTTATCACATGGTCTGAGAAGGAGTAAAAGATTAGCTCATTCCTCTTCGGTCAGTGAGGATTTCACTACTGCTTCTTCTCTTTACTGTAATCAGACAGATCGGCAACTTTTTTTTCTGGGTAATAATACAGAAGTGAAGGAGAGAGAAGTTGGAACAAAGAGCAAAGGGCTGGACTGTAGAGAACTGCAGGTATGCCCAGGTCTGAGAATAAAAAATTGTATCAGCTTCTGGAGTTGAATGCACATACTAATGCCTATCGCTGCAATACTGTTCTGCGCTTATTGGTTCAAGCTTCCATTTTAAGCATGCTTGATTATTGTAACATCATTTATTTGGGAACCTTCAAAAAACCCTTCAAAGACTCTGAGTTATTCAAAATTCAGCAGTTCGACTGATTTTTGGTTTAGAAAAATGGGAACACATAAGTCCCTATTATCAAAAACTTCACTGGTTGCCCCTGGAAGCAAGAGTTTTGTTCAAATTTTTCTGTCTTTTCTTTAAATCAATATTTGGTCTGGCCCCTATGTACTTGGTCTCTCAATTTAATTTGGATAGCTCTATTATGCCCACACGTAGAATTCATATGTTCACCTATCCAACAATAAAGACCTGCCGTTATAAAAGATTCCTGGACAGAACTCTCACTTTCCAGGCAGGTCAATGGAACGATTAGCTGGGTAACATTATCATGCATTCCTCATCCTATTTTAGTTTTAAAAAATCAGTAAAAATGAAATTGTTCAATCGATTTGTAACCTAAAAATTCTAGTTTTTACTTCTTCTATTCTGTATGCATGTATCTGACAACTCTATATTGTGACTATTTCTCTGATTGTCCAGCACCTCTTGTTGTAAATCGCCTCAAACTATTTTGGCTTTGGCAGTATATAAGAATAAAATTATTATTATTATTAAATATTGATATCACAAACATTTTGGGACAGATTCTATAAACTTCACCTAGCAGCTAGGCACCACTGAGAAGAACATAAGAATAGCTTTACTGGGTCAGACCAATGGTCCTTCTAGCCCAGTATCCCATCTTCACAGAGACCAATCCAAGTCACAAATACCTGGCAAAAATGCAAATAGTAGCAGCATTGCATGCCACTGATCCAGGGCAAGCAGTGGCTTCCCCGTGTCTGTCTCAACAGCAGACTATGGACTTTTCCTCCAGGAACTTGTCCAAACCTTTTTTAAAACCAGCTACATTAACCACTTTCACCACGTCCTCTGGCAACACATTCCATAGCTTAACTATTCTCTGAGTGGAAAAATATTTCCTCCGATTGGTTTTAAAAGTATTTCTCTGCAACTTCATCAAGTGTCCCCCCCAAGTCTTTGTAAATCTTTTTTTTTTTTTTTTTAATTCTTTATTGATTTTTAATCGAAAACAGTGTCATACAAATGAAAAAACAGTAGGTATTACATGCATTACACTAATATCCATACAGGTAACATTAATATCATTCAATAAATTCAGTTTCTTACATATAATAATAGCAGAATATATCTTAATATCTAATACAAATGAAGAATAAAGTTACCCAAATGTCGCTATCCATATTTACTCCCCACCTTCCAACCCCCATCCCCCCTGGATGTGTAAAAATAAATAAACCAAAAGAAAGATATGATAAAAATACATTATTATATTTTTACAAATTTTGTCAATGGGCTCCAAACTTTATTAAAAACTTCACTAAAACCCTTACATTCTGCGTTAAAATGTTCATATCTGTACGTAGTGTATACATTCACCTACCAAAAAGTATAACTTATTCTGTCATGGTTCTTCCAGTTACTCGTTATCAATTGAATGGCTATACCTGTCATGATCATAAATAGACAACTCTTATATTTATCTAGAGTGGGTTTTACATGTACTATCGTTCCACAAATTATAGCCTCATATGATATTGGAACATTTGAATCCAAAACTAAATTTATTTGTCCCCAAATTGACTTCCAAAATATGTTTATAAACAGACTAAAATATAGCAGATGATCCAAAGTCCCTATATCAATATGACAATGCCAGCATCTATTAGACTTAGAACTATCTATTTTATTTAATTGAACCAGGGTCCAAAAAATCCTATGTAACACAAATAACCATGTTTGTCTCATAGATGCTGACGCTTTACATTTCAATCTCCAAGTCCAAATTCGTGGCCAACGAGACACAGAAATATACTGTTTTATCTCGATGCTCCAGATATCTCTAAGACTATTTTTAGGCTTTCTATTCAAAAAAACAGAAATCAATTTGTACCACTGGGCAGCCTGATGTCCTACTAAATCAGTTTGGTAGCAAAGGATTTGCAGGCTAAAATAAGTTTTTAAATGTTTCCATTGGAGTGGAGAAACTGGGACTCTTTTCCCTGGAGAAGAGGAGACTTAGAGGGGATATGATAGAGACCTACAAGATCATGAAGGCCATAGAGAGAGTAGAGAGGGACAGATTCTTCAAATTTATTTTGAAAAATAAAAGAACAAGAGGGCATTCGGAAAAGTTGAAAGGGGACAGATTCAAAATGAATGCTAGGAAGTTCTTCTTTACCCAACGTGTAGTGGACACCTGGAATGCACTTCCAGAGAGCTTAATAGGGCAGAGTACATTACTGGGGTTCAAGAAGGGATTGGACAATTTCCTGCTGGAAAAGGGGATAGAGTGGTATAGATAGAGGATTACTGCAAAGGTCCTGGACCTGTTGGGCCGCTGCGTGAGCGGACTGCTGGGCACGATGGACCTCAGGTCTGACCCAGTGGAGGTATTGCTTATGTTCTTATGTTTACTCTGAATAGCCTGCTTCAACTGCAACCACCTATATTGTTGAGATTTTAAAATGCCAAATGATGCAGCTGTGAAAAATCAAGCAGTTTTCCATTAGATATAACATTATCTAATGTCCGAATACCCGCCTGCATCCAATTCTTCCAAGCGATCCCAGCACCGCCTATTTGGTTCTTGGAGTTTAACCATGACTGCAAAGTAGATTTCATTATAGGAACATCCGTTAATTTATCAATAAATTTAATTGTTTTCCACGTATCCAATAAAATCACTTTTTCTTTAGCATAACTAGGTATTCTGATATTTAATATATGAGAAAGTCGCAACGGGGACATGATTTTCCACTCCAGATATAACCAATCTGGTTGATGTTCCAAAAGTTGATGCAGTAAAAAAATCGATCCACTTGTACTCGTGCTACACCACTCAGGATTTTGTAGACTTCAATCATATCTCCCCTCAGCCATCTCTTTTCCAAGCTGAAGAGCCCTGGTCTCTTTAATCTTTCCTCATACGAGAGTTCCAGCCCCTTTATCACCTTGGTCAATTCATTGCTAGGCCCAATTTGTAGAATCTAATCTAATCTTCTATTTTTGCATTGCTCATACCTAGGCAGGCTCAAGGCGACTTATGGAGAGGGGCGAGGATGGAGAAGGGGGGAGGAGGGGGGTAGGGAGAGAGGTGGAGGGGGAAGGAGAGGATACAGGTGATTAAGTGTCAAATAGTAGTAATTAAGTCACACCTAGTAGCACCGAACTCGACTTAGATGCTGGTAGGCATATAATGTATGGCCAGTATGTTAGGCCTGGGTCTTCTTGGCCTAATTTGACGGCACCTAACACAGATGCCTATCAGTGCCTAAGGCAATCCACACCCAAACTCCCCCCCTAATCATACCTACTATTTGGGGAGGTGCCCCATTGTACAGGCCTGCATGATGCCTACCAAGTTAGGTGTCTACCCGAAAATACATTTTTAAAAATAGTTTTTAATAGCACTGTTTAATTAGCAGCGCTGATTGAACCAATTACAAAAGTTAGACACCTAGATGGGCTAGGCACACCGAATTAGGCACCTAACAGAAGGCGCTTTTCATAGAATCAGGGCCTTTATGCACAGAATAGCTTTCAAGCACAAGCGTAGATTTGTGTGCATACAACCCCAGGTGTAATTTTATGTGCAATATAGAGCTGCTGCTAGCAGAGGTCTGTATGTGCATGTCCACTCTGCTACGTTAGTGCACATTTTTTGCACTTCGTTGTTACTCTATTGATGAGGCCCGACTTTAGTACAGGAAGAGGCGGTCGGAGCATACCGCGAGTGATTTCCTTCACTCGCCGGCGCTCCGGCTGTCCTCTCCTGCCTGGTCATTCGCGGTCGGAAAATACTGCGAATGACCGGGACCGCGAATCACAGACCACAAATTCACAGGGGGGGGGGGGGCACCGTATTTAAATATTTGGTGTTAATATAGGACCAAAGTTTTTTCAGAGAAAGGAAATTGGTAAAACTAGAGGACATAATTTGAGGTTAGGAGTAATGTTAGGAAATTCATTTTCATGTAGAGGGTGGTGGAGGAGGGAGGTGGTGGAGAGGAAAATGGTGATGGAATTCAAAAAAGCTTGGGATGAACAGAACAGATCTCTAACTGGAATACAAATGGGCAAACATACACAGTCTGTATTCCACAAAGGAGATGGTTTGGATAGGCTGGAGTAAGCTTCAACGGCAACTCCATTAGTTGGAATCTAAGGACTGTACCAGGTAGGCTTCTAAGGTTTGTGGCCCAGAAGAAACAAAGAAAAAAAAAGACAATTCAGTCATGAAATTGTAATGCATGTAGTTACAGGGCAGACTGGATGGAACGTTCAGGTCTTTATCTGCTGTGATTTACTATGTTACTATGTAAATATAAAACAAACAAAAAAACCCACCAAAACTTGCAGTAAAAAGACAGCAAAGCAAACAAAAACAATACTGCATAGAAATGTACAGGGTACAGGAATTTATTAAAAATAACAAAAATCTAAAAACAAACTGCATATAAGATATGTATCCAAAACAACTGGTCCCAATGATCGTGTATGTAAATATAACCAAAAACAGGCTTATGAATGAATTTTCCACTTCTTTTCAAGAACATAACATAAGAGCATAAGAACCGCCGCTGCTGGATCAGACCAGTGGTCCATCATGCCCAGCAGTCCGCTCCTGCGGTGGCCCCTAGGTCAAAGACCAGTGCCATAACTGAGACCAGCCCTACCTGCGTGCCATAGGTAGGGCTGGTCTCAGTTACGGCACTGGTCTTGATCCTAAGGAAAATAACCTCAGATCAAAGTCATTTTCCTCAGGGCAGACTTTAGCTTCATGCTCTAGATCAGGGGTGCCCAATACGTCGATCGCGATCGACCGGTTGATCGGGAAGGCAACACGAGTCGATCGCGGAGCCCATCCCGGGTTCTGTAATAGACTCGTGTTGCCGTCCCGATTGACCGGCCGATCAGCCTTCCTCTCCCCGAGGTTCCTCACCGGTCATAACTTCATGCACACCCATTCTCGCTGCGCCCTTCCTTGCCCTACTGCCAGAACCCGTCTTCCCTCTTTCGCTTTTCTCCCCTAGACAATCTTTGATAGACTGGGGGATGATGTCACTTCCTTTGGGAGAAGGCGGGAGGGAGGTCTAGGGAAGTCACGACACTGGAGAACTGAGCTCCGGCTGCCCCTGGTGGAATCGACAGAACCGCCAGACTGGAGAAAGGCGGTCGGGAACAGGAGGTGCTCTGCCCAAAAATTCAAGAACTGCTGCTGCTGCTCTGGCATCTTGAGCCTGAAAATGGGAAGTTGAGGAGGGGGAGGGGAAGGGGGAGGGGAAGGGGGAGGGGGGCTACGCATTTTTGTAAGTGCCGTGGTGAAAGGAGACTGCAACGGTTCTCATGGAAGGAGTTATAGACTGGCTTTTTCTTTTCCTCAGCCCTGGGCGTCTGGAGATTTGGGCCTGCAGAAGCCTGGCGCTAACCAGCATTCCTCTCTCCGATGTCAATTCTGACATCGGAGAGGAATTTCTGGGCCAGCCAATTGCTGCCTGGCTGGCCCGGAACTTCCTCTCCGACATCAGAATTGAAGGGGAGCGGAACGCTGGTCAGCGCAAGGCTTTTGCAGGGAAAGCTTGGGGCGGTGGTGGCTTGGAGGCCTGTTCCCCGGTAGCGGCGGCAAACCTAGTGGCTTGGGGGAGGGCAGGGAGAAAGAAACAAAGGGGGCAGGCAGGGAGACCGAAAGAAGGGGGGCAGGGAGACAAAGAAAGAAGGGAAACAGAAAGAAAGAGGGAACAGGGAGACAGAAAGAAAGTGGGCATGGAGAGAAAGAGAAAGAAAGAACAGGAGGCAGAGAGAAAGAAAGAAAAAGTTGGGGGGAGAATGAGATCTGGAGGAGAGAAAACATATAGGAGGCTGAAAGAAGGGAAGAAATATTGGATGCAGGAGTGGGCTGAAGTCAGAAGATGTCAGAAGAAGAAGTGCAGCCAGAGTGAAGTGAGAAGTCAGAAGAAGAAAGTGCAACCAGAGACTCATGAAATCACCAGACAACAAAAGTAGGAAAAATGATTTTATTTTCAATTTAGTGATCAAAATGTGTCCGTTTTGAGAATTTATATCTGCTGTCTACATTTTGCACTATGGCTCCCTTTTACTAAACCACAATAGCGGTTTTTAGCGCAGGGAGCCTATGAGCGTCGAGAGCAACGTGGGGCATTCAGCGCAGCTCCCTGTGCTAAAAACTGCTACCGTGGTTTAGTAAAAAGGGAGGGGTATATTTGTCTATTTTTGTATAGGTGTTACTGAGGTGACATTGCATCGAGTCATTTGCCTTGACCTCTTTGAAAAAAAACCCGGAATATGAATGATAATTAACATTTTCTCTGCCTTTCAGTGTGCTTTGTGGGGTTTTTAAAAATTATTTTATTGTTGGTAGATCATTTGACTTAGTCATTTTAAAAGTAGCTCCCAAGCCCAAAAAGTGTGGGCACCCTGCTCTAGATTCACAAAGTTTGGAAATAATTGGTCATCTATTCTGGAAGGTTCAGAGGCAGTGGTGCAACACTGAAGGTGAGTCTCACATCTGTTGTGCTCATTTCTTGCCAACCTCCTTAAGAGATAGGTTATAAAAAAAGAGAAGCTAGGTCATAAGAACATAAGAATAGCCATATTGAGTCAGACCGATGGTTTATCTCACCCAGTATTCTGTTTCCACAGTGTCCAATCCAGGTTACAAGTATTTGGGCAGAAACCCAAATAGGAGCAACATTCCATGCTACCTATCCTAGAACAAAGCTGTGGCGCCCCCCCCCCCCCCCATGTCTGTCTCAATAGCAGACTATGCACTTTTCCTCCAGAAACTTGTCCAAACATTTTTTAAACCCAGCTATATTAACTTCAGCTACCACATCCTCAAGCAACAAGTTCCAGAGCTTAACTATTCTTTGAGGGGAAACTATGTTCTCTAATCCTGCTTCTCCCACTGATATTCGTTTTGAGATCAAGCAGGCCAGTGTATCCTTTACATTAGATTCTGAGCCCATATGGCAGGGATAAAACATGTGTACCTAAATATAATTTATCTGGAGATCAAATATAGAAAAGATGAGTACCATTCAAATAATGGATTTATCTGTTGGCGGAGAAGCAGGGGTTGAGGAGTGTTCGCTCTTTTTCCAATTCCTCCCATCCCCCAACAAGAGAGAGGGTAGGTCATTGTGAAATTTTGTTTGGGGGACTAGAATTTGTACTTATGCTACTGAGGGCTATAAAACCCCATATGCAGGGTAATTTTATAAAGTAGGCATTAACTAGACCAGCGGTTCCCAACCCTGTCCTGGAGGACCACCAGGCCAATCGAGTTTTCAGGGTAGCCCTAATGAATATGCATGAAGCAGATTTGCATGCTGTTACTTCCACTATATGCAAATTTCTCTCATGCATATTCATTAGGGCTAGCCTGAAAACCCGATTGGCCTGGGTTGGGAACCACTGAACTAAACATTGATTAGTTTCAAGTTTCAAGTTTAATAATTTTTTGATTAATCGCTTAATCATACTTCTAAGCGATGTACAGTTTAAAATTACATTTGATAGGTAACAATACAATAAACAGCAATGTTTAAAAAAACAATACCGGATTAAATTTTAACACACTCATAACATTGGGTAAGGGGGAAAGAAATACAAATCTATAAAGTAAAGAAGAAACATTAAGGGAAAAATACAAAAGGTAAACAAAATGACAATATAATAAGATAAAATTTAATAGGGTTATAGGATATTAAAATTAGTTTTCAAAGGCATCCTTGAAAAGAAATGTTTTTAAATTACTTTTAAATTTTCCGAGTTCCTGTTCTTCCCTTAAAAACATTGGAAGGGCATTCCAAGTCTGTGGTGCAGTAACAGAAAAAATAAATTGCCGTCTTGTATTAATAACTTTCAACGAAGGAATAGTCAATAATAGACATGTAAATACTTAGAAAACTGGCATATACATGCATATGTCACAAGTACTATTCTATAACTAGGCACATATGGGGGGAAAGGGACTTGTATACTGTCTTTTTGTGATTACACATTAAAAGTGGTTTATATATACAGGCACTTATTTTGCACATGTGGCAACGGTGGATTAAGAAGCATGCCCAGGGTCACAGGGAGCAGTGCTGGGATTCAACCCCACAACCTCAGGGTACTGAGGGCAGGCGCTCTACCACTGGGTCACTCCTTACCTTCTCTCCAGTTCTGTGGTACTCTGCCTCTATCCCTAAGGTTATCTGCACCACATCCCTTAGTATAGGAGCTGCCTGGGCTCTCTCTATATGCCAATGTATCCCCTGAATCTCGACAAAAGCCCCTGTGTCTGATGGAAGAACCGAGCAGAGGCTACGCATTGCACTCTCCTGAACTGTATGGACATTTTTTTTCTGTGCAGTGCAAGCTATACATAAATTTTCCTTGTAAATAAAATCATCTCTGATGCATACTCTGAATTTATTGCTTAGCCTAGCCCAAAACTTGTAATACTACTACCTAGAGGATTGTTAATTCTTCAAAGTGAAGAATGCTTTATCTGGGGTTCACTGCACCACCCCATTGTCCATCCAGTAAAGACCCTCAAAACCAATCAGGAAAATTCCTTAATAATCCAGTGACATCAAGTCTTTCTAAAATACATTTTGGCCAAGAAGTCTTTCAATGTGTTGGATGGCTTGCATCTTCACAGAGAGCTTTGTTTTACAAGTTGCAAATTGTCTCTCAAACTGCGGAAAGCCTCCAGCTATGAACATCCCCTTTGATCTAATCCTGGTGTTACATTAAGAAGCAGGCTTTTTTAATAGTGATTTTTATGCTCTGATTTGAAGCCAGAAAATATGTTGGTTTCCCAATGTCTTTCAAAGATTGCAATAGTAGAAAAGAGAACTATATGTCAGTCAGGCCCAAGTCTCGGAGCCTGAGAATTCAAAAATGAAAACAAGAGAGATGGAAGCACTGTAGATGATCCACCTATAATTCTAAATCTGCTCATTTACTGAAAAAAGACAGAAGTACTGGGGTTAAAAAAAGGCTTGGACAAGATCTGTTATTAACCAAGTAGACTTGGGAAAGACACTGCTTATCCCTGAGTTTGTGCAAAAAGGAATTGACCTACTTCCTGGGATTTGACAGGCACCTGTGACCTAGATTGACCATTATTTGAGACAGGATGCTGTAATCAATGGATCTTATGTCTGCCTCAGTTTGACATATTTCATGTTCTAAACTCAGGGCCGGATTTCCATATAAACTAGACATTGGCAAACTACGGCCTGCGGGCCATATCCAGCCTGTTTAGTTTTTTAATCCGGCCCGCCAACCGCAAGCCCTACATACCTCCCTCTAGAGCAGGGTCGGGCCGGCAGCACTCTAAACAGGCTGCTTCATGGCCTTCTCTCATCGGGGCCTTCTGTGTGCCGCATTACTGATGACATCATCAGTCATTTGGCAGAGAGAAGGCTGTGAAGCAGCCTGTTAAGAGTGGTGTTGGACCGATGCTGCTCTGGAGGGAGGTATGTAGGGCTAGTGGTCAGTGGGTTCGGATGGGAGGGAAGAATGGAGGGTCAGCAGGGCTTCGGCTGAGCGGTGCTCAAGGGATCTGCTGCATAAGGGATGGGAGGGAGGGAGGCAGGGAACGATGGAAGCTGGGCAAGGGTTCTGCTGCACAGGGGGATGGAGGGATAGAAAGATGCTCTTGGTCTGGCCCCTCTGTCAAAATTAAGAACCCATTTTTGGCCTATGAGTCAAAATGTTTGCCCACACCTAAACTAAACAAATTACAGCTTAGGGCAGTGTCTCCAACCTTTTTCAGTGTGAATATGAGAAAGCTCTGAGGGCTACCAAAAGATTTTAAGCTTACACATACTGCAAATTTTGTTAACTGTCTTGACCTGCTTGTTCAGAATGGATTTACACATTAAAAAAATAATACTAATATTGATTCTACAACACTTTAACATTGCATGCATCATTTGATAATAAGCCTGACCCGCCCATGCCCCTCCCATGGACATGCCCTGTTTTGGATTGCACGCTATGGGATTTTGGGTCCGGGCTTATAGAATAGTGTGCAGCCAGATTTGCTTGCAACCCTTATTTGGTGCCAATTAACATCAATAATTTGGAGTGTGTGGCACAGTGGTTAAAGCTACAGCCTCAGCACCCTGGGGTTATGGGTTCAAACCCACGCTGCTCCTTGTGACCTTGGGCAAGTCACTTAATCCCCCTATTGCCCCAGATACTTTAGGTAGATTGTGAGCCTACCGGGACAGACAGGGAAAAATGCTTGAGTACCTGAATAAATTCATGTAAACCATTCTGAGCTCCCTTGGGAGAACAGTATAGAAAATTGAATAAATAAATAGCTTGTTAGCATCTTGATGTTAATTGACTCATTAATCAATAGGGTTGCACATGCATCCTGGAATCGTACCCGGATTTGGATGTTAATATTTTGTCCAATCCAAGGAATAATACACACTTACGAGGGGGTGCTAAAAAGTTCTCAGCCCACCCAACCAACTTCTTATATTCAGAGCGTTATTTTGCCACCGTAGCTGAAAAGAGTGCTATCTTAAGTGCCAATTTGTAGAAATGAAATTCTATGTTTTGACTGTTTCAGATCACTGATTGAACTATATCCACGTCATTCTCTTCTTGGCTGGGCTGAGAACTTTACAGCACCCCCCCTTGTAGATTGTGAACCTACTAGGGACAGAGAAAATACCTGTACAGTGGTGCCTCGCACAGCGGCCGCCTCGCACAGCGAACGCTGCGCACAACGAACTTCTTGTCTTGATCCGTACAACGGACTTCGTTTCACACAACGAAGTCGCCCGAGCTGCATCGCTTAACTGGCGCTACATATTTTAAACCTCCCCCCGCCGCCACCGCATATTTTTAAACCTCCCCCCGCCGCCACCGCATATGTTTAAACCTCCCCCCGCCGCCACCGCATATTTTTAAACCTCCCCCCCCGCCGCCTGGGCCTGCACTGATCTCTGAATGGCTGCAGTCAGCTCTCGCGGGACTCACAAGAACTAACTGCAGCCAGCTCTCGCGGGACTCACAAGAACTAACTGCAGCCAGCTCTCGCGGGACTCACAAGAACTAACTGCAGCCATTCGGAGATCGGCATGGGCCCACACAGGCGTGCAGAGGAATTGCTCCTGATCTCTGCGCTTCTGGCCTGTACGCCACTGGCTGGGAAAGATGGGAGGAATTAAAAAAGGTACTGGGGAGTATGTGGGGGGTGATTATAATACACAGCAAGGATCAACAAAACCCCTGTCTCCCCTCCCCTTCACATATATCCCCTCTATATCATGCTAACAGCTCTAACAAGGTAAATTTATCTTTTTTTATGTCATCTTAGCATATTTTATGCTACAGAACGAATTATTTTTTTTTACATGTATTGTTATGGGAAAATGCGTTTCACATAACGAACTTTTCGCATAACAAACTTGCTCCTGGAACGAATTAAGTTCGTTGTGTGAGGCACCACTGTATATAAAATGTAAACCCCTTTGGTTGTATCATAGAAAGGCAATATATCTCACATGCATTACCCAAGTGCTAGGTGCTATTCAATAACTTAAGTGCACAAATTATGTAACTTCCTCTTTTGGAGAGGTGGAGTGTGGCAGGCCTTTAGTGGATGCAGGTGCTCAAGGCTCGCACTGGCCATGATGGACTCTTTTCTAGTGATGTGGATTGCTGTACCAGTGCCTCCTCTGCCCTAGACAGATGTTCAGTCCACCCAGTGGTAGGGCGGGCCCTGTCCAGAGTTCTGCTGTACAAAGCTCAGATTTTATATGTTGATATAAAAGCCAAGGGCATAAAAGCTAGCACACTGAAACTATTCTGTTTAAGTAGCTCTCTCAATACCATTTTCTCCGTATTTGCGTAAACACTTTACAGAGCTATAAGTTCTCTTTTGAATCTGGAAAATACTCTCTCCTATTAATGACGGTGAGAAAACAACCAAGATGTCATCATCCATGTTGCAGTTTGCTCCATGAGAGGGTTTACTTCCACATAAGCTTCCAAGAAACATCAGAACTATTTCTCTGTTTATGATTAGAACAAAGTGCTGCTCTACAGTAGAATCAGAATAGAGTGCTGCAATCAGATGTGAAATGCATCACAGAGATAAGAGGTGGTAAAGAAAAAGACATTTCTGAATTTGAAGCAGCCACATTTGGAGTTGAATTAATTACTATTATTATTTTTAAAAGATTGTGTTTCACCTACCAGTTGTATGCAACAATGTACAAAAACATGTGAAGCACCATTTTAAGATAGAACATAGAAATAGGAATTGAGACGTCCAGGTCAGGATATATAAGTGTCTACTAGTATTTTTTTTTTTTTTTAAAAAGGATCTGCTGATGTAGAACCTTTTCTAAAATACAGGCAGGGATGGATGTGTATGCAACGAGCTTGTGCGACAGGAGCATTCATAATACAAGTATCAACACATCAAGTATCACCAGGGGCAACATGGTGACATACCTGTCTAAGTGTTAACATAGTATTTCAGAATATACAGTACATGTATGACTGCTGATACAAGCACACATATTTGCTGCATTTTAGAATCCTACTCACCCAATATTCAAAACGAATCAGGCAGAAGAGCCTGGTAACATTATTTCTTCCTGCCTTGCCACGGATATTCAGCGGCACTTAATTGAAAAGTCTCACTGACTCTAACTGCTCCTGCACCGTCCTGTTAGTGCTGGGATAGTCTGTGTGTGAGGTATGGGCAGAATCTAGGCAGAGTCAGTTCATAACTGGTTAACGGCAATATTCAGACCACTAACTGGTTAAGGGCCCTTTTTTATAAAGCCGCGGTAGTGATGCTGCCTTGGTAAATGCACTGTAACCCATTCAATTCCTGTGGGCTTTGGCAGCTTTGTAAAAGGGGAACTAAGTAAGCACTAAAAGGCTGTCTTAATTTTATCTATGGAGCAACTGGGCATTAGTCTGAATACTGACTGGTGCCTATTTAACTCCGAAGGTATTCCTGCAATCTCCTCCCTCCTCCGATACCTGATCTCCCCTTCCTTCCTCCCATCTGTCAACCTTCCTTCCTTCCGTCAACCTTCCTTCCATCCGTCCCCTTCCTTCTGTCCAGGCTAACCTTGAACATACCCAACTTTTCATGAATTATTTTCCAAACTGTACCTGCTGAGATGCCCATTTCTTCAGCTATTTGGGAAACCTTAATTTGTCTGTATGACACAATTAAATCCTTGATTTGCACATTTCTGTGGAAATTGCTTCCACAGGCCTTCCAATGTGAGGGTCATCTTCAATCGACTCTCTACCCCACTTAAACAGCTTGCTCCAAAATTTTACTTTGTAGGATGATATGAAACTGCAGTCATACATTTGAAAGGTCACTTGGACACACAAAGTCAGAGGCGTGAAGAAAGTACAAGAGGTTTATTCATAGCATACTGGACTCTAGTGCAGTTAACAGCCTGCCTACTAGAGTGTCAGAAACAGGAAATACATGGACTTTTATGCCCTTTTAGCAAACTAATATATGCAAAAACTACAATTTTCATTTGTTACTTCTATAACTTTTCTACAATTATTATTGGTCCTAAGCCAGCACTTATGATAGGTTCAGGGATACAACTTATAGTCCTATAGGAAACTAGCTCATTTCTCTGCTTATCTAAATCTTACAGCTCTAAATGTTACATGTACAGAAGGGCAGGGTACATGATGGCTCAAACTCTTATCTATTTAGCTTACAATGTGGTAAGGCAGGGACATACATTTCAGGCAGATGAGGTCAATAGATTGTACACTGTTTTCAGCTATGTAGGCCAGAGCAATATTTTAAACAACAGTTAACCATTTCATGACCCTACACATTCATGGATCTTCTTTGGCTTTTTCCCTTCTTGATGCTCCAAATTTAGCAGTTTCTTACTTGATTCGCATGAGGACTCTCCAGACATCTTGTCTCTTGGATTGTTAGACTCACACTGAGCCACAACTGTGCATGAGTAACCTTGAGACATGTTACAACATGCACAGACTTGTTTCAACATGTTTGCTATTTTCTTTCATACTCATGTAGATAAATTATTGAATGCCTCTCATAGATCAACATGATAGATCAAATTCCAATAGATAGACACTCTTGGCGAAGAAGGTAAATTAGAACCCTTTGGAGGGCAGTCAACGACCATGGACAGTGAAAGATGTCTGGGAAAACCTTAGAAAAGTGATAGAAGAATACAATGAAGATGAAAGAAAGCGACGGAGAACAGCTTGACCCACAAAATGGATCATATATGGACCATATTATTTGATCCTCATCAGTGCAAAGGATAGTAGGTTGACTACAAAATGGCACCAGATCCATTACACTGTGGGTTTTTTTAATCTTAAAGTCACAATGAAGCTCTAAAAAATAAGACTCCCAGGACTCAGGCTGGACATCACTGCTATAGAAATTACAGTCCTTTTTAATGGGTGGCTGATTTCAACCTTTCCCAGGAGCATGATCTATTTTGTGGGCTTATTTGTGGAATGTTATATACTGCAAAAAAAACCCTAACAATATAGAAAAAGCCAGTGAATATTCTTGACATTCAGCCATCTGCCTATGTGTATGAGGAAGGTATCGAACTGACAGCCAATGTCCACAGTAAATTCAAGAGACCATACCAGTTGCATATCTTTTGCCAAATAGTGCACAGTAGCCAAGAATAACATGACAACCCTTGTTAGAAGTGTCTGAGGTCAGCTGATCTGTAGCCCTGAGTCACTGTTAAAATCTCATATGACCAGATCCTACAGCGATGTTAGCAACTGGGTGATACCTTCGCTCTTGGGTGTTTCTATTAGCCTCTGAGCTCTTCTTTTTGAGGAACTTCTACAGTATGAGCATGCCACAAATAAGGGCTGCTTCCACCTTTTCCTGCTGGGGATTGCCCCACATTTAGTTTCATTTTCCTCACCCTTCTGGAGTTTCTAATAAACGCTTTCTCTCTGAATAATAGTAGATGTCGTCCTTATGTTATATATCAATCGGGAATTTTCCACTGAAACTGCAACCTAAATAAACATCAAGAAACATGTACTCATTTTCCTCCTGCTCAGTTTGGGTTTCCAGCTCAACTGAACCTGGCCTCCACTGGCTATGGCACCATTAACCTTTATTTGCAGGGTTGTTGTTGTTTTTTTTTTTCTATCCCTTCCAGAACCTGAGTGTAGCTACTGGTTCTGCTGTTTGAATACTAAAAGCCCTGCCCCTACATGTCTCTGCAGCATATCCAATCCTAGCCTAGGGAGCAGAAGTCAGGCTTGGTAACTGAACCAGGTCTTCCACACATCAACACAGACTGTGTATTGCACAGCAGAAGCATCCTGAGCTAGAACTGCGTCCACAGCCTGCCCACTGCATCACAGTAACTGCAGGGGAGACGATTGGGAGAGATTTTAGCTGCCCTGTCTCCTTTATACCTTCTGCAGCTGCACTGCCCTCACAGGCTTTGGAACTGCCCTGTTGCAAAGAGCTTTCATGGGGGGCATATACACAGGTGGGCCTGGGCACACCCAGTTTGCGTTCAGGCCTATCCAGCAGCAGTGCGCTTTGAGAGCACGGCTCCCATGCTGAAGGTGAACTGACTCAGTTCCCGCAATCCTGGGTTACTCTTTTCAAGCTGAATGGGCTCCTGGAAGGGGCAGAGATTCCCACACACTGCCTGCCACTGACCCGGATGCTTCCCTTCTGCCACGTCCCACCCAGGAAGGAAGTTGTGACAGAGAAGAAACGTCCGGGTTAGTGGCAGGCAGTGTGTGGGAATCACTGCCGCTGCCGGGTACCCGTGAGCAATGCAGGACCATAGGGGCAGAGCTAGTTCACTTCCAGCATGGGAGCCAACACTTTCAAGGTGCACCACTGCTAGGGACCTTGAAGTGAGAGGAAGAGGTGCAGGTGGAATGGGATAAGGGAGGGGAAAAGAAATGTTACAGAGGGGTGGGGGAGAGGGAGAATTGCTGGACAAGGCATGGAGGAGAGGAAGGAAGATATGCAGCAAAGCAGTGGAGAGGAATTAGAAGGACAAATAAGAACATAAGAATAGCCTTACTGGATCAGACCAATGGCCCACATGTATCACTTTAAACTTCTGCCATTTTGATGCCCAGACTCCTAGTCTCACAAGGTCCTCTTGCAATTTTTCATAATCATCTTGCAATTTAACAACTTTGAACAATGTTTAATTATCTCACTAGTTATTTCCATCTTTAGATTACTGATAAATATGTTAAAAAGCAGCAGTCCCAGTACAGACCCCTCGGGAACCCCACTATTTACCCTTCTCCATTGAGAATATTGACCATTTAAACCTACTCTCTGTTTTCTGTTTTTCAACCAGTTCTTAATCCATAATAGGACATTACCTCCTATCCCACGACTTTCTAATTTCCTCAGAAGTCATTCAGATTAAAGTTTAAGCTAGCTTGTCTCATTTTTAAACCCTTGATAGGGCAATGTCCCTTTTATATTAATAAACTGTTCAATTTTACAAAATTATGGCCCCTTTTATAATGCTGTGCTAGAGGTTTTTTGCGCAGGTCAGCATGGCAAATGCTCTGACGTTCATAGAGTGTTGGAGCACTTACCTTACCGACCTATGCTAAAAATCTCCAGCATGATAAAAGGGGAACTTAAGGAGTTGTCACATCTGGAAGAAATAATGTACTTTCCTTTCCAACCTTGAAAAATGTAAAATATAAAAGTTATTATCAGCTGACATTTGGAATGATCTTGTTCAAATTTGATTGGTCCTGTCATATTGCTTATTCCAGTGTCCCACAAACTTTTCGGAACCGCAGCACACTAAACCCGGTGCTGCGACCGGAAAACATCCAGAAGTGTGCAGACATCAATGCACACGCGTGCGTAGAGGCTCGCCGGCCCCAACCCTGAACCTATCACGTCGCCGGGGGGGGGGGGGATCCTGGAGGAGGGGAGGTGTGGGGAGAGGAGGAGAGTCATTGACGCCAGCTGACTGCCTACAGGACATGCTTCTCGCAGTGACTGTAAGCAGTCAGCTGGCACCAGCACCTCTCTTCCTTGCCAGCATCTTGTGGCACACCTGGAATCTGCCCCGGCATACTAGTGTTTATTCTGTAAAATGCTGAAAATGTATGTTTGAAAACTGGGTTTCTTAGATATATTATGCAATTTTTAGTATATGTTCTCTTTCTTGCTGTAATCCACACTGAATCCTCTGGCAGAAATTGTGGAATTCAAGATATTTTAGCATAGCAAGGCACAGTAAGTATGAAAGTTTGCATAGATGTTGATTTTAAACACAAGTACTTGCATTTTAAAAGTTATGTGGTGAGCCAATGATCATAGGTGCACACTGATGTGTGTATATACCAGTATGCTGCCTACCGTCTCCTACACTGGCTGCCGATGGAGGCACGTGCGAAGTTCAAGCTGGGATGTTTTTGCTTTAAGGTACTATCCGGTTTAGCCCCTAAATATATAATTGACCTCTTCTACTTCTCAACCAATAGACATAAGAGCAGTACACATCTGAAGTTCATCTCCCCACCGGTTAGAGGATGTAAATTTAAAAGACACCATCAACATCTTCTCTCTTACCAGGCAGCATCATGGGGCAAAGACCTGGAAAAACTAATTATAAACACAAATAACTATGGTGAATTTAGGAAACACCTAAAGACATACCTGTTCTTGAAATACATAGGTAGCGGATCTGCACAATCTCTCCCATCACAATCTCCCATCTCAATCTCCCCCCCCCCCCCCCCATTACAACTGTTCCCTTAAACAGTTAGCCACTATTCTTCAACTATGTAAGTTCTACTCAATTTGTAGCATCTTTCTAATCATTGTAAACCGCATAGAACTTCACGGTACTGCGGTATATAACTGTTATTATTATTATCTTGCCTAGAATGTATTTGCAAGGGTGATGCACACATGGGTAGAGCTGCCACATTTAGGCTCCCATGCTTGTGCCAGCTTTATGGCCAGTGTTACTGTGACCACCTAAATGTTATGTGTGTTGATACCAGGTTATGCCAGCTTTGTATAATAGAACCTAGGCACCTAGATTCCATTATAGAATACATCCCTGGCACCCAAATGGAAGATCCAAGTAATAGAATTGTCCACATATTGCTGTGGTCAATAGTCTTCTTTGCTTGTGAGGTCCCTGCAGCATAACTGCATTCTGCATGGTGGGTGGTCTCTCTGTGACGTTATGAATTGTTCTCAACGCTGTAATTACATTCTAAAGCACACTCTAAAGCACACTGAATGAATTCTGCTGCAAAAGTATGATATCTAAAAATGGTCGTGCACCACCGAGGAGGGCCATGATAGAGGCTTCCCCTATGCTCACACCATGCCCTGTCCTGTTTCACATCCTGTAAACAGGCTCAAGGCCTTTGATGGGGTTTCAGATCAATTACATGTTAAAGCACTTCCTGCAGGGATTTCATTATTAACTGGGGCTCTTAGAGCTTTCATCAGTTTGTGGTCTTTAATTCCTTTCAAAAGTCGCTTGTTTCTGCTTCTCTGTTATTCTCCACTCAGCAGGATGTCATTTCCTATTCTGATTTATTTACTGGTTTTCTTTGGATTCTCTGACTCATCTGAGGCTCAGAAATGGGAGGCATGCAGAGATATGGCTTCACTCGAGGAGATTTAGACCCACCTTTGCTATCCACTCTCCATAAATCCAGGCACCTGCTGGCTATGATGCCAACTGCTTTTATACTGGTATTCTGGTGTCTGGTGGATTATCCCAGAAGCTCCTTCATTTGCTTTCACTGAGCCCATCTGGAATGGCAAAAGACTGTAGAGGCAACATGCAGATTCCTACAGACTGCAGAGAGCTTGCAACACAACAGGTTGAAATGCTGCCTCCAAGTTATTTAACAGAAAAGACTAAAAAAAAAAAAGCGCTAAGGATCATCCAGATTCGGGAAATAGGACAAATTATATTCTGGAACCCAACATGAGCCATGTTTCGGCAAAAAAACCAAACACTTGCCTCAGGGGTCTAAAATAATGAAATATTTAAAATTAGTAATACAGAGAACGTACAGAGGTCAGATATGATGATATAGGGAAGGGGTAAAACGTGGACCTCACGGACCTGACGGACCTCGCGGATATAAAACCGCACGTCCTTAAAAATCTGAGGTCCATGCCACTTATAGTTAGTTTCTGGCTCTGACAGACCTCGATGACAATTTAGCACTGACGGATCCGTCTCAGCATAGGGAGGGAAAAGTATTAGGATCCGTCAGCGCTAAAATGTCATCGAGGTCTGTCAGAGCCAGAGACTAGTGCTGGAGCGGCTCTAAAACGAATCCTTTAAACCGGTTTCCTGCAGCCCCAGTACATTTAAAAATCTGAGGTCTGCGGCTCTGACAGGCCTTGATTGTGCCATAGAGAGGCAGAATATCAAGTTCATGACTTTTGTATTATCTTGCTTTCCCTATAAAAGTAAAGAAACATAAGCAATATGATTAATATTTATACTTGTTTTGGTTTTTTTTTTTCACATATCTATGATAATTTTGATACCCTAGAGCCCGATCCTTTGCTTTTGATTTGTGGGTACTTTCAGACACCAGAAGTTGCAATTTTCACTTCAGGAGGAAATGGAGCATCAAGAAATATTCACACATTGCCTTGTTCCATCCAATGCTTCAGATGCCTCCCCCATGCCCCACAAGTTTTATGTGGTCTCTTTCTTTTTCCTGTGGTTTGCTGAGTGATGTAGAAATGTAGCTAACTGCAGAGCAATATCAGGGAGAGGTGAAGCAAGGATGTATCATTTCCAAAGAAATTGTTTATTGCTTTAACTGTGACCGTTCTTGCCGTTTGGCTCCAAGTAAGACAAAACTAGTTGCTGTAAATTATTTGTGGTTTTTAAGGGTCCAAAATATGAATGATTCAGAATGAAACACCAGGAACCAATAAAGGCATGCTTCATTTGAAGAATGGATTATCTTAGCCAGCAACGCAGGTATTTTCTGCTAGTTCAAACCAGAATCAAAAGCAGCAACACGGAAAAAAAGAGGAAGAAAGACTGTTGACAAGGAAGAATTTCAATTTGTGTGCTAGCCCACAAAACATTAGAGGTGTAGCCTAATGGTAACAGAAGTGGACTGAGAACCAGGCAAAACAGGTTCAAATTCCACTGCTACTCCTTGTGATCATGGGCAAGTTGCTCAACCTTCCATTATTTTATATAAAACTTTGGTCTTGATATTTAACAATAACTTTCAGCAGATTTTCTTTTTAGTAGTTTTTCTGGTTTGTTCTCGCGCCATCATTTGCTTCACCTCTCTCGGTGTTGTCACACATACTTGCATGTTATATTGTTTATTACCTTTTATTCCTCTTTGCTTCGGATGCTCTTCTCTATTATTATCATTTATCATCACTTTTACCTATTACATTTGGTTTTTTCACTTGTATGTTTGTGTCCTTCATGGCTTTAAGGTTCACACTTTATGGTTCTAATTTTGATTTGTGTATTTCTTTATATTTATATATGCTGATGTATTCATACATACATGTATGTACATTTTATTCATACATGTATTCATACATACGTATGTACGTTTTATTTGACTTAGGACCCCTGATGAAGGTGTTTTTCGAAACACGACCATGTCAGGTCCATTTGTTTGTTTTTATGTGATGTTTTTAACTGTGTTTTACCTATTGTTATAATAAACTTTGCCTGCATCATTGTACGCTCGTCTGCAGTTTTTTCTTGTTTTGGTTCGTCTTCGTTTTCCCGACTGCAGACCTTGTTGGTTCTTCCTTTTTGCTTTCTGCTCTATCTTTTTGAACCATTTTTGAAAAAAAAACAAAACCACGCCCAAAAGAAAAATGCACAAAGCAAGTCATTGGGATGTAAGAGGGGCCAGCATTTGTAGTAGACTGGCCACACAGACATCTCAGTAGAGCAGTGGGGCACCCTAGGGGGCACTGCATTGAATTTCATATAAAAAGGACCAGGAACACATCTCACCATAACCCCCTTTAGTGTATGGTTTATCTCCCCGAAACCCACACAAAACCTACTGGACACAACTGGACACCAAACCAATGCTCCTTATGCCTGCAGGTATCACCTATATCAGTGTATCACAGACTATGTGCCGCGGCACACTACTGTGCCTCCTGAGATTTCAGGTGTGCCGTGGCACACTGGGGAAGAGGAGAGGCACTGGCACTGGCTGACTGCCTACAGGATGTGCCTTTCGCAGGGAGAGGCACATCCTATAGGCCAGGGCTGCCCAAGTCCGGTCCTCGAGATTGTGACATTTCCGCTCCCCGAGATGGTCATCTCAGAGCGAAACCCCAGACTAAACCCTTTGCCCGAGACCAGAGTCTGGCCGAGAATGATCAGGCAGGAGATCCTGAAAGCAGAGCTGCCTATCCTGAGCCATCTGAATCTGATCAGGAGCCAGAATACAGGTTAGCTCCACGGCCCAGTAAAAACCCCAACTACATTAAGAGGTTTAATCAGGCTCCCAGTTGTATTCTGCCCAGCAACCTGGGGGGGAGCCCAAGAGCACGAAAGCTAGGCACACAGACACCTAGAACAGGGTGTGGCCCAAAGACTCTTAAGCAGCTCTCCAAGGCAGTAAGAGAGGCTGCACACGAGGACCTGGCAGAGAAGGTTCTCCGGGCCAGGAAAAGGCCAGACCTCGCTCAGGAACCCATGGAGTGTGAGGATTCCATTCCTCAGGAACCAGCAGAGCAGCTGGGTATGCCAGAAAACATGGACACGGCTGAATGGTCCATGCCTGAAGCTGACAACGAGGAAGCCATGGATGTGAGCTGGGCAGCCTCTCACTAAGTACTAGAGGTACGGGGGTGTATAAGAATATAGTTGTGAAAATTGATAAAAACTATTCTTGTTTGGTGTGCAAAGCCAAGCTCAGAGCAGTGCTGCACCAGCACTGATTACATTGCTGCACTGCAGCTGTGCCAAAAGCCCAGAGAAACTGAAGGAAGTTTGCTGGCTTGTGAAGCAGTTTCCCAGTTACCTATTTAAGTTCAAAGGACTTACAGAATTGGGGTTGGAGCCCCGAAGACCTAAGGGTGGGATTCAGAGGGAGCTTGTTAAAGCTATGTAATAAAAAGGGGAACCAGCAATTCTGTTGCCCAACAGTGGGAAAGACTGGAAACGGATTGTCGCTGGAATGACTAGAGCCTGCAGTAATGTTTTATTTTTTCTTTTCATGATTGAAGTTTGTTTTACAATGTGAAATTTAAGTGCCTGGTGAAGAAACCAGATTATATGATTAAAAGTCCAGGACTCAAGAGTATTCTTAAGGACTTTTACTTTTTGGGACTAATTTTGTGTTCTCTTGCTGAGACTGTGGTTCAGTGCGAGGTGGAGCCCCTAGAACCTGGACTGTGAACTTACCTAACCTAAGAACTGCAGTTCTTTCATTGAACTGTTTGAAAGATAGAAATCTGTTTTTTTGTGTGTTTCTTTTTGGAACCAAAGGAAGAGTGTACGCTAGTGCTGCCTTATATGATTTTTGGTTTTCTAATCATTGTGTTTTGGTGACAAATTAAACTTTGAACATTGTTTTTGATTTGACTTGGCTCGCTGTGCTTTATTTTAGCGAAGCCCAAAGTATTGGGACACCAGTGAGGTCTTCCACTTTGGGAATCACGCCAGGGTCGTGCTGCCGCCTGTCGGTGGTCTTCCACAAGCTTCCCAGGACCCCGGCAGGTGACAAGATCTACTGGCAGGCCAGGTTTTCAGGATATCCACAATGAATATGCATGAGAGAGATTTGCATACCATGAAGGCAGTGCAGGTAAATCTTTCTCATGCATATTCATTGTGGATATCCTGAAAACCTGGCCTGCCAGTAGATCTTGAGGACTGGACTTGGGCAGCCCTGCTGTAGGCAATCAGCCAGTACCGGCACCTCTCCTTCTCTCAGCGCATCTTCCCTGCTGGCACCCCCACTGGCAGCTCAGGGCCCATCTGGAGGGCCTTCGCGCATGTGCGGGCATTAACATGATGACATCACACCTGTGTGTGATGTCATCACATCACCATCCGATCACGTCTGGATGCCTTGAGCCACGGCCACTACGTTTAGTGTGCCACAGCTCGACAAAGTTTGCAAGACACTGACCTATAGCATATTTATTTATATAATTAATTCATTTTCTAGCCCGTTGTCCCCAAAGAGCTCAGAACATCCATAATTTCAGTACAAGTTTACGATACATACCTAATTTGACACCCAAAAAGTTATAGTGTTTGATACAAGTTATCCTTATGTGACACATACTGGTTCTTGTACTAATATACATCTCTTTGTAGTCTATTGGTCAAGGGTAGGGGTTTAGATGAAGAGATATTCTTTTATTGCTTTTCTAAAGCTGAGGAGTCCTTCAAGGAATCTGATGTGCGGGGGCAGTCAATTCCAGTGGCTTGGTATGAAGTGGGAGTAGGTATGTAAGTACAGTGGAATTCAGATGGGTTTTGGAAGGCTCACATATTCCACCATAAGCGTAGTAGTTAGAGTGGGATATGGGCCTGAGTCCCCATCTCTATAGTTTACTACATCACCCACTGGCCTACTCCAGGAACCTGCTTGCTGCTCTCTTAAGAATGGCCATAACATCTGAAGCTATCATATAGGCAGATATGCACTGTTTCATTCACATCTTTGGGTGGTGGAAGGAAGTAGTGACCTTTGGAGAAGTGTGGGGAATCATGTCTTCATCCCTCCAGTGGTCATCTAGTTAGTTTGGGCACCTTTTTGGCACTCATTAGGACATCCAAGTGCCGACTTATGATGGTTTTTGGATGTCTATTTTTGATTATGACCCCCATGGGCTTTTTAGCATTTAGTGCACATTAATCTTTTAGCATGCACCTTAGTAAAAGGACCTCTTAACCCTTTATTTGGCATTTTTGCTGAGAAGCAACATGTTTGTTTTCTATGGCTCTTATGGGAGATCTGCATCTCCAAATGCCTGTTTACTTGGCACTGTGGCTCTCGTTCAACATCAAGTTACGTAAAGCAGCTGTTTCACAATCTGCCAATTAAAGGGTTAAAGAACTAAATATGTACGCCCTAAAGCAGTGTTGGCTATGATTTCAAATCAAATAAATTGAAATGATTTAAAAACATTTTGTACAATTTTTTATTTGATTTAAAATCACTCTTTTGCCCTCTTTTTTTTATTTGAAATAAAAAATTCAAGTGATTGTGTATTTTTTTCAGATCCAAAATCATTTGCAAACGGATGTTGACTTAATATTAGAATTTATGGACTTATTACTGTGATTAGTCCATAATCCTGCTCTGTGACAATTACATTTAATAATAGTTTTCAATTTGAAATCATTTGTTGACTGATTTTGATTTGAAATCATAACTGGCTTTCTGTTTTTATTTCAAATTCATTTTGTACATAGTGATTTTCATCTTGATTTGAAATTTTTGTCAAAATGGTTTTACCCAGAACTGCCCTAGAGAAAGGGCAGCAGTTGCATAAAAATTGTTCCAGTCTGATACTTTCCATCTGGGCTTGGCACTCATAGTTAGAGTCCTGCTTGCCTGCCCATTGTGCCATCCCTTTAAAATCAGAAAATATTTCTCCATGAAAACGTGGTGGCAGAAGTGGAGATACAAATGGTAACAGAACTCCAAAATGTATTGGATAAGCAGAGCAGATCCTTAGTGGTGAGTGGGAAGCTGGAGGTCTGTGGCATTCTGCCAGGAGTGAGGTGAAGCATATCTAACAGTTCTTCTGTATTAGTAGTAGACACAAAGACAAGGAGAGATGTAATAAGGGAAGGGATTGAGCTCATCCTTTTTCAGTAGTAGCACAAGGTGAGTTATATTCAGGCACTTTTATATCCCTGGAGGGTTTATAATCCGAGGTTTGTAACTGAGGCAATGGAAGATTATGTGATTTGCTCAACATCACAGGATGCAGCAGTGGGATTTGAATCCTGGCTGTCAGCCCATTGCTCTACTCATTAGGCTATGCCTCCATGCTACAGAAAGGAAAGACAAGGAAAACATGACCAAGCGATTCTGTAAACCATGAGGTAACCAAGTCTTTACCAGCAGGCAGCCTACAAACCAAGAGGGTCAAGTCGATGAAGGCTGGATAATGCCCAGAAAGGATGGGAGGATGTAGGAGTCCAGCAGTTCAGGCAACAGCCTTTCAAATTTTAATAGATTTTTAGATTATTATAAAGTCCAAGTGTAAGATATCACGGTGCTAGACTATGTATCGGAGAAGCCAAGGAAAAGAAAACAGTAGCAGATATAGAAAAATAAATGGAGCAATTCTATAAACAGGTGCCAAGAAGTACATGCCACTAGTGCACATTAATCGTGCCAATAATCAGCAATGATGTCGGTATATGTACTAGGCACCAGTGGCACAGTGAGGGAAGGAGGCGTCTGGGGCAGTGGTGCTCCCCCCCCCCCCCGTGTGCCCTTCTCTCTGCCCTCACTCCTCCCTCCTGCTCCTTCTGTGCCAACCTCCCCGTCCCCACTCCTTCCATGCCCCCACCCTACACTCGTGCCCTCCCTTCCCACCATCGTACCTCTTTAAATCGGCCTGCTGCATGCACTGGCGTTGGCTTTCCCTTTGATGTCACTTCCTGGCCCCATGACTCGGAAGCGATTTCAGAGGGAGTCAGGCTGGTGCGAACAACAGGCTAGAGTAGTTGCTCCCGCTGGTGAAGATTTTAAAGAGTTATTGGGGGATGGTGTGGGGGGCATGAGCATGGTGTGGGGGGGGCGGAGAGGTGCTGGCGCCTTCACCAAGATGGCACCTGGGGAGGTCCACCCCTGCCCCTCTTACTATGCCTTTGCTGTCTATAGTGCATAACTGTAAGAGGGATCTAGTTTCAAATTTTATTAAAAATTGATTAATCGCCTAAACAAAGTTGGAGCATGGCCGGGTCATGAGTGTGTTGCCAATCATGCAGAATGTACAGAAAACTAATATTCCATAATAACTTAGGGCTCCTTTTACAAAGGTGCGTTAGGGCCTTAACGCGCGGAATAGCGGGGGCTACAATGCCACGCGTGCTAGCCGCTACCGCCTCCTCTTGAGCAGGCAGTAGTTTTTCTTAAAAACGCTAGCACACCTTTGTAAAAGGAGCCCTTAGGCGTGCGTAAGTGCTATCATAGAATTGCCATTAAGCGCACCCCATTGTGGCACCTGTTTCTTAGAGTCAAATTATAGAATTGCCCCGATAGAATTCTACAAGAAGGCATGGTTGTACGACTGGCAGCAGGGACATGCACTAGCTTCACAACGTAGACCGGAATAGCTGGTCAGACCTGACAAGCCAACTGGGTTTTTTTTTTCTGCCATTACCTACTGTTCCTCTAATATTGATACAGACATGAAAATAAATTTGCCAATGATACATAAACCAGGCAAAGGAGGAAAGGCTAAAGAGATAAGGGCTCTCCAGTTTGGAAAAGAGATGGCTGAGGGGGGATTATGATAGAGGGCCACAAAATCCTAAATGGTGTAGAATGAGTAACAGTGAATTGAATTTTTGCTCTTTCAAAAAGTACAAAAGGCTAGGGAGACACTCAATGAAGTTACATAATAATACTTTTTATTTATTTATTTTTTAATCTTTATTTTCATTTTATAGTATTGACATAATATTAGTCAAAACAAGAAAATAATACAACATAAGAACATAAGAAGTTGCCTCCGCTGAGGCAGACCATAGGTCCATCCTGCTCAGCGGTCCGCTCCCGCAGCGGCCCATCAGGCCCATTGCCTGAGCAATGGTCTATACCTATGTGTACCCCCCAATCCCTTTTTCTTCTAGGAATCTATCCAAACCTTCTTTGAATCCATTTAGTGTTTTCTTGTCCACAACAGCCTCTGGAAGCGCGTTCCATCTATCTACCACCCTCTGAGTGAAAAAGTACTTCCTAGCGTTTGTTCTAAACCTGTCCCCTTTCAATTTCCCCCAATGCCCCCTTGTACTTGTGGTGCCCCTTAATTTGAAAAATCTGTCTCTGTCTACTTTTTCTATGCCCTTCAGGATCTTGAAGGTTTCTATCATGTCTCCTCTAAGTCTTCGCTTCTCCAGGGAGAAAAGTCCCAACTGCTTCAATCTGTCGGTATATGGGAGATTTTCCATTCCCTTTATCAGTTTGGTTGCTCTTCTTTGTACTCCCTCAAGTACCGCCATGTCCTTCTTGAGGTATGGCGACCAGTACTGGGCACAGTACTCCAGATGCGGCCGTACCATTGCACGATACAGCGGCATGATAACTTCCTTCGTCCTGGTCGTAATACCACTCTTAATGATACCCAGCATTCTGTTTGCTTTCCTAGAGGCTGTGGCGCATTGCGCCGATGCCTTCAGTGTTGCGTCTACCATCACTCCCAGGTCTCTCTCCAGGTTACTAACCCCTAGTGGTGTTCCCCCCAATTTGTATGTGAACATCTGGTTCTTTTTCCCCACGTGCATGACCTTGCATTTTCCCACGTTGAAGCTCATCTGCCATTTTTCGGCCCACTTTTCCAGCTGCGTTAGATCTTTTTGGAGCTCCTCGCAGTCTTCCTTGGTTTGAGCCCTGCTGTATAGTTTGGTGTCATCTGCAAATTTAATGACTTCACACTTTGTTCCCGCCTCTAGGTCATTTATGTAGATATTGAACAAGAGCGGTCCCAGCACTGACCCCTGCGGAACTCCGCTCGTGACCCCTTTCCAGTCTGAGTAGTGGCCCTTTACGCCAACCCTCTGCTTCCTGTTTGCCAGCCAGTTTTTGATCCATCGGTGGACCTCCCCTTGTACCCCGTGGTTCCATATCTTTTTAAGCAGTCTCTCGTGTGGCAGTTCAAAGATTAAAATGAGACAATAGTTAATAATGAACATTTACAATTGAAATAAAGGAATCAAGGCAAAATTTTCTCCTTTCTCATACGGCATAACATTAAACACAAAATAAATTTTTACTGGTTTGTATCGTTAGACCTCAATCCATGGGGGAGAAAGCTTTAAAATTGCTGAAATCTTAATCAAATAGTACAAAGAAAAATGAAAATGGTAGCGGGAGAGAACATAACCAAAAACCTTATACTTGAGCAGGTTGAGACTGAACTTCTCTCAAGAATTTAAGTTTGCTCTTTAGCAGAAATAAATTTTGTCAGCTGCTGGGGTTCAAAGAAAATAAATCTGTTCCCTTGATAGGTCATTACACATTTACAAGGGAATCTGAGTACAAACGTCGCACCTAGCTGCAGAACCCTTGGTCTCAAAATAAGAAATTGTTTTCTTCTCTTTTGGGTCATTCGTGACACGTCTGGATACATTCTCACTATTTTAGTCATAAATGGAACATCTTTAAACTTGAAAAACAATTTAAGCATCCATTCCCTGTCAGCATCTATAGCAAATTGTACAAATAGCGTAGCAGTTGCCGGTATCTCTTCACCTGACCTCTCCAGGAAATTTGTCAAATCCAAACTATCAGCAGACAAATTCTGCTGGTTTGGTTTTTGAACAGATGCTCTAGTTGGTAAATTAATAAATTTTAGTGAGAGGCGGATAGGAGATTTCGGAAACTTTCAAAACTTCTTTCAAATATTTTTTAAATGTATCCTGCGCTGAAATAAGTGGTAATTTTGGGAAGTTAATAATCCGAAGATTACTTCTTCTAGTCATATTTTCTAACATTTCCACCTTAAAGTTAAGGTTTCCACTGTCTTTTACCCAGACCGAAGCCTGGGACTCCACTGTTTTTAATCTAGTTTCATGTCCATCCACTTTATTTTCAACGCTGGATATCCTATTTTTCATTTCCAAATTTTCAGACACAACAGAGGTATAACGTGTAGTAAGTTGCTGCATTTGAGTTCCCAAAGAGATTTGCAAACTAGATATTGCTTCCCAAATTGTCTCCATATTGAAAACCTTGGGCCTCTGCATTGGTGTCAGTTCAGCACCCAGAACCTCTGGTGAAAAAGTACCTGGAACTTCAGCAGGTGATGAAATTAATGTCAGGAAATCCTGAGGAAGTTTCTGTCCCAGCTCCTCCGAATGCACAGATAATAGTGGCTTCACTCCTCCTCCTACTGAGCCGACTTCCGAACTCAGCATGCCTGGAGAGCAAACACCCTGGTGCATTTCCTCCACCGTCGACTGGCCAAACGCCCCCAAGCAACTCGGAGGACTTGGAGGACTTTGATCTTCAATCGATCGGACAAATGCCCCCGGGCGACTCGGAGGACTCCGCTCTTCCGGGGTCAGAGATGTTGCCTCAAGGGAGAGCTGCGACGCTTCAGCCAGCGTGTCTCTCCCAGCCGAGAAAGCCTCCGGCTGTGTTGGCGTCCCTCGCTGAAGGAAGGCGTCCATCGGGCCCATTGCTGCTGGTAAGGATTCGTCGGGGAAAATCTGAAGCTTGGATTTTCATTTCACCATTTCTCCACTGTAGAAAAAAAAAAAAAACAGCAGTCAGGGAACATCCGTGGCATCTAGCTCCAGACTCCCGCAGCCATCTTCCCTAGGCCACTTTTGCCTCCTTTTTTTCAATAATACTTTTTAAAAACGAATAGGAGGAAATATATATATTTTTTTCACTCAACAAATAGTTAAGCTCTGGAACTCGTTGCCACAGGATGTGGATACAACAATTAGCATATATGGGTTTAAAAAAGTACATAGTCTGAAGTCATAATGCCGTTGTAAAGGGCCATGGTGAGACCTCATCTGGAGTACTGTGTGCAATTCTGGAGGCCACATTACAGTAAAGATGTGCGCAGAATTGAATCGGTTCAGCGGACGGCCACCAGGATGATCTCGGAGTTCAAGGGTCTCTCGTACGAAGAGACTGAACAAATTGCAGCTCTACACTCTCGAGGAACGTAGGGGGAGGGGAGACGATCAAAACATTTAAGTACCTCACGGGACGTGTCGAAGTGGAAGATGATATTTTCTTTCTCAAGGGACCCTCGGCCACAAGAGGGCACCCGCTCAATCTCGGGGGCGGAAAATTTCATGGCGACACCAGAAAGTATTTCTTCACAGAGAGAGTGGTTGATCATTGGAACAAGCTTCCAGTGCAGGTGATCGAGGCAGACAGCGTGCCAGACTTTTAAGAATAAATGGGATACCCAGTGGGATCCCTACGAGGGTCAAGATAAGGAAATTGGGTCATTAGGGCATAGACAGGGGGTGGGTAAGCAGAGAGGGCAGACTTGATGGGCTGTAGCCCTTTTCTGCCGTCATCTTCTATGTTTCTATGTTTGTATTGAGATAGACATGAAAGAAGTCACTGATTGCTCTGGGATTGGTAGCATGAAATGTTGATACTATTTGGGGTTCTGCCAGGTAGTTGTGACCTGGATTGGCCACTGTTGGAAACAGGATATTGGGCTAGATCAGAGGTGTCAAAGTCCCTCCTCGAGGGCCGCAATCCAGTTGGGTTTTCAGGATTTCTCCAATGAATATGCATGAGATCTATTAGCAAACAATGAAAGCAGTGCATGCAAATTGATCTCATGCATATTAATTTGGGAAATCCTGAAACCTGACTGGATTGCGGCCCTCGAGGAGGGACTTTGACACCCCTGAGCTAGATGGACCATTAGTCTGTCCAAGTATGGTTATTCTTATGTTTTCATAGCAACTCTAGGAAAAGAAGAAACCCATATTCTGCCAAATCACACTGTTACTGGTATTTGTTCCACCAACACCCTCTTTTACTAAGACGAATTAGCACGCACTAAACGCTAACACGTCCATAGACATGCATGCGTTAACATTTAGAATGTGCTAATTCGGAGAGAGCGAGATCAGAAGGCTTTGAGCATGCGCAAATGCTCAAAGCCCAGTCCAGCCCGGGACAAGGAAGAAGGAGGATCTCCCTCGCACAGCCCAGCCCAGCCCAGCCCAACGAGGGAGGATCTTTTGGCACTGGCATTGGCACGTCCTGTGCATTGGTGCTGGTGCCCAATCGGGTAAGAGATGTTTTGCGGTGCTGGGGGGAAGGGGGGTGACGCGAGCTGGGGGGAGGAGGCCGGTTCGCAGGCCAGAAGAGTAAGCAGGAGTGGGAGGAGGTTATAGCAGTATGCACAGTATACGCATGTGCGTGCTATATAAAAATTTTTTTACAGACATGCTTTAGACCCGCGCGCTATACGCGTATGTGTGTTATACACGCGTGAAAATACGGTACTACTATTTTCTCACTAAAGTGTATAGATACAAGCACCCTTGTGTGAATTTATTATATTGTGCATATTCTATAACAAACTACAAAAAGACATAAAAACAAATCATTTCCTAAACTAAGATTCACTGAAATAATTCCTATTCAATCATATACCAAAACATTTCTGGAAAAGCAGTTTTAACCAATTTCCTGAACTGAAGTAAACTGGTAACATTTTTTATATTCAATGGTAATGCATTCCATAATATTACACCCTGCACAATTAACAAATGCCAACCAACTTTATCTGTTTAATAGATGGAATCTTAAGACTGATCTTTCTTCAGATAGTAAAGTGCGACGAAGATGATATGTCTGCAGAAGAGAGCTAAGTAGAGTTGGACAGTTGTCCTTCAACAACTTAAAGATTACCCAAACCATTTTAAACTATGGGGCTCATAATCGAAAGAGAAAAACGTCCAAAAACCAGCCTAAGTCACTACTTGGACAAACATTTCTCAAAAACGTCCAAGTGCCGATAATAAAAACAGGTTTTGGATGTATTTCTAAACGACCTAGGCCTTCATAGTGCCTCTGAACGAGCAAAGCTAAATGGGGCGTTTCGGAAGGTATGTCGAGGGCGGGAGTTGGGCGGGATGTGGGCCGGCTTAGATTTAGTCATACAGCATGTATAACCGAAAGTTTTACAACAAAGCCTAGACACATAAAACAGACCCCCACACACTACCCCAGTGATCACCAACCCCCCCCATAAAAATTTTAATCATAACTTTAAAATTCAGTCTCTAGACCATCATCACCTGGCCGCCTGGCAAAGGAAAGCCTAGTTGTCCAGCCCAGAGGCAGCTTAAGTCATCTTGGGGGTGGGTTAGGGACTCATGGAGAGGAGGACCCATGCCCATAAGCCCCTGTAATCACTGCATTGATACTTAAACATGTGCACTCCCCTATACACCCCCAAAATTCTTTTGTACTGGCATATAAGTGGCTCATGCAGCCATAAGGGCTATTGGTGTGGTAGATAAGTGGGTATAGGGGATTCTGGAGGTGGTTTGGGGGGCTCACCATAAACTAAAAGGGAACTTTAGGGAGGAGAAGACATGGCATCCTTTTTGTGAAGTTCACAGCAGTGCCCTGTAAGGTACACCACTGTTTAGGTGGCATGTCTGGGTGTGCAGTCCATCACTTTGCAGACCCCTCCCATGTCCAACAGGGCTTGTTCTAGGCGTTTTGGACTTGGACGGAAAGTTGGATGAAAATGTGGTATAAAGATGGACGATTTACTGGCTTGGACGATCAGATCGGCAGGACGTATAATTAGATGATTTTCGAAATGAAAAAAAAGTTGGACATATCTTTCGAAAATGTGTCTTAAGCTGTTTTTTACTTTGGACGACTTGCGAGATGGATGTAAACGGACTTAGACGTCCCTTTCAATTATGCCCCTCCAAGTGATAAAGCAATAGGCACTCAATGAAGATCACGCAAGATAGGTGTAACATGGTCAAACTTTGATGCTCCTACAATCACGAAAGCTGTCACATTTTGAGCCAACTGTAATTCTTGAATCATGTACTTTGGCAGACCCAAATACATTTTTGGAGTCTGGGTGTGCATATGAAAGTTTGTATGTGTGTGCGCGTATGAGTTAGTGGTTTTTTTTGTGTTAATAGGTGTATGTGTTTTTCTGTGTGTATATATGAGGGTAATATGTGTATGTATGCTTGTTTGTTGGTATATACATATGTGAGTATGTCTATATACTATGTGTGTGCGCGTATGAGTTAATGGTTTTTTTGTGTTAATAGGTGTATGTGTTTTTCTGTGTGTATATATGAGGGTAATATGTGTATGTATGCTTGTTTGTTGGTATATACATATGTGAGTATGTCTATATACTATGTGTGTGCGCGTATGAGTTAGTGGTTTTTTTGTGTTAATAGGTGTATGTGTTTTTCTGTGTGTATATATGAGGGTAATATGTGTATGTATGCTTGTTTGTTGGTATATACATATGTGAGTATGTCTATATACTATGTGTGTGCGCGTATGAGTTAGTGGTTTTTTGTGTTAATAGGTGTATGTGTTTTTCTGTGTGTATATATGAGGGTAATATGTGTATGTATGCTTGTTTGTTGGTATATACATATGTGTTTATGTCTATATACTATATGTGTTTCTGTATTTTATCTGTGTGTGCATGTCTATATGTACAGTATATTTCTGTATATGCATGTGTTAATGTGAGGGTTTGTCTTTATGTATATGTGTGTGCTTGTGATTTGCTTGTATGTGTCTATGTCAGCTCTTTGTGCATCTGTGACAAAAAGTACAGGAGAAATGAGAAAGTTTAAAGGTGCAATCTCCTAACTTCTGTGCTTCAGTCAGCGGCATTGCCAGAACCATAGAAGCCAACTTTTCAAAATGATTAGGGTTGCACAAGCTCTGCCCCAAACCCCACCTCATTGCCCCAGATATGTTAGATAGATTGTGAGCCCGCCAGGACAGAGAGGGAAAACTGCTTGAGTACCTGAATAAATGCATGTAATCCGTTCTGAGCTCCCCTGGGAGAACAGTATAGAAAATTAAATAAATAAAAATATTAATTGTAATGCCATTTTCCCATTCATTTTTCAAATACTGATATACAATATAATCTTATTAACAATAAATAATGGTTAACCACAAAATTAAACTACTCAAAGCACACTGTATGGCACTTCTCAACATTCATTCCTACCAGAACACCTGACCTTGGTCACACATGCAGAACACAGATAAATGCTATACAAATACAGGACCACAAACTAAAAGTCATAATATACACAAACAAAACCCTAAGATGCCAGACTCTGTATGCAGTATACCACCAGCGAAATAGAAACAAATGCATTTATTTCTGTGTAAAACATAGACAGCTAATGCAAATTCTCAAAACTGCCATATTTCAATCACTAAATTGAAAATAAAATCATTTTTTCTACCTTTGCTATCTGCTGATTTTTTTTTCTAATCCTCTTTTCCCAGTCTCTGGTTGAACTTCATTCTGTCTATGCTATTAACTATGTTTCCAGGGCCTTCTTATCCATTTGCTGTTTTTCTCTCCTTCACTTTCTGCCCTACATCTATCTTTGGTATTAACTTTTTAATATTCAACTTTCTTCAATTTTTCTTTTTTCTTCTCAAATCTATCTACTGTTCCATGTCTTACCTTCCCATCTATCCAAGTATACCATATCCTCCCTCTCTCTGCCCTTCCCCTATCCTCTTCTCCATCCATGTGTATCATCTCCTCCCTCTCTCTTCTCCCTTATTCCCAACTTTTCTTAAACAGCATTTCTTGTATCTCTCTTCCCATCCCTCTGCATTATCTCTTCCTTCTCTCTCCCTTTCCTCTGTGCAGCATCTCTCCCCCTCTGGTAGTTTGACATCTTTCTCCTCTCTTTCCCACAGTCTGGCATCTCTAGCCCCTCATTTCCTTCCCATCTTCCCCTTTGTGGTCTCACATATCCCTGTCTGTCTCTTCCCCCTCTCAGCTACCTCTCTCTCCTCTTTCCCTTCCATGGTCTGGCATCTTTCACTCCTTCCCTCTCCCTCTAGTAGTCTGACATTTTTCTCCTTTCTTATGGTCTGATATCTCCTCTTCTCTCCTTCTCCTCCCTACCATGGTCTAGCATTTCTGCCCTCCCCTCCCCTTCCCTCTCTCAGAGGTCTGGTATCTCTTTCTTGTTTTTCCTCTCCATCCCTGCAATTTTCAGCAGCCCAGAAGTTTTCCTTCTGCTACTGCTTCATGCCTAAGCGGGGCAGGAAGCAATAGCAAAGGGAAAACTTCTGGGCCGCAGAAAGCAGCATGTTTACTTGTTGTTGGCAACCCAAAGACTGAGAAAGTGGCTCTAGCAATGGATCCCACCATCCCCAGATCTACCATCTCTCATTTTCTCAACTACCCTTTCATCCAGTATCTTTCTCCCTCTTTCCCCACTACCCCAAGGTCCACCAACTCTCCCTTTCCAGCTATTCTCCTATCCAGTATCTTTATACCCCTCCCTCCATCACATTGTCCACCATCTCTCTCCCTCTCCTCTTTTTCCAGGCCCATTATTTATTCCCCTTCCCCTTCACTTCCCCCACCCCCCTCAGTCTGACATAACCCTCTCTCTTTGAACACCCTCCCCATGTACTGCAAGAAGGGCCTTTGGGGCAAAGAGGGCAGTTGCCCTCAGCCCTGCAGTTTTAGGCCCCCTTCCCTTCCCCTCCCTCCTAAAGGCTGGCATGCTTCCCCCTTGTTTTCACCCTCACCTGGAATCCCCCTGGCCTTCCCGGTCTAACACTAGTAGTTAATTACTATCTGTAGAAGATCCACGGCCTCTGCTGCACATTCGCTCTGCCTCAGTATGTCGCAGTCCAAAACAGGATATTACATCAGAAGAGGAGCGGGACCACGGTAGAGGGAAAGTGCAGCGGCAGCTGGGGGTTGCCTGTTAGAAATGCTCCAGTGCCAGTGATCCTCGGCAGACAGTAATCAATTAATAAAGTTAGACTGGGAAAGCCAGGGGATGCCAGATGAGGGTGGATACACTAGATACACAAGCCTGTGCCATGACAGTTATACTTTTTTTGTTGTCGTTGTTGCAAAAACTCTTTATTAAAAGTTTTCAAAAAGTTACCAAAAAGTTACAACAAACAAAATATCCACACAGCTAAAACATTATAAAGTGTATACGAATTGCCACTGCTGGGTCAGGCTAGTGGTCCATCGTGCCCAGCAGTCCGCTCAAGCGGCGGCCCTTAGGTTAAAGACCAGTGCCCTAACTGAGTCTAGCCTTACCTGTGTACGTTCCGGTTCAGCAGGAACTTATCTAACTTTGTCTTGAATCCCTGGAGGGTGTTTTCCCCTATAACAGCCTCCGAAAGAGCGTTCCAGTTTTCTACCACTCTCTGGGTGAAGAAGAACTTCCTTATGTTTGTACGGAATCTATCCCCTTTTAACTTTAGAGAGTGCCCTCTCGTTCTCTCTACCTTGGAGAGGGTAAACAACCTGTCTTTATCTACTAAATATATTCCCTTCATTATCTTGAATGTTTCAATCTCCTCTTTTCAAGGGAGAAGAAGCCCAGTTTCTCTAATCTCTCGCTGTACGGCAACCGCTCCAGCCCCTGCTCGACAGCAGTTCTATGATACAACGTGCAAGACTATCTACTCGGTAGTTGCACCCACATTGTAGAATTCCCTCCCTTTGGTCCTGAGACAGGAAACTAATCTCAACAACTTGAAATCCAGCCTCAAAATCTTTCTCTTTAAAGATGCCTATGAGATCTATTCCTAGGACTACAGTAATTGCTCATGAGACTTAGACAATGGCCAGACATCAGATATTCCGTTTCCTTTCTGTTTTTTTCACATTTCCCTTTCTTTTTATTTTAATGCAATGTATCCCACCCATTTCCCTTTTGTACCAGGTTTGGTCTGTAATGACCGTGTAACTTGTTTTTTTTTTTTTTTTGGGGGGGGGGGTCTGTCTTTTAACCATTTTTTAATATTTTAAATGATTTTAAAATTTTGTACAAATGTAAACCGCTTTGGTAATACAAGCGATATATCAAGAATAAATAAACTTGAAACTTGAGATATCTAAGTAATCTGCAACAGCTGTCATGCAATGTGGATGATACTGTAAACATGTTAAAATTCAATTATTTCAAGCCCTTACCAGTGCTAAACCACATACACCCATTTAAAACTACCTTGTGTCGGCTTAATTTGAACTTGTCTAGACAAAAGTCTGGTATAAAGACAGATATTTCAGCACACAATATCTTTCACAATATTCTAAAACCTCACCTGATGTTATAACAAAATAATATCCATAATTTGGCATGTATTTTTAACTGTGTTTTAGGATCACGGAGATGTGGTTCATAGAGAACCATGAGTGGGATATAGTTATACCAGTCTATAGTCTGTTCTGGAAAAACAGGGTAGGAGGAAAAGGAGGGGGGTTGCATTATATGTTAAAGGTAATATTTTTATGGGGTTTGGGGGTCCTGGTGGGAGTGAACTTTCGGGGGGGGGGTCAGGGTGAGGGGTGTCGGCAGGAGGGACTGGGCATCCCTCCTGCTGGTGAACTTTTAAGGGGAGTGGGGGTATTGGCAGGAGGGAGTGGGCATCCCTCCTGCAGCCGGTCATGGGGGCGGGGGGGGGGCTCGTGGGGATTCAGCAGGAGGAATTGGGCATCCCTCCTGCTGCTGATTATTGAGGGGTTTGTGGGGTGTTGGCAGGAGCGATTGGTCATCCCTCCTGTCAGGGAACATTGCGGGAGGGTTCATGGGATTACGGCAGGAGAGACTGGGCATCTCTCCTGCCAGCGATCATTCGGAGGGGGGGGGGGGGAGATAGGCTGCCTGGGATGCTGAGCTGATCACAGCAGCCACGATCAGCTCAGTGGCCTGATCCAGAACATATATCTGTTTTGACTTGGTCTAAGTCAAAATGTATAAGTTCCATCCAGGAAACCTGTCAAACCTGTCTTTTTGATCGTCCAAGTGCAGATTTAGGTGGGTTTTTAGACTTTTTTTTATGAGCCCCATAATTTATACAATACCATCAGTTGTGCACATTGAAAAGCGCTCATAGAAACATAAGGGGAAGGAGGTAAGGGAGGGCGGGGGGGGAAGATTTTAAAATGCTGTATAGGCCACCCCAGATATGCAAGCAGTACCCACTAGGCCAGCTTGCAAAATCCATATATAGGCCACGGCCTATATATGGGGAAATACGGTACTCCTGAGCCTATCACCTCTTAACTTCATCCTATGCCCTCTAATTCCAGAGCTTCCTTTCAAATGAGACTTGACTCATGCGCATTTACACAACCACAACATAGGTATTTACACGTCTCTATCATATTTCCTCTCCCCTGCCTTATGGCGAAAATCAATCACCATTTTAGTAGCCTTCTCCTGGACAGACCATTGATCGGGTCTGAGCAGCCACACCTAATTTCAACAGATCAAAATGGATTTCTGCTAGTATTCTATAATGAGTTAGGCACACCCTAATTCTGTTCTACAATTGACTGTAAGTGTGCCCCCCCCCTTTTTTTGGTGCCTAATTTAGGTGTTACTTTAGAGGCTGACCAAATATCAGTTTCAATTTTGGATTCAGCACGAAAATTGACCCAAAATCTGAGTTCAAGTGTCAGTCAATTATGTCTGTGCATTTTTGTTTGAACCCAAGACTTGCCCCACCTCCCATCCGACATTGATAGAACAATCGCTCCTTTCTGTGCTGGTTTCAATCAGAAGATGGCTGCTGGGGCTTCCTATGACAATTTTGCAAGGTTGCCACTGGAAATCTTGGCAGCCATTTCCATTGGAACAGCATCCACAGTCTTATATATTTTGTCCGACTTTAGCAAAATTAGGGCACTTATCCTTTGAATGTCCACAGTTCAATGTCCACTATTAGCTGACTCTTCTTCAATAGTTCCAGTGGAGTTCAATGTCCTCTGTTAGATGACTCTTCAGTGGTCCAGGGCTGCATCAGGGGAGAAGGACTCTAACTATTTCATGACTCTCATCAAAATGGCTCCTTATTCTCTTAGGAGACAATTCCCTAAGATAAGTGCCCTGATTTTGCTAAAGTTGGACATAATATATTAGACTGTGGTCCTGTGATAACATGTGGACATTATTCATTTTAGTAAGATAAATGAAATTGTGAAATTCAAGAGACACACACCCCCTTTTACTAAGTTGCGATAGAGGTTTGTACTGCGACCCGGAGTGCTAAATGCTCTGATGTTGCTCCGATGCTCATAAATTCCTTTGAGTGTCGGAGCATTTAGCACCTTGGGCTGTAGTAAAGACCTTTACTGCGGCTTAGTAAAAGAGGGTTTCAGTTTGTTATTTGCACATACTAGTGTTGCCCGATTCAGGAAAAAAAAAAATTTGATTCGATTTTCCTGCCCAATTGGGTGTTTGGTTTTTTTTTTTCAAACATCCTGGTGGGTTTATTTTTACCCTCTTCACCCCTTTTATAGCCTCTTCACCCCCCTTATAGCCTTCTCCTAACCGCACTGGCGCTGTGGTGTAAACAAAATAAACAAACAAAAAAGACTTTTCCTCTCTCTGTTAAATCCTAGCTCACGTTTCCGATCTAACACCAGCTCTGGCAGGATACACATTTCAAATCTGACATATTGTAATTACAAAACAGAAAATAAAATTATTTTGTTAACTGGTCATTATTCAGATCTTGTTGGTCCCTGGCTTTGGTTGTCTTCTGATAACTTACTTGCCAGGGTCTCCTTCTTTCTTCTTTCTCCGTGTTAACTATCCATCTTCTATCTCTGTCCTCCCCTTCCATTTCCCTTCCCTCCCCCGGAGGTCTGACATCTTTCCTTTTTTTCATCTCTATCCCCCCTCCACACCATCTCTTGTGTCCAACTTCTCTCCCTTTCTGTTCCTTCCCTCCCTAAATCCCATTGTCCACCATCTAGCTCCCTCTCCTCTGTTTTTAGACCCATTATTTCTTCCCCCCTAAAGTCCGGCATATGCACATCTCTTTGACACCCCCCTTTCCTCCCTCCGTGTACTTCTACACCAGGGCCCCCCTCCCCTGAAGTTCTGTCCCCCCTGAAAGACTGCACCCCCTTCAAAGCCTGTACTACCACCGTGAAGGCCTGTACCCTACACATGAAGGCCTGTCCCCCACAAAGGATTGCACCCCCCTGAAGGCCTATATCGCCACCCCTGAAGACTTATCCCCCCCGAAGGACTACACCTACCCCCGAAGGCCTGTTGTCCGTTCCTCCCCCCCCCCCCCCCCCCCGAAGGCCTGCGTGTTCCTCCCTGGCCTCCCGTGCATCCTTTTACCTGATTCCAACAAAGCAGCCTGCAGAAAGGATCGCGGGTACTTTAGCGATCCTTGCAGGTTGCCATAGGCCTCAGGAGCTGTCATCCCTCTGCCGCAGTCCTGCTCCTCCTTTGACGTCAGAGGCAGGATCGCAGCAGACAGATGACAGCTCCTGAGGCCTATGGCAACCTGCAAGGATCGCTAAAGTACCCACGATCCTTTCTCAGGCTGCTCCCTGCTGGAATTAGGTAAAGGGATGCACAGGAGGCCAGGGGGGAAGCTGGTCACCGCAGCACTTCCTGACTGACCCTCCCCCTCTAAAGCAGGAGCGGCAGTGGCCGGCCAGCAAGAGGCAGTGCTGCCAATCCTGCTTTAGGGGGCGGGGGGAGGGTCAGTCACGAATTGGGAGGCCAATTTTTTTATGTTTTTGAATCGATTCAAATCGATTCACCCGAATTGAATCAGTGAATCGATTCGAAACGTGAATCGAGCAGCACTAGCACATACCAAATAGACAATTATTTTAAAAAAAAATTTTTCACATTGGAAAAGGAGGAATAAGTATGTGGAGTATTTTTAATGACCAATGATGAAATGAGCTCCTTCTGCCAGAACTTAAATGGCTTATTTTATTTTTGTTTATTTCTTATACATATCCAGGATGGGGGTGGGAGGGAGGTGGGAAATCTTTTTGGCTTAGTTCTTGATTAAATTGTTGGATGGGAGGGGAGGGATATTTTTCTTCTGCATTGTTATTGATGGAATTAAAGTGCTTACTTTGATTATTAATGTATGTACAATTCTTGGCATTTTGTATTAGTTTTGAAAATTAATAAAGATTTTTTTTTTTTTAAAAGATGTTTGAGCAATTTGTTGTGAGGTCTTTTTCTTCACATTTTTAAAATTAAGCTTTTTTTCTTGTTTTTGTGAGATTTTCTGAGCATAATAATTGGTGAATTTATTTTATCTAAAGTGCAACATCCTGATTTTAAAGTATTAATCCTTAATCCAGCCAAAATCTAAAAATAAAGACAAACACAGACTTATTTGACAATTAGCAGATTGGAAAAGTTTGTTAAACGTTTATTTATCACCAGAGATGCACTGGAAAGAGCCAAAAATCAGTTCTAACCTCATGCTATAAATAGCACTGAAGCAACTTTTTCTAAGCTTGGCCCAGCCATGCTCTGCAATTACTGGCTAAGTTGTTGTTTTCTTCTTTTTCCCTTCAAGAGGAAATCCTAAACTCTCAGTTCCCACCCACAATATCTCAACAGATATCCAGTTTCTGCATTTGGCTTCCAGAAGATTTTTCCTTAACCTGAGTACTTTCTTGGTTTTCTCTGTGCCATAGGGAATCAGCATATCCCCTGGTTTCTGCTCCATCATAAACAGGAAGTTCAAGACAAACAAAGGGTCCAGAGCCAGCCTGCTAATGTAGCTGTTGACTCACTGGGCAATGAGTATAATCAATTTAAGGGACTCTTATGTAAGACCCAGAAATCTGAGAAGGCATGAGCTCAGCTCTACATTGTCCAGTGTCCAGAATCCATTGCCAGGAATCAGAAAATATTTAGAAAAACTGAACATTAGACAATATCTTTTAGGAGCCAGAGAAAGATTAATGCATTTTCTGTATAATTTACTTCTCTTTTTCACTTTAGTCTATGTTTGGGGGCTGATTCTGGGCATTCAATTGGGACGCAAGTTTTTTTGGTTTGTTTTTTTAAACTCCCTGAGGCAAGACGCCTACACTGTAGGCATTTGTTGCAGGTATAGGGAGACATGTAGGGACACTGAAGCTTGCCCAAGTCTGGGCATGAGCGTGGTTTCATCCGGAAGTGGTATTGGGTGAGTTTAAGCATCCTTGCATATCTCCCTAGAGCTGTGACAGATGCATGAAATGTCGGCCTGCAAAAGGCCAGCTGATCAAGGGGAAAATACCCTTGCTACAATCAGCTGAGTCGGCAGCAGCAAAGACCCCCAACACCCACATCCGTGCAGCAGAAGGGATGCCCACACCCTCCTGCCTAATACCCGTGACACTCCCCCTCACACATCCAATCAGCAGGAGGGATGCTCACTCCCTCATGCTACTGGACCCCATTGATCACCCAAACCCCCCAATACCTCCAATACTCCCTGATACCTCACCCAACACTCCAACACCTTTCGATACCTCTGACAGTCCCTAGCACTCTCCCAACACTCCACCATCATTCCCCGACACCCCACTTGACACTCCAACACCCCTCCCCCTGATATTCCCCAACACTCCTGATATCCCCTGAACCCCTTTAGTACCTTTAGAAGATGGCCAGCAAGAGAGATGCCCACTCCCCCCCTGTCACCAGACCCGCCTCTTACAAAATGGTGGGCTCTCCTTCCCAGTGCATCCTGGGATGCCTTGAGAATGGCTTAAGACTCCAATTAGTCCAGATACCAGAAAGCTCTGAGGTGAAACATGTCAGAGAACATTGTGCCTACCTGAAGCCGAGTTAAAGAGCAACATAAGCTAAGTTTTTTTTAATGAGTCACTCACAAACTTTTTATAAGTATCTTTAAGTGAAATCACTTAACAAACATATTAACAAAAATATAAAATATATACAAAGTTGAAGTTAGCAGAAAGAAATGACAATTTGAATGCACATTATCTTATGGGGTATGAATAAGAGCCCATGAGAAGCACTCTGAAGATTTTATTTTGATAAATTAAGTGACGCTTAAATATAGTGATTGTTTTGATATTTACAAAGCAACAATATTAACTGTTGAATTTAGCTAGATTTATATAACACTATGTGAATAGGGCATACCCTATGTGAACAGTGCATATTCTTTTGAAAGAGTACATACTCCCCCAGATTCTACAATGGTCCTTCCCAAATCTCTCACCCCGTGTAACATCTGTCCTTCACTGCCTTCTCACCCAACCCTTTCCCAATATGTGCAGCATGTGTCTTTCCCAACTTCCCTCCCCCAGTGGCCCCTGAGCATCTGTCCCCCCTGTGTTCCCAACCCTATACCCTCCTGACATATAGCATATGTTCTTCTTCCTTCCCCAACCCCAGTAGGACCCTACAGCATGACATCTCTCTTCAGCTGCCTACTCCCCCACACCTATATCCTCCCCGGTTGTAGTTATTTTTAATCTTTTGGCCACCGCTGGGCATGATCAACCAGATCAGCGTACTGCTGTTGGCCTGCCCCGGAACCCTTCATTCAGCAGCAGCCCACCTATGCGGAAACAGGAAATCGCTGCTGAATGAAGACTTCCGGGGCAGGCCGATGGCAGCACGCTAATCTCATTGAAGCTGCCCAAAGATTTAAAATAACAAACACCGGGGATGAGGTGTGGGGGAGTCGATAACCGAAGAGAGAGGTCGTACATCAGGGTGCTGCTAGGGGAGACAGGAAGGAAGGAAGAACATGTGCTACGAGCTGATGATTTAAAGGTATAGCAGGCAGAAGAGGAGGAAGGTGGGGGAGCACTGCCAATTTTGGAGGAAGCCACAGCCCCTGTGCCACCTCCCCACCCCTGTTCCAATGCCAATGATTGGCACTAATTTGGATTTGCATACGGATCTGGCTGCACAAAGTAACATAGTAATTGATAGCAGATAAAGACCTGTATGGTCCATCCAATCTGCCCTGTAATCCCATGCATTACAAGTTCATGATTAAATTAGAATGTCTTTTTTCTTTGTTATTTCTGGGCCATAGACCTTAGAAGTCTACATGATACTGTCCTTAGGTTCCAACTACTGGCATTGCCTTTGAAGCTCACTCCAGTTTATCAAAACTATCTGCTTTGCTGGATTTGAACTGTGAAAGTTTGCTCATTTATATTCTAATTAGCGATCCTCTGTTTTCATCCCATGCTTTTTTGTATTCCATCACAGTTTTCCTCTCCACTACCTCCCTTGGGATGGCATTCCAGTCATCCACCACCACTCCCAAGTCTTCTTGCGTACAACCCAAGAAAGGGCATGGCCACAAGAGCAGCATGAGCGAGTCAAGGGTGTTCCATTGAATTATATGCATTGTTATAGAATTTGGGGATGCGTGCCCAAGTTGTGTGTGCCAGATTGTAAGCTCTACTGAACAGGGACTGTCTAGCAGCACTATAGAAATGATAAGTAGGAGTTATAGTAGTATGTTTCAGTTGGCACAAGTCCTCCAGCCCAAAGTTAGCCTTGGGAAGCCCTGCAAGGTCCTGAACTGCCTTTTATAGAATAGCTCTGAGTGTTGATTTTTCCTGTTGCCTATTTTTCGGCACTTTTTACTGAATCTGGTAAACTACTGACAACACACAAAAACACAACATTTTGTGTTCTTTTCCGCTTGTTTTCATTTGCCAGTAGCATGAAATGATATGTGGAATGTCATTTCATGTGTTATTTCAAATGAGCACACATCCCTACTAAATACTGAAGAGCATGAGAAAGTAGACTTAATTCTGTACCAATTTCACAATTTTCTTTTATTAACTTTTGCTCTTTATGCCATGGGAGTTCTGATCGATAAATAGATGAAGCCATCCATGCAATGTGTGGCGGCGGCAAAAAGGGCGAGCAGAATGCTAGTAATGATACAGAAGGGGATCCCTCTCAGATCGGAGAAGGTTATCATGTCGCTATACTGGGCCATGGTGCGCCGTCACCTGGAGTACTGCATCCAGCACTGGTCGCCGTACATGATGAAGGACACGGTACTACTCGAAAGGGTCCAGAGAAGAGCGACTAAGATGGTTAAGGGGCTGGAGGAGTTGCCATTTAGCGAAAGATTAGAGAAACTGGGCTTCTTCTCCCTTGAAAAGAGGAGACAGAGAGGGGACATGATCGAAACATATAAGATATTGAAGGGAATTGACTTAGTAGAGAAAGAGAGATTGTTCCACTCTCCAAGGTAGGGAGAACGAGAGGGCATTTTCTAAAATTGAAAGGGGATAGATTCTGTACGAACGTAAGGAAGTTCTTCTTCACCCAGAGAGTGGTAGAAAACTGGAATGCTCTTCCGGAGTCTGTCATAGGGGAAAATACCCTCCAGAGATTCAAGATAAAGTTAGACAAGTTCCTGCTGAACCAAAACGTACGCAGGTAGGGCTAGGCTCAGTTAGGGCCGCCGCATGAGCAGACTGCTGGACATGATGGACCACTGGTCTGACCCAGCAGCGGCAATTCTTATGTTCCTCCTGTGTGCTGTATGTCAGGAAGACGTGCAGGAAGAATTTCAGTCCTGCTGTATGCCAAATGTGCAGTTCCTGGCCACTGTCAGAACTCTCAGACCTGTCGCTAGAGAGGAGCCTTGCAAACACAGCAATTTTCGCCTTGGCAGACTCTTTCTGTAAGACGACCCTGCTGAACTCTTCCCTGCCCCCATTACTCCTCTTACCCTCCACGTCCATCTTTCATTTTGACGTGGTTTGGTCATGATCTCACTGGAAGCAAACATCTGGAAGAGATCAGAACTTTATAAACCGCTGGGGGCTCAGAACAACTATTTATAGATCAAAGATCAGGAGCAAGAGGCAAAAAAGTGCAGATGAGACTATGTTTTTCTAAATTGCTGGAAATCGTTTCCTCAGATGGTCTGACTCGTTTTATTTTCCACTAAATGTTCTTCCAAACATAAGATCTTTTTTTTTGGGGGGGGAGGGGAACGTTAAGAGGGAGAGATATATTCTGACTTGATCTGAGAACTGTGTGGGTGCTATTTGTTTCAGATCTATTACAACAAACTTGGAGCTGAGCCTTCTTAACAAATAACATATTTTGTGGACTTCAGCTCTGATTTTTTCAGACAGATTATTTTCACACCATCGATGGCACCAAGAATCGGTGGTACAACAGATTTCTCAGTGGATGTAGGGAGTTATTCTTGACCCCCCAACTTTCCTTCTTTGCCTAAATGCCCTCAGTTATTAAATCTTCATTTTTGCCTTTTGGTGAATTGTTCCTTCTAAACCACCAATTGATAGAAATACTCTTACATTGTTACTTAATTTATTACAATATATAACACAATTTTTGTTCCTGGGCAGAAGGTGTGTGATTTCCTAATTGCTCATGCCTAAAAAGTATAGAAAATGTTTGTTATTTCCATAAAACTTTGCTTTTGTGACCAGGATAGTCAAATTTAGCAATTTACCCTTGTATTTAAAATGTGAAAATGCCAAATTTTAATCATTCCATTTTTATAAAGTCATTTATATTGAAGTTATACAAAGATGACCACAGAAGATTTAGATGTGAGCAGTTTTTCGAGATTTGCAATGATATTGTAAGTCACTTTCACGAATAAGCCCCCAGATATAGGGGTCCTTTTATTAAGCCGTGCTAGTGGGGTTAGTGCATCGGACATTTAATCACACGCTAACCCCCACGTCCGACTAAAAAACTATGCGCATTAAACCCCTACCGCAGCTTGATAAAAGGACCCCATAGTTTCCCATCATGTTCTCATCATATTGTCAGTTGCGTTCCAAGTCCAGTGTATCCTGGTGGAAGCACTCACTTTGCTACTCTGAGTGTGCTCCCATGTTCTCCTTGAATGTCTCAAGATGAGAATCAAGAACCTGTGACCTCCTCATTATCTGCCAGTGCTCCCTCCTTTCAGCCCATTTAAAAAAGGTGCTTTAAAGTTTATAACTGTCTTCATTCTTTCTCTTCTTGTGGGGATGTGCGCAGATTTATTTTTACCCATTCTTTAACCCTACCTTCTTACCCTCAGCGCTCACATAACCATGCTTCTCACATGTGAACTTTCCTCGGTAAGTCTACTTTACCAATGGTGATGTAGCGAGGATGAGAGGTGCCTGGGACAGTGGTGCTGTAGGGTCATGAAATGGTTAACTGTTGTTTGAAATGCTGCTCTGGCCTACATAGCTGGAAACAGTGTACAATCTGCTGACATCATCTGCCTGAAATGTATGTCCCTGCCTTACCACATTGTAAGCTAAATAGATAAGAGTTTGAGCCATTATGTACCCTGCCCTCCTGAACATGTAACAGTTAGAACTGCAAGGCTTAGATAAGCAGATAAATGAACTAGTTCCCTATAGGACTATAAGTCATACCCTTGAACCTATCGCAAGTGCTGACTTAGGACCAATAATAATTGTAGAAAAGTTATAGAAGTAACAAATGAGAAGTTGTAGATTTTGCATATATTAGTTTGCATATGTTTAGTGAAAAGGGCATAAAAGTCCATGCATTTCCTGTTTCTGACACTCTTGTAAGCAGACTACTCACTACACAAGTGTCTGGCATGCTGTAAATAAAACTCTTGTACTTTCTTCACGCCTCTGACTTTGTGTGTCCAAGTGACCTTTCAGTGCCCCTCCCCCACCCTCTTCAATCCCCATCCGCTCTGTCCCCTCCCCCTTCTGCCATGCATACATGCCCCTTCCCTTCCCCCATACCTCTTTAGCATTCCCTGTGTGAGCAGCATCCCCAACCTGCTGCTTGCACCATCGTTGGCTCTTCCTCTGATGTCACTTCCTAGGCGCATGTCCAGGAAGTGACATCAGAGGAAGAGACGACTCCTTTCTCTCCTTCTCTGCTCAGATCCAACAAACTGCTAAAGGTCTACTATTTTCTCTGTCAGCGCTCAATCTCTTTGGAATAATATTCCGGCCCACTTACGGGAAGAATCAACTCTTCACCATTTTAAGACGAAATTAAAAACATTTCTTTTTCTTGATGCTTTTGATACCTAAATGTCCTTTTCAGGGCTACATAGTTTTATTCTACCTTTTGACACCCCTCCTTTTGTTTATCCCCTATATGTTCTCTCTTTTTACTTGATAATTGTAGTTCTACCCTGTTTCCCTTTTTGTTTCTGTTTGTTTTTAAATTGTTTTTAATAACTATTATTATTTTAAATGATGTATTATCTCATATATGTTTTTAAGATAGAGGACACCGCCTAGTAGGCTGATTGGGTGATAAATTAAATTTTAAATAAACTTGAAACTAAAGCCTATGCTTTTTCCTCTATATTGCCAAAAGCTGACCTCTCCTTTCTATGCACACTACCAAAACTCTTATCTATACTCTCATCACCTCTTGCTTAGATTACTGCAACTTGCCTCTCTCAGGTCTTCCACTCAACCATCTGTCTCCCTTCCAATCCGTGCAAAATTCTGTTGTACAACTTATATTCCACAAAAGCCATCATACTCACATTACCCCTCTCCTCAAGCCACTTCATTGGCTCCTCATCCATTTCCAAATACAATTCAAACTCCTCTTACGGACCAACAATTGCATTCACTATGCAGCCCCTCAATATCTCTCCTCACTTATTGGGCAAGTCCCTCTTATCTCAGTTCATAGTCATTTGTGCGTGGGACCTCGGCACGCTGACATTGCAGTGCAGACAAATCGGCGCAAGACCCCAGTGCGCCGCCTAAAAAGTTACTTTTAAAGAGCTCCGACGGGGGTGTGTGAGTGGGGAACCCCCCAGTTTACTTCATACTCTTCGTGCTGCCGTTGGGGGGGAGGTTGGGGGGTTGGAACCCTCCATTATAGAGTAAACTTAACTTTTTCCTGATTTTTTAGGAAAAAGTTAAGTTCTCTCTATAATGTGGGGGGTTGCATCCCCCACACCCTCCCCCAATGGCAGCGTGAAGAGTATGAAGTAAACTGGGGGGTTCCCCCCAAAAAACAATCTCAGGAAGGACATACAAAACTCCTAAAACTAATGAATTATTCCCTTTGGAAACCATAGGAGGGACCTATCTAGACACTGCCAAGTCTACCTACTGCACTCATACAAAGACTCACTCATTCACTTAACACACAAAAAACAAGAAAAAAAGGGAAAAAAGTAGAGAAAGCCTCAGCTTCTATGTGTGTGAATGTGAGCAGTTGGAGCACTTGGAGAGCCTCTACAGTTGCTGGTGGAGTAGGCTGGAATCATTCCCCTGACACAGCTCAACGAAACAGAGGTTTCCCCGTCGGGAAAGAGTGGCTGCGGGGCCAGGCAGGTTTGCACTTTTTGGATGCATGGAAGACAGCCTGGACACCGTCTGCAGCTAACTGTTTGTTTGTTTTTTTCCTGCTTACCACTGACTGTGTTTGAGACTCATATATGTGCTGCTTGCTTTACTCACATTTTTTGAAGTTTTGTAATTTGGCGTGCTAGAGTTTTTTTTTGAGGTGGTTCCTACGAGGGCTACTATAGTGTTTCTCACTGCTGAGTGAACTGATACATTTTGAACCTTGCTTAATGGTTGTTTATTGGTGGAGTTTTTTGCCATATGAAGATGAACTGAGGCTTTTTCTCCACTTTTTTTTCTTGTTTTTTTGTGTTTTAAGTGAATGAGTGGGTCTTTGTATGAGTGCAGTGCGTAGACTTGGCAGTGTCTAGGTAGGTCCCTCCTATGGTTTCCAATAGGGCATAATTCATTAGTTTTAGGGGTTCCCCACCCCCTGTCGGAGCTCTTTAAAAGTAACTTTTTAGGCGGCGCGCTGGGGTCTTGCGCCAAATTGTCTGTGCTGCAATGTCAGCGTGCCAAAGTCTCACCCGCTTTTGTCCCGCTACCCTTATCTCTATCCTTCTCTTCCACTGTCAGCACCAGACTCTGTCTCTTCTATCTTGCTGCATCGTAAGCATGGGATAGACTGCCTGAGTCTTTACATAAGGATCTATTTCTAGCATTATTCAAACCCAAGTTAAAAACCCAAATTTTGAGGCTACTTTCAACTCCTAACTCCCGCTCACCATAAAATTATTTATGTCCATCCTATTATTCTCTCTGCATGAAACTCCCCAACCCCTATATGTCCTGTCTGTCTGTCCAAATTAGAATGTAAACTCTTCAGAGCAGGGACCATCTATTATATGTCAAATGTGCAGTACTGCATGTCTTTCATCGCTCTTCCAATTTATTTACGAAATGAGCAAGATTTGGTAAAATTTAAAAGTAATTTTAAAACATTTCTTTTTAACGATGCTTTTAATAATTAATTCAATAATTTTTAAATTTAGTAATTTTATTAGTTTATACCTTAGTGCTAAAATGTTTTCCCTATTGTGTTTTTCCTTTGTTTTGCTTTTATTTAACCAAATGTATTTCAAAACCCTATCTTACCCTATGTAATGTAAATATGTATTAGCAACTTACCCAATGTAATTATTTATAGTCTGTACTGTTTGTTTCTTATTGACTATTTTTTAAAATGTGCATCGCTTTGAATTTGATTAAGCGATTAATCAAGAAAAATAATAAACTTGAAACTTGATAAATAGTAGTAGTAATAAGACTTTGAGATACATTCTTTAGCCCATTTTACTGCAATTCTACAACAGTTTCTCAACGAACTCCATGTAGTTTTCGGCCTTGTGATTGCCCAGGAAGCCCCGAACCACTGTGACAAAACTGTTCTAAGCTGTTTTCTCCTTCCTCCTGCCTGCGGTATTGTTTGCCTCATGGCAATACCCTATCACGCCTTAGTAAAAGTTTACTCAGCTTGGAATCCCTTTGAAATCAATCTACTATAATGAAGTGCTAAGCGCACATGCGCACTCTTACCGGAGTGTTCCCTGATCACTGATCTGTAGTTCCGTGGTCAGCAGAGTGCGCATGCGCGAGTCTCCATGACTGTCTTCTGCACCTGTGCCAATTGCGGGGTTTAAAAGCCGTGGCGTCACCTCCTTTCACGAGCCACACCAGCGTCGGAGAAGGGTTCCACACTGGCGGAGATCGTGAGAGGAGTCGCCACGGTACCTATAAACTTAAAAAAAAACCTTTGGAATGTGGTAAGGGAAAGGGGAGCCGATAAAGAAGAGGACTCCAGTCGCGAACCGCCGCAGCACCTTTAAACTTAAAAAAAATTTGGCATGACAAGACAAGACCGCGGGAAGGGAAGGGAAGGGGAAGGGGCGACAAAGAAGAGGACTCCATCTGCGAGCTGCAAGGAAGAAGCTGGGCCTGCCTGCCTACCTGCGGGGAACGCTATAAGGGAAGGGGGGCCATGGAGCAGGCTAGACCCCAGGAAAGGAAAGGGGAGGAGCTGAATGGAGCAGCTAGATCGCAGCAGGTCAGAACGCGGAGGAGGGGCCGAACGGAGCAGGCTAGATCGCGGTAAGAGAAGGGAAGGGGGAGGGGAGAAATGATGCTACTGCTGCACAGGAACCTGGAGGGGAAGGCAAATCCCACTACTGCTGCTGCACAGGGAAGGGGGGGAGATAAATGCTGTTGCTGCTCCACAGGGAAGTTGGGTGGAAATGCTGCTGCACAGAGAAATGGAGGGAAAGAATGACGACAGACAGCAGGAGGGAGGGAGATAGACAGAAAGGAAGAAAGCCACAGGGGCAGGGAGAGGGACAGAAAGACAGACAGGGAAAGGAGGCCAAGGAGAGAGAGAGAGACAGACAGCGGGAGAGAAAAACAGAAAGAAAGAAAGACAGACAGACATATATTCTAGCACCCGTTAATGTAACGGGCTAAAAGACTAGTCTGGAATATTCTGCAAGAAAGGTAAATTTCAAAATGTCAATGCCCTGGTAACAAAAACAAAGTCTGAAGGGAATGAGATCCGTTTTCTATACTTTTGTGTCAAAAGAAAAAATACTTATTACCCAGTAACAAAAATAAAGAAAAAAAAAGCATTTTATTACATAGTGTTATTTCTCACCTTGATTTTTGTCAACATCCTTTATGATAGGTTTTTGAGCATTGCCCTTAGAAAACTTGAGTGTGTAAAATAGAGCCACACACCTTTTGATTTCCAGTATCATGCAAAATTAAGCTCAAGGCTCTTGTGCTGGTTTTCCAAACTGAAATTTGGTTAGTTGGCCACTCTATTCAACACACTTATCCCACATGTTCCCTCCTGAAAATCTGTTAGGAATTCTACCTGTTTCCAAAGGACATCTTGGAGCCATGTGCAACTTTGCATTCTATGTTCTAGCATTGCTACTTTGGAACAACATACCTAAAAATATTCATACTGGAAACCCTGCCCCATATGCATATTCTGTCAATGTTATGAGCGTCTGTGTTCATAAGGATACAATCGCCCAGACAAGCATCATTCTTTAACATGATTGGTCCTTGAAAACTAACGGCGAGTAATCTAATTTTTATTTTTAATGCAGTAATTATCCTAACGTGAACAACAAAGCAATCAAGGCTTTGTTATTTGGATTTTCAGCTCTGATAAATTAAATCGAAAAAAAGACAACGACTGCAGATGCTGGATGATGACATGCGTGTTTGCTTCTTGACTATCAAGCCAAATTTTGAGTTAATTTGCACTCAAAAACAAGCACATCCATCGCATTGATCATCGATTCTATCTACTTTAGTTTCACCGTTGTTACAATTACCCATACATAGCTTAAAGACCTTTAAATAAATAACTTTCATATTTAAGGAGTCTTTTATTAAAGCGCGCTAGCCGACTTACCCCCTCTTTTACTAAGGTGCGCTAACCGCTTAGAGTGTGCTAAACTCTAACGCATCCATAGACTAACATGAACGCGTTAGTGTTTAGTGCACACTAAATCAATTATCGCATGTTAATTGTTTAGCACATCTTAGTAAAAGAGGGCCTTAGGGCTCCTTTTACTAAGGTGCGCTACGGTTTTAGCACGCGCTTAGCACATGCTACAATGCCACATGCGCTAAACGCTAACGCCTCCATAGAGCTTGCATTAGTATTTTTTGTTTAGCGCGTAGTTAGTGCGCGCTAATCTTTACCGTGCACTAAAAACGCTAGCACACCTTAGTAAAAGGAGCCCTTAGTGCACGCTAACCGATTTAGCATGGGCTACTCAATTTAGCATGCGCTAATCTTTAGCGCACACTAAATTGATTAACGCACGCTAAATCGGCTAGCACACCTTAGTAAAAGACCCCTTTAATTGTTTGTTGGTTTTGCAATTTTACAATTTCAATTATAATATGCCGCAAAAAACATTTGCTCTGTTTAGTGTGCCGGAGCTAATAAAAAGTTTGAGACACACTGATCTAAGGGGTGGCTGGGTGCAAGCAAATTTTTTTTGTGTGTGTGAGCAACAATTCTAGAAACCAACAATTTTAATCCCAGTTATTAGCAATGCATTTCTGTATATTGCACACACAAAAAAACAATTACACATATGGTAATTAATTTAGTTTCATTTAATTAATTTTTTATATTGGGATATTAAATATTTTAATAAACATATCCATAATTTTGTTTGAATCAGGTTGGGCCAGTATTTTTATGAGCGACCATGTAAAATGTATAAGCGCTTAGTGGGGAAAATAGGTGGTAATTGTAAAACTTCTATGTTCAGTGTTAGGGAATTTCCCAGCATCTGCCCATAAATTAAAGCAGTGAAAATACATTTACCATGCTTTGAGTGTATGATAGCTAATGCAAATGCATGTAACATTAGCTGCCGAAATGCTAATTCATGTCTGAAGTGTTGGGAAGGAGTAAGTTATCTCGGTTTATCAGTTCCAATGATATAGGAAAGGACAGGAGGGAGATTATGGAAGCCAAACTGAAGTTTTTAGGTAGAAAGCTGAATGCAATGCAGGGGGTGGCGTTAAATTAAGGCGGTAAGGAGAGACTGAAAAGATTAGCATAAGGTCATCAGCATACACAGTATATGTGTGGCTATTTTATGATGATATAAAAGGAAAAAACCCCCACTGTGAAATTATGAGCTGCTGAGATCTACCTTCATTATACAATTTATATGAACATTGCTATGATTGTATGCAGGTGAAATATTTTAAGAATACACGAACATACACCAAGACTGGATAAAATATAGCAAAAACAAAAAACAAAGCAAAATATTAAATAATAAGTTAATGAATAGGTAGGATAGGTTGGAGGTTTTTGCTTATGATTTGATCGGGAGCAAGTGAATTTATCACTTTTGAAACCCAGTTTGGTTTAATAGCTCCAAACTCTGAGGCTTTTTCACCCCCTTTAAACAATAACAAGTCTAGACTCTGTGGAGTAGAACAATAAGATGAGATATAGGAATGGAATAATGAAGGTAGATCTCAGCAGCTCATGATTTCACAGTAGGGATTTTCCCTTTTAGTTTATATTGTTTTTGGACCACATGGTCAGACAACTGAGATTTATTGGTTATACACATTTTATAAGATGGACAGTTCTATGCTGCAAAACAGACACACATGACCCATGTTGTTCCAAATTCATAATTTGGACTTTTCGTTTGTAAAACAGCTCTTCATGCTGAACATAAGAATTGCCGCTGCTGGGTCAGACCAGTGGTCCATCGTGCCCAGCAGTACGCTCACGCGACGGCCCTTAGGTTAAAAACCAGTGCCCTATTTCAGTCTAGCCTTACCTACGTATGTTCTTGTCCAGCAGGAACTTATCTAACCTTTTCTTGAATCCCTGAACGGTACTTTCCCCTATAATGCACATCTCACATGAATTTTAGAACATGCTGTATCCTGCTGTAATATACATGAGTGATGAACATTCAAATTCTGAGTTGGACATCCTATCTAAAATGACACTTCAAGGTAACTAGCTGCTGTTTCCCCCCCCCCCTTTTTTGTGGCTTAATTACCATTAACTTCTGTTTGAGTGTCAAATGTTAGGGCCCTGATTCTGCAAAGCGTAGCTAAAGTTAGGTGTGGTTTGGACGTCCAAGATAGGTGTCCTTTGTAGAATCACGCTAAGTGACACTCAGCACTGTTTAGACGTCCAATTTTTGAGGCATCCTTTAGAGCAGTGATTCCCAACCCTGTCCTGGAGGAACACCAGGCCAATCGGGTTTTCAGGCTAGCCCTAATGGATATGCATGAGAGAGATTTGCATATGATGGAAGTGATAGGCATGCAAATTTGCTTCATGCATATTCATTAGGGCTAGCCTGAAAACCCAATTGGCCTGGTGTTCCTCCAGGACAGGGTTGGGAACCACTGCTTTAGAGAATCAGATTTTAGGCGAGAGGGCACTGGTGTTTGACCTAATGGCCGCTGCATTAGCAGACTGCTGGGTACGATGGGCCACTGGTCTGACCCAGCAGCGGCAATTCTTATGTTCTCCTTCTTTCTTGAACCATCATCTCCCTCCCTTATCCTCAGCGACTTCAACACATCAATGCCGATGACCCTTCTTACCCTTATATGTCTAGGTTTCTCACTCTAACGTCCTCAAATGACCTCCAGCTGTGCTCCACCACCCCTACTCACCAGAAAGGCCACTGCCTTGACCTCATTCTCTCCGTCAACTGCTCTATCACCGAATTCTGTATTTCAGATCTTACCATCTCTGACCATCAGCTATTAACCTTCACAACTCATCACCCTCTTTCCCAACCCCGACTGATCATTACCCATATGTTTAGTAACCTTCAGGATATTAACCCTGACACACTCTCTACCACTGTCTCATCTCTCTACTACTATGTCAAACAAGTCTACTGATGAAGCTGTCCTCTCTTATAACTCCATTCTCTCATCTTCTATCGATACCCTTGCCCCTCCCATTTCCTGTCCTGTACGACATGCCAAACCCCAGCCCGGGTTGACCCCCAAAATCTGTTACCTGTGCTCCTGTGCCTGAGCTGCTGAACATCTTTTGCTTAAAAAACGATCTGACTTCGTCAATTTCAAATTCATGCTGACATCCTTCCAATCTACCCTCTCGCTTGCCAAACAGGACTACTACAATCATTTAACTAACCCTCTTAGTGTCAACTCTCACCGTCTCATTAAGTGCCCCACCTCCCATCCCCTCTTCACTCTCCCCCAGATGATGACAGAGTTCCTCCACGACAAGTTTCACAAGATCCACTTTGAATTCTCAACAATGTCACCTCCCCCACCACCCCTTCTGACTGTCCACTCTGTCAACCTCTCTTCAACAACCCTTATGACCCTTTCTTCCTTTTTTGAAATTATGGAAGAGGAAACTGCTTACCTTCTCTCCTCCTCCAAATCCACCACCTGTTCCTCTAATCCAATTCCTACCTGCCTACTCGGATCCATCGCTCCCGCTGTAATCAGTCCCATCTGTCACGTCCTCAACCTTTCATTCTCCACTGCTACAGTTCCTGATGTCTTCAAACATGCTGTAGTCACACACCCCTCCTTAAAAATATCTCACTAGACCCTACATCCCCCTCCAACTACCGCCCTATCTCCCTCCTCCTCTTCCTATCCAAACTACTCGAATGTGCTGTTCATTGCCATTGACTGGACTTCTTTTCTTCTCATAATATTCTTGATCCACTTCAATCAGGCTTTCGCCCTCTCCACTCTACAGAAACTTCCCTTGCCAAAATCTCTAACAACCAGTTCCTGGCCAAATCCAATGAGCTCTACTCTATCCTCATTCTTCTCGATCTGTCTGCTGCCTTCGACACTGTTGATCACCAACTCCTTCTCGACATGTTGTCCTTACTGGGATTCCAGGGTTCTGCTCTCTCCTGGTTTTCTTCCTATCTCTCTCTGTCCTAGGACTTCCCCTCTTTTCCATATATATATCTGCTTTCTTGGTACACTGATCTCCTTTCATGGTTTTCAATATCACTTCTATGCTGACCACTTCCAGATCTATCTCTCCATGCCAGATATCTCTACAGGAGTTCAGGCCCAAATTTCAGCCTGCCTGTCCAACATTGTCGCTTGAATGTTTCACTGCCATCTCAAACAGAATATGGCTAAAACTGAACTCCTTATCTCTCCGCCTAAACTCACCTCCCCCCTCTCGCCGTTCTCTATTTCTGTGAATAACACTATCCTCCTCCCTGCCTCGTCAGCTCGCAACCTTGGTGTGATCTTTGACTCCTCTCTCTCCTTCTTCTCAGATCCAACAAACCACCCAATCCTGTCGCTTCCTCCTCTATAATATTACCAAAATCCATCCTCTACTCTCTGAACACACTGCCAAAACCCTTGTCCACAATCTCGTCACCTTGCACTTAGACTACTGCAATGAACTTCTCTCGGGCCTCCCGAGCACCCATCTCTCACCTCTTGAATCCGTTCAAAATTCTGCTGCATGACTCATATTCTGTGAGAGTCGCTATTCTCACATTACCCCTCCCCTCAAGTCACTTCATTGGCTCCCTGTCTATTTCCTAATACAGTTTAAACTGCTCTTGCTGACTTACAAGTGCATTCACTCTGAAGCCCCTTGATATCTCTCCTCACTTATCTTCCCCTATGCTCCCCCCATGATCTCCGCTCATTGGGCAAGCCCCTCTTATTTGTACCCTTCTCTTCCATTTCCAACTACAGACTCCATCCCTTCTTTCTTGTGGCACCATATGCCTGGAACAGGCTGCCTGAATCAATACGTCATGCTCCATCCCAGGCAGTGTTCCAATCAAAGCTAAAGGCCCACTATTTTGAAACTGCTTTCAACTCTTAACTCCCACTCACTGCTGCCAGATAGCTATACCCACTGTATCATTTCCTCTACCATAATCTCCTCAACCCTGTATTGTCCTGTCTAAATTAGATTGTAAGCTCTCTGAGCAGGGACTTTCTATTGTATGTTAAAATGTACAGCAGTGCGTGTTGCCTTTTCAGCATTATAGAAATAATAAATAGTAGTAATAGTAATGACAGTTTTATGGTGTTTTTCTTTATAATTGTGATACTAGGAGTTGGATCTGTTTAATGCTTTTATTTACAGTGAAACCTTGGTTTGCGAGTAACGCGGTTTGCGAGTGTTTTGCAAGATGAGCAAACAGTAACTCACAAACCAAGCATTGACTCAATTTGCGAGCCCCCACCCAACCTGACCCCTGGAACCGGCAGTATTGCTTCCCCCAAGGCCACCCGTGCTGCTCCCTCTCTTTGTGATTGCCTCCCCTCCCCCCCCCCCCCACTGAACGGCCCTGTCCTTACCCGTACACCGCCGGTATTAGAAAGTAGCCTGCCACCGGTTTTCTGCTGTACTGCTGCTGAGCCTTGAGCATTTGCTCATGCTCAAGGCCTTCTGGATCTCACCCTCTCTGAGATTCTCATGAGACTCGAGATCTCATGAGAATCTCGGAAAGGGTGAGATCCAGAAGGCCTTGAGCATGCGCAGATGCTCAAGGCCCAGCAGCAGACCAGCAGAAAACCGGTGGCAGATTTCTTTCTAACACCGGTGGCACACGGGTAAGGACAGGGCCGGTCAGTGGGGAGGGAGGAGGCAATAGCAGTGCCTGTGGCCTCGGGGGGAGCATGGGAGTTGGGGTGAGTCTGGCAGGAGTGGGCCAGCACCTGAGAGTCCCGGTGGGGGGGGGGGCAGGGGGGGTAGTGGCATCCAGGGGGGCAGCATCTGGGAGCGGCTATGCACATGAATGGCAGGACCAACAGTGCCTATCCGGGCTCAGTGTCGGCGGCTGTGGTTTGATTACAGCCAGCACCCTGGAGCTGGGGCGCACCATCACCACCTGCACAACCCGCAGTGACATGAGCTACGTGTGAGAGTCAGTGAACAGCAGCAGAGACCTCCCCAAGACAACTGGAGGAGCCGTATTGATAGGTCCGTGGCAGAGGCAGCGGTGGAGGCATCGCTAATGGTAATTAAGTTTTTGGGATGTGGAACGAATTGTCTTGAGTTTACATTAATTCTTATGGGGAAAGTTGCTTTGATATACAAGTGCTTTGGATTACGAGCATGCTTCTGGAACGAATTATGCTTGTAAACCAAGGTACCACTGTATTTCTTTTCCATTAGAGAGAGGCTGGGATTCGAACCAGCAACATTAGGGTAGAAGGCTGTAGATTTAACCAGTGTGCTACACAGTGAGCTAACAAGTTGTATAGCGATTGTAAAACTAGGTCCTATAGGCATTGTAAGAGAAATCTACTTTTCAGCATAGTTTGTGCTTCAGATAGACCTGAGTTCTATGGATGGAACTTAGGCACAATTTGGACATCCTTAATGTGATCTGTTAAATAGCTCTCTGGGTTTTTATTTTTGCTTTATTAAGCTCAAAATACATTTAATAAGGCACCATATAAACAGGACACATCAAAACAGATATATTGCATTCAAAACCTTCTCTCCTTGGCCTGTCGCCTCTGCGGACTTCTAATATCAGGACCTAATGTCTGACTGGAATTTATTTTATTTTTTAAATATTTAATTTAATACTTGTGCATACCTTGTCTCTATTTCTATCTTTCCTATCTTCAATGAAGTTCCTTTAATTAATCAATTGTTACATTGTAAATCGCTTAGGTCATTAAAATGCTGGAGCGGTATATCAAATTTTAATAAACATAAACAAACATTTTTGTGGACAAACAGCAATGCTTTTTGCTATTTAGAGGAAAAGATCCATTAACTGTAGCACAGCACATCGAAAACCCATCTTTAGGTTTCTTGCTAAAAAGCTACCCTTTTTTCCAGACTAAATAGTGTTCCAATCAGCTCATTACTGAAAGCAAGGAAAGCATATGAAAAAAATATATAGATTGCATACATAACTTCATTTGTAAAAGCTTAAAAACTAAAAAAAAACCAAACCCAACAGATACAGGCCTTAGCATGGCTTCTGTTTCATTGCAAATGGAAGTGTGCAGCTGCACAATGCTGACCTCATTGTGAGATCATCAAGATGCACCTGGAAGATAGAATGCCACAATTAAAATATGTGCTGGGAATGTATCTGTTTTAAAGCTTTTGCAAATGAAGTTATTTTTAGGATTTTTCTATGGAGGTTCTTTGATGTTAAAGTTTTCCCTTCTGTTGTGCCTTTTATGCACCTATAGTATTGAATTTATTGTATTATCTTTTCCCTCTTCCTTCTCTTTATATAAGTAATTATTTCTTTCATAGGTACTATAGTTAGATTTTGAGCCCATTGGGACAGAGAGGGAAATTCAAAGTACCTGATTAGATTTTTGTCCATTACTAAATTTTTTGGGAGATTTAGCAGTAAATTTAATTTAATTTAAAAGGTTTGCCATTGCTTTTTTTAATAAATACACAAAAATCAGTATGCTCATTTTCAGCATATGTTCTTATGAACCAGTTTCTGCCAGCTGCAAAATCTTACTTCTGGGAGCATGAATGGGCGCTCTGTTTCAGACAAATAATAATGCATACATCTCTCTTCCAGGAATAAAGCCTAATCTGTTATAGAGATTATATCTAGGGCAGGAAACGAGGGAATCAAAACAGTCTCCAAATATTGTTCAGCTGCAATTCTAGCAGCAGCTTCAAAGATTAGGTGTAGTGATATAAACTAATGCCTTGGACAAGAAGCAGTGAAAAAATCAAGTCACATATCAGGACCTACATAAAAAATTTATTTTAACAAAAATCTATATGTTATACATCTAACTTGGTTTTTTTGCCAAATATATGCTACAGATCTGTAAACATATTTGCAAAGAAGTATGTATGTTTCCTTAACTGCTATGCAATTCAAATTCTGCATATAAACTGTTGTATAAATACATTTTAGGGCTCCTTTTACTAAGCTGCGATAGCGGTTTTAGCGCGCAATGAATTGCCGCACATGCTGGACCTTAACACCAGCATTGAGCTGGCGTTAGTTCTAGCCGCGTAGCGTGGGTTTAGCACGCGCTAAAATCCTGCGTGCGCTAAAAACGCTATTGCAGCTTAGTAAAAGGAGCCCCTAGAGTCTGTAATTCAAGTGAAATAAGTCATTTATTTAAAATATATTTGTAAATACAAGAGCATCCAGCATGCCAACCAGACTTCCATAATGACACTTTCTATCACTTATGCTTACCTTATAAACTAAGGGCTGGATTTTGTATAGGACGCCCGGTCTCAGAAACCGCCTAAGCAGCTTTTGAGAATTGCACACAGGCCTCCTATATAGAATCACGTCTGTCCTCACAGACAGACGCCTAAGCCCACCTAACATCACGATTCTCTATCAGGCGGCCATGTCACAGATGCCGCTTAGAGAATCGGGTTGCCACTGAGCTGATCGTGGCAAGGGATTTGAAATGAGATATTTAGAAAGATAATATCACTAGACAACAAAGGTAAGATAAATGATTCTATTATTAGTTTAGTAAGGGGTTAGTGGGATTTGATATACCTCCTTTCTATGGGACAATTCAAATGTGTCAGTTTTGAGAATTTACATCTGCTATGTACTTTATAGTCTATATTGCATTATACAGGAGGACATGTGAGAGGATGCTTTATGCAATTAATCATGTAATTAAAAATTTTAATTGATGTACAGCCCTAGTACAGCTGTGCAGAATATCTTCAGTTTTAGTTAAAGTAGCATCATCATTGCTACTAATGTTGGCAACATGTTTTCTGCTTTATTTTTCAAGTAGGCTGCTAGTAGGTGTCTATTTGCTTTCTGAATAATAGTTGGCAGCTTGTGTAAATACTGATTGGGCTGCATTTTTAATTAAGAGTGTTGTAATTGAACCTTAATTTTTATAGTTCTTCCAGTGCTAATATATGTTATATCTTCTAGGCATAATTCTTCTTTGATCATTATTTCAGCTTCTAATCTATTTAAATCATTTTTCCTTATGAGTATTGGCAGCAAAGACAATAATGTGGCCTCTAATGAAAGCTTTTAATGCATCCCATGTATTAGGACAATTTGGACCTGATTCTGTAAAACCTACAACCGCCTAACTTCCTTTAATTGGATTTAATTGGTGTGGAAATTGACCATGCTTTTAAAAACCAATTAAAAATTTGTTTTAAAAAAGTAGGCGCCTACTAGTTTCTTATTGATAGGCATTGAAATTGCATCTACAGTAAGGTGTTTAGCAGTATCTAAGGTCAAAGTAAATGTGGTAAGAAGTAGAGATGACCTTAGGTGCCATTAGGCATGATTCTCAAAAGATCTTAGGTGTCTACAATATAGGCCAGTAAAACCTTGACCTACGCTATCGGCGCCTAAATTTTGTGATAGGTGCAGTTAACTGCGATTCTTTAAATGGCATCTAAGCATGTTTGACACGCCACCGGCACCATTTTGTTGGCTGCTTCAAATTTAGGCGCCTTTTACAGAATCCAGCCCTTTTGTGTCTTCTGGTTTATTCACAGCAAAAAAGTCTTGATCGATATGCTCTTTGAAACCAGTCTCATTCAAATAATGCAGCGTTGAACCTCCATTGTTTATTTTTAACATCTGCGAGAGAGTGATAGTTAAATGATGTGAAACAGAAATTTATTATAGAGGTAGAGGTAAAGTTACATAGAGATTTACTTATTAAAAGGAGATCGATTCTAGAATGTGGTGAAAAATGTGGTGAAAAAAATTTCAGAAGAATGTTTTAATCTCCATGAGCCAATTAAGTCTAGTTGCAAGATAATATCTTCTAGAGCAGGGGTTTCAAAGTCCCTCCTTGAGGACCGCAATCCAGTCGGATTCTTAGGATTTCCCCAATGAATATGCATGAGATCTATTTGCGTGCACTGCTTTCATTGTATGCTAATAGATTTCATGCATACATGGGGAAATCCTGAAAACCCGACTGGATTGTGGCCCTCGAGGAGGGACTTTGACACCCCTGTTCTAGAGTAAACCAAGCTATTGATTTCCTTTAAGGCACTGTAGAACATCTGTCTAAATCAGGATTCAATATACTGTAAGGCTGAAGTCACCTCCAATAATATAATAATGTGAGTTGGTGTCCAAAAGAAGTTGGTTGGCTAGATCTTTGAAAAATTCAGGGGGATCCTGATAAGGAGAATAACATGTTTAATATAGTCAAAATTTGATGATTAATAGTAATTATGATTTTTTAAGCCATCTTCTGTGATATACTGAAGATATCACTGTAATATCTTGGTTTTTTTTGTTAACAAATGTTATTACACCATTCATTTTCTCTTTTGCAAGAGAGTAAAAGGGATGAAGGAACCAATTAATTTTCAAGTTGGATGAGTCTGACAAACTTAAGTGGGATTCTTTAATAATATTATATCCGGTGTCAAATTTTTATTTCTTTTATATGTTTTAAAAATTTGTATTCCACATATCCCACAATTCCATGTGGATTACAGTAAAACATCCAGAATCAAATCCAAATTAGTTAGATATATTAACATCCCTTAATTTCACTGATGCTAAATTTACTGTCATTTGACGTAGGGTGTACTAGAATGAAGATTAAGCATAATCAATGCTGATCTTTCACAATTATTGCTGAGATGTCTAAAGAATGCTTGGATTTTATTTATTCATTTTTCTATACTGCTCTCCCAGAAGAGCTCAGAGTTGGTTTACATGAATTTATTCAGATGCTCAAGCATTTTTCCCTGTTTGGGGCAATGGGGGGATTAGGTGGCTTGCCCAGGGTCTCAAGGAACAGCGTGGGTTTGAACCCACAACCTCAGGATGCTGAGGCTGTAGCTTTAACCACTGCACTACACTCTCCCCCTACAATTTGCACTACTAAGCTAATTTGTTGCTAGTAATATCTGAGGTATCTGTGCAGACTGACCAATCATGTGGCAAGCAGACCATCCCCCCTTTTACAAAACCATGAATCGTTTTTAGCGCAGGCCGGCATGCTGAATGATGTGCACTGCTTTCAACACTCATAGAGATCCTATGAGCGTCAGGAGCACCGCAGAGCATTCAGAGCGCTGGCCTGCGCTAAAAATCGCTATCGCGGTTTTGTAAAAGAAGAGGGCATGTGAGATACATTATGGGTTGATGAGTACAACAAGAAAGCAACATATGTCACAACCCCACATTTAAATGAAAATCAATACAAATTGTCAAACTATCAATGTAATAGTAAGCATTACATAAGTAAATTCTAATATATAATATAGTAGATATAATTTTATAGCAACCATCACAATATGAGAAGAAAAACAATTCAAGAGCATGGATTTAAAAATCAATAAAGTCAACATCAGCAGTAATTTTGAATATCGATGGAGTGTTAATATACAAATCCAAGTTTCCAAGTTTATTCCAAGTTTATTCAATATTTGATTAATCGCTTATTCAACATTCTAAGCGATGTACATAGTATAATAATAACAAAAGTTAATAAGGGGAGACTGACAATTTCATGTTAAAAAAACGAAAACAAAACACTTGAGACGAACATGAAGTATAAAGGGGAAGGAGAAGGGTAAGAAATACAATTTTGAAAAGGCTAAAGAAAACATTTATGGTAAACAACATTAGGAAAGGAAGAACAAATGGAAGCTAAAATAGTACATATGTGATCTATAAAAAACTTTGGTCGGGTCATACGTACTGGTTATCTCAGCTATCAAATGCATCTTTAAAAAGAAAACATTTGAGCTTACTTTTAAATTTAACCAAATCTAATTCATCATGAATATTGATTGGAAGCAAATTCCAGGTTTGAGGTGCTGTGACGGAGAAGATTGAATTTCGCTGTGTATTTATGATTTTTAAAGAAGGGACTGTCAAAAGATGTTGATTAAGAGATCTAAGTGGGGTATAGGGGATCAAAACTCTGTAAATAAAAGAGGGAGACTTACAAAGAAGGCTTTTAAAAACTAATAAGTTTAATTTATAGGTTATTCGATGTACTACAGGGAGCCAAGGTGCTTCCCTGAGTAGCGGAGTAACGTGATCGAATTTTTTTGCGTTTTTTATAAGTTTTATAGAAGCATTTTGTATGATCTGTAAATGACGGATTTCTTTTAAAGCAATACCTTTGAACAGTGCATTACAGTAATCAATTTTCGAGATTACCAAAGAATGAACTAAAATATTTATGGATTTAGGGGATAGAAATTTTGAAACTGAACGAATTTGCCGTAGTCGAAAAAATGTGGATCTAACAATACTATTAATGTGTTCGTGGTAAGTGAGTTTATTATCAAAAATGACTCCTAGGATCTTGATGCTTCTTGTTAATTGTAAGGTTGAACATTTAATGGTAATTGGAGAAAGCAGCTTTTGGCCATCCTTCCATGGGAAGAACATAACATTTGTTTTTTCAATGTTTAAGGCTAGCCGGTTAGTCTCTAGCCATTAATGAACAAGCTCAAGTTTCCTATTGACAGATGCTATTTCGTCAGGGTTATTATATTCTAGCTGGTGTATAAGCTGAATTTATATCAGTCTCTGCATTTAATGGAAACTAATGAACATTGTGAAATTTGAGCATCTCTTACATTTTTTAAATATATATTTTATTTATGATTATGCAAATATTCACACAAGTAAACCTTGTTTAATGAAAAATAGAGCTATAATGAGAAACTATAATATTAAATTCTTTCAGATTATATCCAAGGAAAGAACAAGCTCTTAATTAGACCCCAATTAAATTAAGGGGGCAGAATTATCAAAGGATAAACTGGAGCACTTTTTTAAAGGCAAATATAGGCCCTCCTTTTATCAAGTCATGTTAGGGTTTTTTTTTATTGCCAGCCGCTTCGGTAAAAGCTTTGACGCTCATATGAGCGTCAGAGCTTTTACCACAGTGGCCAGCAATAAAAAAAAATCCTAATGTGTCTTGATAAAAGGGGTAGTATTAAACCTAATGTAATATAACCCTGTGGTATTAGCTATAAATACAAGCAATAGGAGTAGAATACCACTCTATCAGACCCTACACCTCAGTATACTCAAACTATTATTATCTATTTTTTATAATTTTTATAGATTTTTGTACTTATCCAACTAAATAGCCTCAGAAATGGAGCCTACGCATAGCGACACAGTCATCAACTGAGAAAATCTGCGTAGTATACATGCTCCTGCTCCAATCATTGGCCTCTAAATCTAATGTTATCAAACATCTTATATACTTCAGCAAGTATATAAGATGTTTGATAACATTAGATTTAGAGGCCAATGATTGGAGCAGGAGCATGTATACTACGCAGATTTTCTCAGTTGATGACTGTGTCGCTATGCGTAGGCTCCATTTCTGAGGCTATTTAGTTGGATAAGTACAAAAATCTATAAAAATTATAAAAAATAGATAATAATAGTTTGAGTATACTGAGGTGTAGGGTCTGATAGAGTGGTATTCTACTCCTATTGCTTGATAAAAGGGGGCCATAATTAGGAAAGACATTAACATGATAATTCCCTGCTCAATTACTTTACTCTGTAACTATAGTATTTATGGAGATTTTCTTCATGTCCAAAAAACTCTTCAATTGATCAGGATCATAAAATGCATACCCTAAATAGTTTACCAAGCATTTACAGAGGTAAAATAAGAATGAAGCACCAATATCTCTAACTTTTTGTCTATAAGACAGACATTTTTTTTTTTCTCCTCTCCTGAGTCTTTTTCATTACATCTGGAAAGATCTAAATCTTCTGGTCATAGAAAAGTTCCTTTGATTTCCTAAAATATATTCTTAATAAACTGTTTGTATCTTGCTCATCAATAATGTTGATCTTTCTAACACTTCATATTGAGAACTTTCAAGAAAACCAGTCAAGTTATTTAAATCTGGAGAAACTTCTTCTAGCAGGTGTTATTTCTGCACTTCTTAATTTTCAAAATTCCCTTTCCTATTTGTAGGGACCTTCTGGATCATTTTTGAGGATAAAGGTAAGTAGTAAATTCTATTTACCAGCAGAATTTGGTCAGCAGCACAGTTGGTTAGGGTGTTGCAAGAAATGAATATATAACGCCAGTCCTTTGGAAGTTGCACTGGCTAGTACAGAGAGTCCAATACAAAGTAATCTTGATGGTTCATAAAACACTACACCATCCAGTACTTTTATATTTTAAGCAACTGCTGATGTTATACTGTCCCGGTAGAGCACTGGGTTCTGAAAATGCCATGTTACCTGAAACATTGATTAAAGTGAGACATGTTGAGACTAGAGCAGCTGCTTTTTTTATGTGGCAGCTGCTTTTTGTATGGCAGGTGTTAAAAATTGGAATGCATTGGAGGGGCAATTATGCCTATGTGCTGACAGATTGAAATGTAAAAAAAACTATTGAAAACACAACTATTTGTATCTGCTTTCATGTAAAGAAAGATTTCTATTTTTACAGGTAATAGATGGAAGCGGGCAAGAAATGTCATGAAAACTCAGCTTTTTGTAAGTTGATTTTATGTTATGTATGTTTTATATAAAAACCATCTAGATCAGGGGTGTCCAACCTTTTGGCTTCCCTGGGCCGCATTGGCCGAAAAAAATGTTTCTGAGGTCGCAGAAATGTGCAAACGCTGCAGCAAGACAAAGGAGGGAGCCAACAAGATGGTAAACACCTGGGGGCAGCAGAGGAAAACACTGCATCGCCCTCGAACGGGGCCGCACAAAATACTTCACGGGGCCGCTTGCCTCAGGCCGCAGGTTGGACACCCCTGGTCTAGATATAGATGGTATATACATTTTAATAATAAATAAATAAATGCATATAATGATGGGAAGATCGAAGGAACCAGGTGTAGAGAGTGACCTGCAATCAGATGGATAGTCATGTTGAAAACAACAATGGGGATGACCCTGTAGCACCTTACCAAACTAGTACAAAACAGATCTCTTTTTAGATCTGTAATTCATCAAGTCGCAAGGACTCGAACACGAGTCAATGGCGCCAAACTAAACCCTTCCCCCCTTTTACAAAGCCACGTTCGGCTTTTTTATCACCAGTCATGGCGGTATTAGCTCCGATGCTCATAGGAATTCTATGAGCCATGGCCAGCGATAAAAAAAAAAGCCTAACGTGACTTTGTAAAAGGTGGGTAACTAACTTAAACCAGTTATAAAAGAAATGAGATGGCACAAAGAATATATCTTAGCGGAAAAATAGGATAATATATTATGACGTAGAAAAATATATAGTGAAGATTAAATTAACTACAGAAGTTTCAATTTAGTCAACCAGCAGATGAGACAGGCACCAGACATTGCACATTCTGGACTGTTTTTAATACAGAGGATCCCTCTCTATAAAACTCAGTTCTGTGGGGCTCATAGGGTGTAAGCACACAGGCTGTTTGGTCTTGCAGAGTGCTCAGGTAGCTAGAGGTCTGTGGAAAGAATTTTCAGCAATTGGAAGCATAAGTGGAGATTTGATGCAAGTATGAGGGATGATTTTCCTCATGGAGGTTAAAAAGTGATCGATGTAGTGTCACTTTTGCACTCATCACTCTCTGGCAGAACTTCTGTTGGGGTGTCTGCTCACTCCATTCAGCCTGTGATTTGACACAGACTTCCTCTGTAGACTGTACACATCTGTAGCACAGCAGGAACAGGAGGGAGGAGAGATGCATTTTACACAGGAATCCTCTAAACATTTTACTACACGCTGGCTCTCTATTGCATGCTGTCTCTCGGCTGCACAACAGCCAATGCGTTCTTAGCGGGCACATTCTTGGATATGGCATCGTCCAGGACTCTGGTTAAGCAGATCCTCTGCTCTCCATCTTCCCTCTAGTCTGTGAACAGTCCCTGGCTCGGAGCCAAAATAAATTGAAATATCAGGAAATAATGTCCCATTGTTTCTAGGGTGTCAAAACAATGATCAATAATGCATCACAGCCAGAATTTATATAATTAACCTGGTAGTAGTTGCAAAGTTCTAAGAACATAAGAAGTGCCTCTGCTGGGTCAGACCAGAGGTCCATCGTGCCCAGCAGTCCGCTCGCACGGCGGCCCAACAAGTCCAGGACCTGTGTAGTAGTCCTCTATCTATACCTCTCTATCCCCTTTTCCTTCAGAAAATTGTCCAATCCCTTCTTAAACCCTAATACCGTACTCTGTCCTATCACGCCCTCTGGAAGCACATTCCAGGTGTCCACCACCCGTTGGGTGAAGAAAAACTTCCTAGCATTGGTTCTGAATCTGTCCCATTCCATTTCTCCGAATGTCCTCTCATTCTTGTAGTTTTCGAAAGTTTGAAGAATCTGTCCCGTTCCACTTTCTCTATGCCATTCATGATCTTGTAAGTCTCTATCATATCCCCTCTAATTCTCCTCTTTCCAGGGAAAAGAGCCCCAGTTTCTCCAATCTCTCAGTGTATGAAAGGTTTTCCATACCCTTTATCAAATGTGTCGCTCTCCTCTGAACCCTCTCGAGTATCGCCATATCCTTCTTAAGGTACGGCGACCAATATTGGACGCAGTACTCCAGATGCGGA